>NW_028318143.1:4915000-5267500 GCF_062004578.1 Staurois parvus
AATCTGATTTTGTTTTTATTTTAAATCGGATTTTTTTTTATTTAAATCGGATTTTTTTAAATAAAATTATTTTTGAGGAAAATATATTACCCTCCAAAGGTTATTCCATTATGAAATAAAGATTAGTTTTTTAATTATGTAGAATAAGGCTGTATATGTTTAATTTTTTTGGTAAATAAATTCCATGAATCCATTCACAATGTCATGCTCTTCCAGAGGTTTTTGTAAGATTATTGGGCAGTTTCTCTGCCTACAAGATATTATCACAGATGATTGGTTTACTTTTGCAGTTCTCAAAACTGAATTTGACTCAGCGGAGATCACATGCCTCTTCTTCACAGCAAAAATGTTATAACATGATCAGAGTTAAGAAAAAGACCTTAATCCTAACTTCTACAAACCTATGAATACAGAATCAACCCCTTCAGTGCTAAGTTTCAAGAAGTTCCGTGAATAGAATAGAAACAATATTTTTCTGATTGTTTGGAGTGGAATAGATCTGCACAAGAAGAAAGTGAAACTAAGTGTGAGGAGGAAGGGGCTGACAGTCTAAGTTTCTTCAAAACTTATATATTTTGTTTAGCCAAATTAGTTAACAAATATGGATGTTTGTTTAAGCAAATAAAATATGCTGGAATGTTATTGTTTCAGTTGAATAAATCCATTTAAATTGTTATTATTAAGGTAATGATTATTTTTCTCCTTCCTAAGTACAACAGAAAAGTTGTCCAAATATGAATGATTAACCTATTAAACTGGGGATAAAAAAACTAATATGAAAAGTTGTTGTTCTAAAAATCTTCATCTACTTGCATATTAAAGTTATACCAGCAAGAATTAGTCTTTATGTAGAAAACTAGGATTTAAATCAAGCCTTACTGACTAGTGATTTAAATCATGATTTAAATCAGTTTGATTTCAGTCAAATCCACCCTGGTTAGAACACTGTCAGGTGCAGGCTGGCAGCAGGGATGAGTCACTGGATGGGATGTGGCAAGTACCGGCTCCTTAAACCGCCAAAGCTCAAAAATGCTACAAAACCTCTCAAAACAAACAAAAGTGACAAAGATGCCTGAAAAACGCTCAAATGTGATGCTCAGATGTGAATGCAGCCTTAAAGCTGAACTTCAGGATAAGTAAATATTGTGTAAATACAGGAGGCACAAGGACATCTTGGAGCTGCAAAATCTACTAGATTAAAATCCCTGGCACATTCCTGCATATAGGGAGCTGCAGGTGGAGTATGCAGCTCACCATGCAAGTGAATGGCTGTAGATGGTTGTACTTTGTGTAAATGCCGATGGCTTGTACATGTTCAGCTGCAGGGGATGCCTCGGCCACATATGATTGGCGGTGCACATTGACCGCTTTCTGACAGGATATCTCAGGAGGCTTCAGACTAGTGTCCAAGCACACCTGAGCTCATCCCTGGTGCTGATATATGGATGAGGGAAGGTAGGAGAGAATAAGTGTACTTTTCTTGAAGTCTTATTCACCAACTTGTAGATATCTAGCAATGCTTCAATGCATAAAACGTAAAGAGAAGAAAAGCAAAACAAAGCTGAAACATTTGTCCAAATTTGCAAGACTAAAGCAAAATATTACTAAACATTTTGAATTGGATATAAGCTCAACTGTTCCATCCTGCTGTGTGGGAACCAAAATGGCACCATTCCAGTCTTTTGCGGGTTCAGCAGTGTCACTGATTCACCCACACGCCACGCCCACAGCGACTAGCTAACCGAGGCACGCACGTGCGGCTGTGACTCGGGGTAAGAGGGAATAAAGGGGACTTAACTTTGAATATATAAAACCGTATATAAGACCAGCCGTGATGTACTTTCACAGCCCGCACTACCTCTTGGCCACCACCGGAGGGAGACTCCAATCCAGCTGGTCGACCCCACACACTGGCAGATACAAATCTTATATACAATCTGGTGCACTAATTAGAGTGGAGGAGCAGCAGCTTAGCAATCACACACCGTTCTAGGATCCCTCCAGCTATCCTACAGCTAGAACCCCGGTGTTAATCACTCTTCCACTGTCCACACACCCCCACACCAGACACACCACAAAAGGTAGCCTGCCACCACCCAACAGTTTATCCGCAGAATGGTCTGCTGGGACACCCCACACAAACAGATCTCTGTCTGGCAGATCTGTTACCTTCTGCACGCAATCTGCCAATATGCAGTGCAATTGCATACAGATTGGCAATGAGCTTGACCGAGCATATCAAGGCACTAAAATACAATACAATCTAATCTCTCCGAAGATATGAGCCCACTTAAATAAACAGAAGTCACTTATTAATTTTAAGATTTCATATCCCGAAAGTGGGCAGTGCATGAAATATGTACAAAGTATAAAAAGTTACAAAAAATACACACTTAGGCTATTCACTATAAAATAAAAAGGGAATAAAACAGAAGTAAAACTTTACCAAGATTTACCCTGCGACTGGAGCAAGTCAAAGAGTCCATAATCCGTTAGTCGATCGACCAGCTCCATACAAATCACAATGTCCGGGTACTTAATTTATGGGGATATGGACGTAGGCGGGACATTAGTCCTCGGCCAATTGACCCTGGAGGGTGTTCCTGTACCCGCCCACAGGATGTTCTGGGTGCCAAACTGCCCAAGGTCAATCGGACCAAGACCAGCTTGAATCACCAAGTCGGGGATTGGATTTCCGACACCAGCGCATCAGTCCGATCGCGACAGTACCAATCACTGTTCAGCTGTTGCAATCCAGCACCACCTAACCATTTCCTGCATTTTCCTGGCATGCTACCAAAACCGCAAATACAGTTTTATATATCGATGTGACACACAGAGTGCCCCATCTGAAGGACGTATTTTCATCTCTCTGCAACCAATATTTTAGCTTTTATGAGGGATGAAACATACTCCTTTGATGTATGTATATTCTTTTAGAGCTCCCAATGTCAGGGAGACAGATCGGAGCCCCCCTGGTGTCATGAAGCCAACCTGTCTCCAGCCATTTCCTTCCAGAAGGTGACAATCTTATTAGCACCAGGGTGCCACTTCCAGAGGAAGCTAGTCTTTTCAGATGCTAATGGATGACCATCTGTCTCTGAACACCTAATTTCCCCAATGACAAGGACTGAAACTACATTTAGGATTACATATTGCTACAGGTCACCCCTCAGCTACTCACATCTGTACATTTTATGTCACAAGCAGCTTGGCTCCTCCTGCATTGGTCCAGGTCTTCACTACAAAAAAAGCCAGTCACCTACTGCTGAGGTTATATATGGAACCCTGAATTTAAAGTCTAAAGGTTTTACAACACATTTGCCCTTTTGTACTGTATACTTCAATGCCAACATCCCTAAAATAGCCAATACAACACAACTTCTACAGTAGCTGGTAATGCAAATGCATTGCAATTGACTGTATCGTACATACTATGTGTTATGTGCTGCTGATGTGGTTTTGTTTTTTCTACGTGGGATGCTTCTGTGGCAGCCTACCTCACTGCACATTTAAGTGTGAAGGTGGGCTCTAAAGGAAACCTGTCATGAGACCATCCTGTAGGCTGCCATTGTCTTTTGAAAACCGTAACTGACTTGAAGTCACGTTGGTCATCTGGTTTAGTAACCAAAACAAGTCTGCAGACAAGAAGTCCTAATCTAACTTTTCTAATGTACTTGTTTGGGTCAGCAACTGAGATGTAGACAGAGAACCAGCATGACAACTAGAATGCCTTTAGTTGTAGGCCATGTTTTTTTCTTTTATGACCTTTTACCTCAAACATGCATTGAGAACGGTACAGTCATCAGTCTTTCAAGCAACATATCAGAAGTCAACTTACTTGTTATCCTGTAAACCTTCACCAAGGCTGGGATTATTGACCTCTCCTTCCCAATATGCTGCTTTGCTGTTAAACTGATCCATTGACATTGGTTTTGCAGGGCTTTATAACTCTGGGTTACTAAGCCAGAACAAGCATGCAGATTGAACATCCTGACTTGTATGTTGTTCCAAGTTAGAAACTCTGGTGTCAGAGGACCAGTATTACGGCCAGGCAAGCAGCAATTGTTTTCTGGAGGAGAGGTTATGAAACTGCAAGCTCCCTTTTTTTGTCTCTGTGCAGGATTCCTTCACGCTCAGTCTGGTATTAGCAGATGTGTGTGTGGTTTGTTTTTCGCAGGCTTCAGATTTATAAGAGCAGTGGGCACGCTAAGGTTTGACAAAGCATTTGCAGAATTTTCAGAAAGCATTGTTGAAGCTTTTAAAGTATGGTTCTAATAGTTTGTAAACATTGAACACAAATCCTAATTCAAGTGTTTTCCACTTAAAGCGGAGCTCCACCCGAAAGGGGAAGTTCCGCTTTAAGGACCGCTCCCCATTAAGGATTGGCACCTTTGGGGGGCGGGGGTACCAGAATTTGACAGGTACCCTCTCCTACTTCCCGTCCGATCGCTTAGGCTATCAGAAGCGGAAGGTGTCCTTCCTCCCTCCCTCTCTGTAGTCTTTTGGGACACGTGACAGATCCCAGAAGACTACAGGACCATTCATGAAGCGCAGCGCTACTCGCACATCCGTAGTGTGTACCCGGCTGTGAAGCCGCAAGCTATCACAGCCGGGTGCCCACACTGAAGATGCCAGCCTCCTGGAATTCAGGATGGCCGGTGAAACGGGCTGCGGGGGACACACCACAGGACCGAGGGACAGGTAAGTGGCTGTTTTTTAAAAGTCATCAGCTACAGTTTTTGTAGCTGCTGACTTTTATTTTTTGACAGGTGAGTGGAACTCCACTTTAAGTGCTGGTTCATACTGATGTGGTGTGGGATTCTCAGTGAATTCTGTGTGTTTTCCACATCGCATCACAATCGCACTCCGTTCATGCGAACCGCTGTGGCTGTCCATGTTAAGGTAACAACACCCGAAAAACGGTTCATAGACTGTAATTCAATTGACTGACCTGATTCCAGTGTGCAATAAAAATGTGTATGCGCCTTTCCTGCTGGTACGGTGCAATTCGAGAATACAAAATGAATGGCCCAAATTACACTGCAAAGAATTGCATGTGATTTGAGCAGGAAAGTGGTGTGATTCCAGTCCGAATCACATGCGGTGTCCCACACCACAGTAGTGTGAGCCGGCACTAACCAAGCTGCTAGCAGACTTCAGGCTATCAGCAAGCTTCAAGAGGTTCTACAGCCTGCTAGCAGCTTGCTTAACCACTTCCTGACCGTGCTATAGCCAAGACGACTACAGCACGGTTGGCTAGTTCTGGGAGGGCATCCATGGACGCCCTCCCAGAACCACACTCCCTGCGCAGTCCTTCCTACGCAGCTGATCACATGCCCAAGTAGGGGGCCAATCAGAGCTTCCTTTTTTACATGTGACCAGCTGTATCCAATCACAGCTGATCACATGTAAACAGGAAGTGCCGGTTATCTGCAGTCCTCCTCCTTAGGATCTGTGTTCAGCATTTACAAACTGGAGTTGAATGGTACTTTAAAAGCTTCAACAATGCTTCCCGAAAGCTCTGTAAATGCTTTATCAAAGCTTACTGTTCATACTGCTCTTATATAAGCTGAAGCCTGTGTGAAACAGGCCTAAATGTATCGGGGCAACTGGATGCCAAATTTCCCAAAACTAAGTGTTTTATATTAGTTTACATATACTTGCGTACATACATAAACACTCACACTATAGGTTTTTTTCTTTTACCATCTTATGTGGATTTAAGTAGTGGAAAAGAGCGGTATGTGTATAGTGGTGGTTGGGTTCTGTTTCTCTGGCGTGGTGGCAGTCATTGCACATTTGTGTATCTAGTTTGCGTACACTGTTCAGTCATCTGCTGAGCTCCGTTCCAGCTTTGTCACAAACCTGTTAGTCAGCCTGGCTTCTGTTCGATCTGAATGCACTTCATTTCAGTTTCTTCCTTTTGTGCCAAGTGACATTTGTGTTTTTTAAAGTGCAAGTTCCTTTTCGCATATTGTCAAAAAAAAAAATTACACGATTGTACTCTGTTTAAATGTCTTTTTACAGAGACACTGCAATGATAGCAATACAGCAAGTCCTCTACATACAAACACTCAAAGATGCGAAGATTTGTCCAGTACTGCTTTTTTCATCTTTTTTTTTTTTTTTATTGCATTCTACTCAGTGGGCTGAATGGGGGGGAAAAAAACCTGACAGATTGGCATACCAACACAAGCAGTATTGGTGCTGCAATCTTCCCCACTGTGCGTTTGTGTTCTGAACCCCCCCAATCACCAGAACACTCTGATCAGCATCCGTAGCCTTTTGTCATCAAGCGCTGATCTTTGCTGGACATAAGTAGGGGATTTACTGTATGTGATCTGCCAACACTGACTTGTTTATATTGAAGACTTGATCCTGATCTTTCAAAGGGCAAGATCCTGTTTGCATTTCATAACCATGCAAATAATATTGGATTTACATGACTGTATTCTCAATTTAGATGTATATTTAGAGACCCTGGGAGGATAGAAGGTTGTGATCTGCCGTTGCTGACTTGTTTCTTCTTGTTTGGATCTTTAAGATACAGGCTCCATCCATGTCTGTCATCCAGAAGCACCTCAATGTCTTGGTGTAAGCATGCAACCAGTGAAGTCTGAAATCCCATTTTTGCATACCTGTTCCAGACCCCTGACTCACCGAGCCTTTAAGTCTGAATGAGCATGACGGGCCCCAAATCTACACTTTTAAAATAAATCGCTAATGATCTCTTCATTTCACACATTTCTGTCCAGGCAAGGACTTTGATTTCTAATTTTTTTTTTAATTCTTATTCCGAGGGATATATAGGTTTAGCTTTTGCTATGTGGCTGCTATGTAAAGGCATTCCTCACATGCACTGCTGCATTCCTGAGACTGCTGTGAGTTGTACTGTACAGTCTAGGCTGCATTCACACTTGAGTGATTTAAAGCTCGAAGATCCAGAAAAGCTCAAACGTAAATCAGTTGTTGATGGTACTTGTTCACACCTGATCATGCGAACAGGCACCATGGAGAACAAACTAGTTTTTAAATTTGAGCGTTTTTGGTTCGAGCTTCAAGCTACAAATCACGCAAGTGTGAATGTAGCCGTAGGGACTCTAGCAGAATATGTAGGCAGTCTCTGACATCATCCAGCTCTCTATGTTCACATGTTGTTGCAGTACTGCAGGACACACCGCATAAGGTTCATACACCCTGACAGTATGTATATTTATTGGCAGGTTTTATGCTGAATGGAGTTCTCTTTAAAATGGTTTGTCCGTTTTTGTCTTTCAGAATACTGCCAGCCTAGATGACTTTGAAAGGATAAAAACTTTGGGAACTGGCTCATTTGGAAGAGTGATGCTGGTAAAGCACAAAGGAGCCGATCAGTATTATGCCATGAAGATCCTTGATAAACAGAAGGTGGGTCTGTTATCTGCTCCGGAATTAGAGCATGCTTTAAACAATTTGACTCTACATTTCCTGTAAGCAGACTATATTGACTTTTCAGTGGGCATGTGATTTCATTTGCTCTATAGAGTGGGGAAAGGGTAAGAAAATCTGTCAGGGTGGAATTGCTGTCCAGGTCCCCAAATTATGACCAGAGTGTAACTTTCACCCCTTTTCTACCGGTTTACAACAGCTGCCCTTTACTTACCCAGTGCCATCCACAGGTGCAGTGTTAGGCTCCTGTACACTCTCCCTGCAGATTTATGCCCATACCTCTCTGGGCTTTCAGGTAGAAAGCTGGAGTAAGAGTGAATGGAATGTAAGCACACTGATCAGCACTCTCATAGTCCATTGAAAACTACAAGCCATCTGCCAGTGGCAGACAGGACTACACAGTTTGTTCACAGATCTGTGTGAATGAATGGCATGACTGTGCGTATTATTAAAATTACACCCTGAATACATGTTATAAAAGGTGAAATTTTATGTATCTAGTACACCATTTTCAAGCTCCATATTTAACCCCCTCAGTGCTGTCATGTTTTTTATTTCCAAAATACTGTGGGGAAAAAATGAGATCACCTTGTGGTGTCTACTTTCCAAAATTATGGTAATTTCGTTTTTTGGGGTTTTTTTTTTTTTTTTTTTTTTTTACTATTCTGGCATTTTTATTTTAACAAGAAAGTAAAGGGAAACATTTTTTTTCCAACAACTTTTTTTTTTTTTTTTTTTTTTTAATAGTAAAAATTATTAAATACCACCAAAAGATTTTATCTGTTAAAAAAAAATGAATAATATAAAACTCATTTGGGTACAGCATTGCATGACGGAGTAATTGTCAAACTTTTTTGAGGTGTTTAAATTTTTTTTTTTTTTATGAGCAGACTGTGTGGCAGCATAGTCAAGTTCCCCTCATTAACATTGTGCAGCCCAGTCCTCAAGATCTTTGAGGGATATGTATGGCTAAAGCTATGTTTGCCATACTCCTCCTACACATTTTCAACCAACAGTGGGCTAAAGCCCGTTATCCGTTAACGTCACAGAGACTGTCCAGGCTCTGGAAAACTCCTGACCACCTGAAAGCCAAGTGACCACTGTTCCAGCCCCCTGCCCAGCCAAGTGCTGCTGTAGTGGAGCAGTGAGCCTGTTACTGACCATCACCTGCTCACTGAAGACTGAGAACCGAGCGATCAGCAGTCTTTGACTGCTCAGTTCTCAATCTTAAAAGCGTCAGGGGAACAGATGCAGCATCATACTGATGTATCCACCTAGGTGAGTATGAGTGTACATATATATTTTTTTTTTTCCATGACCCCATACTTCTCTTTTAAAGTTCACATTTGTAAAAAAAAATAAAATAAATGCATATCTTTTTTGCAGGTAAAATAATGTGCTTTTTTTTTTTTTTCTTCAAGTTTGTAAAGTAATCTCAGGCTCCTGCAGACTGTCAGGGTCAGTGTGGCTGGGGTTGGCAGTTACTGAATGACAGGAAACACCAGTGAACTACCCGGAGCGCTCCACAGAACCTCGGTAGTTCATTGAGAACTACAAGCCGCCAGCCACAGTGGCTGACGGTAGTTGTAGTTCTCCCATTCACAGTACTCTGTGAAGGAATGAGGAGGTCAGGTGAGTGGAGCACCACATGGCAAATTTTTTTTTTTTAAATTGTGACATCAGATTTTGAGGAGAAGATCCCCAGCCTGCTGTCACAACAGGGGATCAGGGGCTGTGGCATCAGTAATATGTTAAGGCTAGTACATACAAGCCAAATGTCGAGCAGCATTAATAGAAACTGGCCGACATTTGGACTGTGTGTATGGCAACTGGTCCAACAGAAGTCAGCTTCTGTTGTAGGGGTATGACCAAAAAAGGTCTGCCGATTGGCTGATCAGTGTTCTGGTGGAGGAGGAGGAAACAGTAGCACAGCAGGGAGATTGTTGTACTAACATCAGATATTTAGTACAGCATAAAAGGAAGAAGAGGCAATCTGCTGCATTGAACAAAAAAAAACTAGTAGTGTGTACCAGGCTTTACAGCCCCAAAAAAGGGTGTAACATGTTAGGAAAAGTGAACTTATCATCCTTTAACCCTTTGTTAGGACAGACAATGTTCAAATCAAGTTTACAAATAAGGGAATCTGGCAGCACAGTACAGGTATCATTTTGTTAAAGGATAAGTTCTTTTGACAAAAAATAATAAATGCATGTTTTTTTGCAGGTAAAAATTTACATTTACAGTTGCAAGAAAAAATATGTGAACCCCTTGGGATTACGTGGAGTTTTGCATGAATTGGGCATAAAATGTGCTCTGAACGTCATCTAAGTCACAACAATAGAAGAACACAGTCTGCTGAACATAATACTACACAAACATTAGATGTTGCCATGGTTTAATTGCACATAACATGTAAACATTCACAGTGCAGGGAGGAAAAAGTATGTGAGGCTCTAGCTTAATGACTTCTCCCAGAGCTAATTGGAGCCAGGAGTGAGCCAACCTTGACTCCAATCAGTGTGATGATATTGGATGTGTTGCTGACAGCTGTCCTGCCCTTTAAAAAATACACACCTGCTTTGGGTTTACTGGTTTCAAGAACCACTGTCTGGTGTAAGCCATGCCGCGCAGAAAAGAGCTCTCAGAAGACCTACGATCAAGAATTGTTGACTTGCATGAAGCTGGAAAGGGTTACAAAAGTATCTCCAAAAGCCTTGATGTTCATGTTTCCACGGTAAGACAGACTGTCTACAAATGGAGAAAGTTTAGCACTGTTGCTACTCTCCCTAGGCATGGTCGTCCTGTAAAAATGACTGCAAAAGCACAGCGCAGAATGCTGCATGAGGTAAAGAAGAATCCCAGAGTGTCAGCTAAAGACCTACAGAAATCTCTGGCACATGCTAACATTTTTGTTGACACATCTACAATAAGGAAAACATTAAACAAGAATGGAGTACATGGGAGGACACCACGGAGGAAGCCATTGCTGTCCAAAAAGAATATTGCAGCACGTTTGAAGTTTGCAAAAGAGCACCTGGATGTTCCACAGCACTACTGGCAAAATATACCGTGGACAGATGAAACCAAGATTGAGTTGTTTGGGAAGAACACACAACACTATGTGTGGAGAAAAAAAAGGCACAGCACACCAACATCAAAACCTCATCCCCACTGTAAAACATGGCGGATGGAGGATCATGGTTTGGGGCTGCCTCAGGGCCTGGACGGATTGTTGTCATTGATGGGAAAATGAATTCCAGAGTTTATCAAGACATTTTGCAGGAAAACGTACGACCATGTGTCCGCCAACTGAAGCTCCGCAGAGGATGGGTGATGCAACAGGACAATGACCCAAAGCATACAAGTAATTCAACAAAACAATGGCTGCAACAGCACAGAATACGCCTTCTGGAGTGGCCCAGTCAGAGTCCTGACCTCAACCCGATTGAAATGCTGTGGCATGACCTTAGGAGAGCGATTCACACCAGACATCCCAAGAATATTGCTACACTGAAACAGTTTTGTGAAGAGGAGTGGTCCAAAATGACTCCAGATCGTTGTGCAGGTCTGATCTGCAATTACAGGAAACATTTGGTTGAGGTTATTGCTGCCAAAGGAGGGTCAATCAGTTAAGTCCAAAAGATCATACTTTTTCCTCCCTGCACTGTGAATGTTGACATGTTATGTGCAATTAAACCATGGCAACATCTAATGTTTGTGTAGTATTATGTTCAGTAGACTGTGTTCTTCTATTGTTGTGACTTAGATGACGTTCAGAGCACATTTTATGCCCAATTCATGCAAAACTCCATGTAATCCCAAGGGGTTGACATACTTTTTCTTGCAACTGTATTTTTGTTGCAGGAGCCTGTAAGGCATTGTACCAGCAATCAGCAGATCACTGGTGTCATGCAGGTCCTCTGCAGATCTGTCAGTATATCTGTTGTCCTGTACGGGATGTATGGGCAAGCAGATTTACGGACAGGAAGAATCCGTGAAGTACCACAGCGCTTAACCGCGCCCTGTTAGTTCATTGAGAACTACAAGCCAACAGCCACTAAGGCTGCCAGGACTTGTAGTTTTCTCATTCACAGAAGACTGTGTGACATGGCCAGGCGGGCCGTGTTTTTTATTTTTTAATATTTTTTTAAATTTTGAAAGCTAGCAGGGAGAAGAGAGGAGTGGGGTGCGGGGCCTGGTCCATTCATAACATATTACGTTTTACACCCTGAATATGAGTGTAACATGTTATGAAAGGTGAACCTATCCTTTAAATATTGATTCCATAGCCCCTTCCTTAGCATTACATTTGGTAGGATTTTTTTTAGGCAAGTAAAGAGCAAAAAAAAAAAGAGGGCGGTGTCTGTCATGCAGAAAAAAAAAACAGACATGCCTTTTTCATTCATTTACATTGTGTTTTTGGTTCCATAGACTTCAATCTCCTGTGCGCAAAAAAGTCCCTGACCCTTTCCAAAAATGCATTGGTTGAAAACGCACAGATGTGAACCTGACCCATGAAAAATCATGTTAAATGGACTCTAGTGTGTTTCTACAAATCGGTAAACACATAGATGTGACCTTGGCCGTATCCTAAAAAAATGTACTTTTTGGCCCCTTTCATATGGGTGGCCCACTCAGATCCATCTGTCAGTTTTTCAGGATGTGTATCTATTTACATCTGATTACCTACAAAACAAAGAGTTTCTGAGATATAAACGTGACCATTCAGAGGTAGTGGGTTGTAAATATTAGCTCAATGGGTAGGTGGATGTTAACAGACATGCTAACGTGTCCGTTAGCCACTTTAACCCGGCAATCTATACGTAGGCTAGCTGGTCTTAAAGTGCTATACTGGGATGATGTCTGCTGCTTCAACCTGCAGGCATCAACCTGTTTTTGTTTTTTTTTTTTTGGTGATGGGCTTTCTTGTGAAAGCAATTCTAGCCACTAATTATAGTGACCTGGTTTAAGAAAGTTATTTGCAGTGTGTGTTGTCTATTGTAAAACCACAAGAGAGGGCAATCCCCTCAACGGGGTACATAGGCAGCAAAAATATTCCTTTCCCAATCCAAAAAAGTTGGCTTTTATATAGTAGGCATAGTGGACACAGCCTACTAAACTATGTACCAAACATTTTTGGACACCTTACCTTCAAACCTACACTATATGGGCAAAAGTATGTGGTTATACCTTCAAATGATTGAGTTCAGGTATTTCCAGTGAAGGTTACTGTAAATACTACAGTATGCAAAGACATTTTTAGACAATTGTGTCGATGGCCTTTTTTCTGCTCCAGTATGGCTGTGCCACAGTGCACAATGATAGCTCCATAAAGATGTGTTGGTTTGCTGTGAAGTAACTTGGGCAACCTGCACAGAGCCCTGACCTCAACCCTATTGAGCACCTTTGAGATGAATCAGAACCCAGACTGCCAACCAGGTCTTCTGTTCCTACAACAGTACCTAATGCTCTTTTTGCTGGTTTAACAATATGGTTCATTAAACAATGTCTTTACAGACCTGGCTTTGCGCACAGGGATACACACTATCTTACCAACTCCAAACTGTTGTAGAAATCCTTGCCATGAGAGGGGAAGATTTTGTATCATTAGGCCCCGGTTCACTCCGGTGCAGCTTCTCATGCAACTTGATAAATCATTCATATGACAAGTCGCACCCTATTTGCAGCTATGGAACTGTTCACATTTGAAAGGTTCCTGTGCTATTTTTTTTTTTTTTTGCAGTTCCATGTGTGACTTGCATTGACATCTGTGCATGAAGTCGCACAGATGCTGGCAAGCCACACATGCAGTCGCACTGATCGACGGTTTTGAAATCACACTGAAGTAGTGCAATTTCAAAGCCACATTTAGTGTGAACCAGGGCTTAAAGGACATCAAAAATGAAATCTAAATAGGGCCACCCTGTTCAACTTACCAGCCAACCCCAGTCTAATAATGGCTTTTTTCAGCAAGGAACATGGATAGGTATCACTTATCAAAAAGGGGGATAAGAAAGCCAGTTCAAACTGCCAACCAGTTAGCCAACTATCAAAAACCAAATTAACCTGTCTAAGAACATGCGTTTAAAAACAGGGGTTTCGTTAGGACACATTTGCAAATACATACATGAGCCATCACGGCACCCTGAGTATCTGTGGTCCTAACTCTATAAATCTTGAGAGTTTTTTTTTTAACTTAAAGGACATCAACTCTGATTAATGCTCATGGTTTTGGAACGGGATGTCCAACAAGCTCAGGTATGATGTTCAGTTGTCCATAAACATTTGGCTATATAGTGTATGTGGTCTTTTATATATAAGAACTTCGACACAAGCACATTTGTATGTGTTTAAACATACAAAGACGTTCTAGTTTTTCCCATTTCTGCTCAAATGTTCAGTTTCATTGTTTGTGATTTCTATGATACAATCTGTCTCTCTTGTTCCCAGGTGGTAAAGCTGAAGCAGATAGAGCACACGCTTAATGAGAAGAGGATATTACAAGCCGTCAACTTCCCTTTTCTGGTCAGGTTGGAGTATTCCTTCAAGGTAAAACTCTACTATTTCTATAAAATACCTGCTTCGTTAAGAAAAAAAACCTGTAGTGAAAGAAATACATAGAATAATGCAAGTTGCTTTCATGTAGATCCAGGGGATCTACAGTTTGTCACTGACCTGATATAAATATTTTGATTAGGAAAGGTGGAGTGAAGTGAGACTCCAGCATTGAAACCATTAATTCAGAATGACAGCCGGGGAACACCATTAGGGCAGATTCAATCCAGGTGCAGTAGGACTGCATTGGGCAGCTATTCCAACGCAGTCCCATTCAAGACGAGGCAAAATTCCTTGTCTCCTACCTGGTCGACTCGCATTGCCACTTCGTGATGGTGTGCGCTGAAAGAAAGCACTGCATGCATTACTATTTTGTCAGTGCAGTGTGACACAATCCACCACCTTGTGCTGTGGTCAAGTGATTCTAAAGTTTAATTTTCAATTTTTTTAAAATAGCAAACCTGTCATACTTGGTTTTGAACAGAGCAGCCCCTAGCCTCGTTTTCTGGGGCCCCTTGCCGAGTGCCCCCAGAGCAATTTACTTACTCTGGAGGCACTTGATCGTGCTCACTTCAGAGCCACCTCTGTGTGTCCATCAGCCTCGCAGAGCGCAGCTCAGCCCTGCCCTCCGCTCCGTCACTGGAGGTGATTGACAGCAGTGAAGCCAAAGGTAAAACCACGCAGTTGGCCCACATTTTTACTGCCCTTAACCGCTCACCCCTTTAGCTGAAGAGCAGTGGCCAGGAGCGTACACATGCTGTGGCAGGGATCATACCCCCTGTCACACCCACCAAACACTACCCATTCTAGTGACTGGGGCCCGCATCGCAACCGCCCCACAACTGTGCACAAACCATGCTTTTGGACGGTTGCACAATATTGAGTGGCCCATGATTGCAACTGCAAATTTCTTTTTTAACCCCTTGACGCCAGTGCCTCCTGGCTCTTTAAGGGGTTTGTAATGCCAGGAGGTGGGGTGGGGTTTAGGGTCATGTGACCGCCAGCTGTCAGAGGTCACATGAACAGAAAGGTCCTGATCGCAAGTAGTGATCAGGACCTGTCCATGAAGTGCTGTTAAATGTGCCAGGAGCACGCAGTGCACATGTTCTTACTTACTTTTGGTGAGCAAATATGTGGCTGCTCGGCGTCAAGGCCCAGCCGCTGAGAGGCTGCATATTTGTGTACTGTCAGCGTGAACCAGTTAAGCTGTAAGGGCTAGTTTGCACTTGCGGGTGGGGGGGTAAAACCACACAAGCCAATTTTCACCTGTCACACCCACCACACGTGACCAAATCAAGTGCTCTAGGCCTCGTTGCATTCACCTCGCAACTGTGCATAAAGCACATTGTTGCGGGGTGATAGTTCAGGCACTTAGGAGGTGATGCAACTATCAAATGCTCTCTGCAGAGTGATCTGAATGCAGATTGCTTTTCAAAGACCAAAGCAAGTGTAAATGAGGCCTAAAAGTGATATGCCACCTCGATCACTTTTACATAACAGCAGCACAGTAGCTAAATGGTTAGCACACTTCCGCCTGGCAGTACTAGGGTCATTGGTTCAAATCCCAGCCACGGCACCTCCTGCCTGGAGTTTGCATGTTCTCCCTGTGCCTGCGTGGGTTTCCTCCGGGTACTCCGGTTTCCTCCCACATTCCAAAGACATGCTGGTAGGTTAATTGGATCCTGTCTAAATTGGCCCTAGTATATGATTGTGAGTTAGGGACCTTAGATTGTACACCCGTTGAGGGTTAGGAACTGATGTAAATGTACAATATATATGTAAAGCACTGCGTAAATTGACAGCACTATACAAGTACCTGTAATAATAAATAGCAGCCAACAGCCGGCTCATCAAAACTGCAGCCATACATTGTTTTAAATGCTTCACTTTCTGTTTGCACACTTGACATGATATATAGGCTAAATTGAATGCATGAACCCAACAGGTTGAGCTTTGCACAAGCTCTGATCACTGATGACTCTTCCTGACAAATCTTGTACTGCAAATAAAGTTTTGAATTTTTTTTCCCCTTGTGTGGCTGTCATACCCCAAGCTGGCCATGTTTAGGGTATTTTCTGTGACCCCTTCTGCATGTCAGAATGCAGAGGTACTAGAAATGATCTGCACAGGGCTTAACTGGTATGACCAGAGCACAGAGGTGATTAAACTGATGTGCCAGGGTTTTTTTTTTCTTTTAACTAAAGCTGAAGAGTGCAAAATTGACTATAACTGTGCCTAGAAACCAATCGGCTTCCAGGTTTTATTGTCAAAGCATGATCGAACAAGTTGAAATTAGAAGCTGATTGGCTACCATGCACAGTTGCACCAGATTCAAATTATTTCAGTTTTAGTAAATCTCCTGCCTTGTCTGAGGTTGGTAGACTGTGCTTCTTGAGAATTGGTGCAACTTCTCAAGACCAACTAATGCTTCTTTGTTTTGTCCAGGACAATTCAAATTTATACATGGTAATGGAATATGTGCCCGGGGGTGAAATGTTCTCACATCTAAGAAGAATCGGCAGGTTCAGGTCAGTACTACACCTTGTACTTGAATGTGTATGACAGACACTTGCCATCCTATGATAACTGGACAGGACACTGCTGATCTCATTTCTTTTATTATTATTATACAGTATTTATAAAGCGCCAATGGTTCGCTCAGCGCTGTACATTACAAAGGGGGACAGAACATGTGACAGAACAATACCAATACAATGCAAAACATGAGGGGATTGAGGGCCCTGCTCTTTCGAGCTTACAATCTAGGAGGGAGGGGATAGTGGCACAGGAGGAGATAGCTGTGGGGGATGGAGTGGTAGGAAGAGTGGAGGAGGTCGGCAGGTTAGCAGGGGGTGGGGTAGGCTTCCCTAAAGAGGTGGGTTTTCAGGGTGCGCCTAAAGGAGAGGAGAGTAGGTGATAATCTGATGGGTTGGGGCAGGGAGTTCCAGAGGATGGGTGACACCCTTTAGGGCTTATATCGATGGGCTTATGGCTTGTCGGTGACATTAGATTTCAAATTTGCATTTGACCTCCTTCTGACCTGCTTCAAGCAGGTTTTGCATTTCCATAGACTTGTTTTGAAATGCAAAACCCACTCAAAGTATGAAAAAAAAACCCATTGACATAGGCCCAATGACTCACGGGGTACACATATTAAAGTGTCAGGTCTTATGGCTTGCATATATATGCATGAATCATTTTAAAATGCATAATACATGTCAGTTCCTTGTGCTGTGTCTTATCTTATGACATGCATACAGATATATATGAATCAAATTGTATGATGCATAAAACATAAAACCTATTGGGTTTCTTGCAGTATTGTCCTTCACTGGACTGGGTCTCTAGATATTACCCAATATGGGCTACTAGGGATCATTGAGACTTAGTGGTTTTGAAGGCTGAAAGTCTTTTGCCTTCATGCATTCTATGCATGAAGGTAAAAAACCTTCAGTGTGCAGCTCCCCCCTCAGCCCCCCAATACTTACTGTACCCGAGTCTGATCGCGATCCAGCGCTGTGCATGAGGGCCTTGATTCTTTTGGTCTCTCTTTCCTCATTGGCTAAGGCACAGCAGCAGCTATTGGCTCTTGCTGCTTTCAATCAGAGCCAGTGAGGAGGGAATGGTGGACAGGGCCGAGCCACCCTCTGTATGTCATACTGTACCCATATTAATTTTTTTGTATTTTTTTGAGACAGATAAAGCTTTATTTTGGTGGTATTTATTCACCACTGGAATTTTTATTTTTTTTGCTATGTAAATGAAAAAGTCCCAAAATTTTGCAAATAAATAATATTGCATCATAAATCTTGGCCAGAATTTATTCCGTTATCTTTTTAGTAAAAAAAAAAATAACCCAAATTAGTTTATAACCAAAAATTATAATTTTTAAACATTTTTTTTTACATTTTAATTTTTTATATTTTTTTTTTGTTTTGTTTTTTTACATACTGTCACCCTAGCAGTACAGTGTCACCATATTTACACTGATTGCTTTTACACCCATAAAGGTTGTAAAATAAATAATTTCTCCTTCTCTCTGGCTGCATTCTTGCAGCCATTGAGAACTACTGTGTGAGCTGTGATTGGTCACAGCTTGTCGCATGGTACAAGGCTGTTGTGAATAGCCTTGTACCATGTGACCTCTGTGATCATTCACAGATTTCACACGTAGTAAGCAATGATGTCACAAGTGACATCTTGCTTACTACTCTGGATGTGATCACTGATTGGCCAATCAGTGATCACATGATCGGGACATCGCACAGAGGTCCCGTCTGACGATTGGTGTTCCACTGTGTCCGGAGGACACAGCAGGCACCGGATTGCGGTGCTGCGCGCTCCCAGGGAGCACGCACAAGCAGGGGGCGGGGAGGCCATTTATAAACGGCCACCCGACCCTGCACTGCCAATTCAGTTTTAACCACCTCCCGTCCGGCCGTTGTATATAAACGGTTGGACAGGAGGTGGTTAAAGCTGAATTCAGCCAGGCACCTAGTATTTTAGGAATGAGACCACTGTCAACCCCATATTTCTCATCACAGGTAGTTTAAATGTATTTGCTCAGCAGGTTTTATTGAAGTAATCATGCTTGCAATGCACTTCAGTAAAGAGTTGGCAGCTTGATATTTTTTTTTTTTCCAGTGTACATTGAGCTGAATGTTGCCATATGTTAATGGCAGTGCTGTACGAGAAGCCTGTGTTCAGGGCTGGTGTGAGCAGACTGGCTGTTTTCCATGGGTCTCCTGTGCTTGTCTTTGTCATGTGACCTGTCACATGGCCAGTAAAAATATTACGGCTGGTTTTTCAGGCTTTTCTGTTGTCAGTTGAACTACACATGCCCATTCCTCTGGATTTTGTAGTTGTCTGTCCACCCATGATGTACTCTCAGCTACCAGTGACAGACATTAGAATGTTATGAAGTTTTAAAGTGTCCCATGAATGTTATTTACTGCATATGTTACTGTATGTTTATTGAGCACTGTGATTTCTTTGCAGTGAGCCCCACGCACGGTTCTATGCAGCTCAGATAGTTTTAACATTCGAGTACCTCCATTCGCTAGACCTCATCTACAGAGATCTCAAACCAGAAAATCTTTTAATCGACCAACAAGGATATATTCAGGTAAGGGAATGATTTCATGTGTAGTTGACACCCAACATTTTATTCCTGGTGGTTCATTACTCCAGACAGTTAAAAATAAAAAGAAGTTGCTCTTTTGTGTTGAGCTCCATGTTGAGCTGCTAGAGACACTACCAGAAGTGTTTGAATGCCAAAAGAATGACAGAGGCTGCAGTGCTGGAACGGATGGGAGGTAGGAAATATGGGCCATCAGAGAGGTAAGTATATGTGCATCTCAATAAATTAGAATATCATCAAAAAGTTAATTTATTTCCGGAATTCAATTCAAAAAGTGAAACTCATATATAGATTCATTACACAAAGTGATATATTTCAAGCATATATTTAATTTTGATAATTATGGCTTACAGCTAGTGAAAACCCAACAGAAAATTAGAATATTGTGAATGTTCAATATTGTAGACTTGTGGTGTCACACTCTAATCCGCTAATTAACACCAGTAAAGGTTTCCTGAGCCTTTACATGGTCTCTCAGTCTGGTTCAGTAGGTTACACAACCATGGGGAAGACTGCTGACTTGACAGTTGTCTTTTGACTCTTTTTACCAAACCGTATCACGTTAAGTGTACTTTTGTAAAGAGGGGAGGTAGTTCTGTATACTAGCTCAGTAAGCAGCAGAGCAGGTGCTCCACACTGAACCAATGTAACTGTAGAAATCGCCATACCTAAACTTCAGTTTTAACCTTTTCATAGGGATCCCATCTTTCCTTTTAGTAGGTTATATCATAATATGTAGATACATGCATATCGGTTTTCTTTGACAATTGTCTATAACAGCCATTCTCAATCAGGGTTCTGTGGAACCCTGGGGTTCCTCCAGAGGTGGCTAGGGGCACCTTGAGCAAGCTGTGGTTAACTGACCTCCCATGTCATGGTGCCTGCATAGTTTTTAGGTCCAGCACAACTTGACAGAGCCAGCGCGACATGACTCTTTAAGGGTGACATTCTGACCCCAACTGTATGCTGGGAGTTCTTCCCAGTGACCACCAATGGACCAATCTTAGTAAGGGGTTCGATGAAACCTGAGAAGTTTCCTTTGGGTAAAAAGGTTGAGCGAGGCTGATCTTTACCATGTGTAGGTTAACCCCTCATGTCTAAGGGTAAAACAAATTCTAATGCCTAAGCACAATTTTGCAACTTTGACGTGTTCGTAAAATCGTACACCTCATCACAACTACTTTGTACATCCAGGTGAATTATTCCTTTTTTACAGGACAAATTGAGCTTTAATTTGTTGGTGAATGGTAATGGATATCTACTGATATTTATTTTATTTATTTATTTTTTAATCAACGTAAAACTGGCCCAAAATGGTGAAAAAAAAAAATTGGCTGTATATTTCTTGTTACTACCATTACCTACCACCAAAGAACAACCCAAAAGGAGACAGGGATGAAATGTTTCGCATGGGTGGGCTTCACAATGACTAATCAGAGTGATCAATTGACCCGGAATCGGGAGTTCCGGGCCCCAATCGTTGGTGCAGGACCCGGGGCTCACAATGAGACCCCAGTGTCTGTGCTGGGAGCACGCCGCGGCGCGCTCCCGGCACAGAGGGAGATACGCAAATATGCGGCCCCGCAACATAATGCCCAGTGCCGTAAGACCGCATATTTGTGTAAGATCGGCGTCAAGGGGTTAAAATATTCACATACTGATGTTTGTAAGCTTAACATTTAACAAAATTGCTTAATGGAAAAACAATCACAGTGGACCTAGTATGAGATCTAATTTATGGTAAGTGCTAAGTAGTGTTTAAGTATAACACTTCCAGGTATTTATTACCTCGCAGAGACTATAGCACTCCATTTGACAATGCTTTTTTTTTCTGCCTCTTTCCAGAAAGACAGAGCCATCTCTGCTCAAGCATTATCCAGGATCATTACCTACTGCTTAGATGGAGAATCGTGGCTCAGAAATGGCAGTTGTGTAAATCCACTGCAAGTGCAGTTCTTATCTGTGTTTGCAAATGTCGAACACAGATCAGCCCCTGCTGCAGCCTCACACTTTTACAAAGTTACCATGTACAGTCTAATCACTGAAGCAAGGAGAATTAGGGAATGCTTCTTCCTGACTGCAGTCCAGTCATTTTTCTGGAGGTCAAAGACGGCTTTTTAATAAAAGATGGGACCTTTTTTTTAATATGCTGTAGCTGTATATTGCCACATCAGGAATGTATTCAAAGCCTTGTAAAATTGCTGAAAGGTCCACTTTTTATAGTGAAAAGCTCAGAGTAGTTGACTTATTAAAATTATAATTTTGTGGCTACCTGCAGCTTTCCCATGATTCTGCTTCCAGGTTTCCCATTTAAAAGAATGACATTTAGGTTTGTTTTTTTTTTTTCAGGTCACAGACTTTGGGTTTGCCAAGAGAGTAAAGGGAAGAACTTGGACGTTATGTGGGACCCCAGAGTACCTGGCACCAGAAATCATTTTGAGCAAGGTTAGTGAGCTCTTTACCAAGTTAGCTTGCTTTTCTAGTCTGAACAGGTGTAAAATATCAATGTGATTGTATTACTCTGCTCCAGATCACTGGTTTTCAAATATCACATGTTTGATTTCATTAGATACATGGTCTCTGATACAGAAGACAAAATTAATACACATTACACTCAAAACCTAATGCTTTATTCCCAACTTCTTCGGCATTTAAAGACTAACTCTAAGGCAAACTATTTTTTTTAGCTGAGTCCTCATATAGGTGAGATTTACCTTACTTCCTCTGTTACTACTGTATTGTATTTAAAGGATAAGTTCACCTTTGGAACATGTTACATGTTCCACCTATTTTCTTAGGGTGGAACATGTAACATGTTCCCATAGCTGCAGCCACGCCAGCCGCCCCCATTCATTCCCTCCCCCCTCGGACAGATAGTACAGGGAGAAGTTCCCCCGTACTATCTGTCAGATTTAAAAATAGCGCGGCCGTGCAGGGCTCCACCCACACGATCGTGTCACTCATTCAGTGTTCTGTGAATGAGTGCCTAAAAGTCCTGCCAGCCTGAGCAGCTGTGGGTTTGTAGTTTTCAGTGAACTACCACGGCGATGTGGAACGCTGTGGTAGTTCATTGAAGCTTCCTGTCAGAATATCTGCTTGCTCATACGTCCTGTACAGCAAGCAGAAATTCTGACAGGTCTGCAGGAGACCTGCAGGCATCAGTGGTCTACTGATTGCTGGTGTAATGCTTTACAGGCTCCTTTGGACAAATATAATAAATGCACATTTGTTTTACCTGCAAAAAAATATCCATTTATTTTGTCCAAAAGGCAAACTTATCCTTTAAGGGGAGTTTTCCCAGTGGGGTCACAGATCCAGTGTTTGTGTCCCTGTTGAGCAGAGGTAATGGAAGGATCTACAAAGCTGTTCTGGTGACAGTTTTAAATTTTGGTTTTACCCATCCTTTTGTCTCAGTAAGAGTGGCCATCAGGACATTTAGGGTGAACCTTCAGCCCCAATTCTAAATAAAAGTTGGGACGCTGTATAAAAACAATGCAATGACTTACCATATTTTATTCACAATTGAAAACATATCAAATGTTTAAACTGAGAAAATGTACCTTTTAAGAAATAAGGTAATTTTGAAATTGATGACAGCAATACATCTCAACGTCTGGGACACTCTAAATGTCTGGGAAAGGAGGAGAGAGGTTGCTGGATTTTTAGGAGTGGAGTGTTGTCCCATTTTTGCCTGATACAGGATTCGAACTGCTCAACTGTCCTGGGTCGTCTGTCATCATTTTTTATTTTTTTTTTAAATATGCCAAATGTTTTCAATTGGTGACAGTTTTGGCCTGCAAGTAGGATGTTTAGGCACCCAGACTCTTCTTTTACTAAGCCATGTTGTCATAGATGCAGTATGTGGTTTAGCATTGTCCTTCTGGAATATGCAAGGTCTTCCCTGAAAAAAGATGATGTATGGATGGGAGCATATGCTGTTCTTAAACCTGGATATATCTTTCAGTATTGATGGTACCTTTCCAGATGTGCAGGCTTCCCATTCCATGCGCTCTAATGCACCCTCATATCATCAAAGATGCAGGTTTTTTAATTGAGTGCTGATTTCCCTCTCCTACTTATTTTGGAGGAAGCCGTGTCCATGCTTTCCTGAAAGAATGTAAAATTTCAATTTGTCTGACCACGGAAACTTTTCCACTTTGCAACAGACCATTTTAAATGAGCTTTGGCCCAGAATAGGTGGTGGCATTACTGGATCATGTTCAGCGATGATGACTTCTTTGCTTGATAGAACTTTAACTTTTTGAATGGCACGGTGAACTGTGTTCCCAGACATTGATTTTTTTTTGGAAGTATTCCTGAGCCCATGCACTAGTGTCCAGCACAGAATTATGCCCGTTTTTATTGCAGTGCCATCTGAGGGCCCGAAGATCACGGGCATCCAGTATTGCGTTTCAGCCTTGACCCTTGCACACAGAGATTTCTCAGGAATCTCGGAAACGTTTGATGATATTATGTACTATAGATGATATATTTAAAGTCCTTGCATTTTACATTGAAGAACATTATTCTGAAATTGTTCAATAATTTTTAGATGCAACTTTTCACAGACTGATAATCTTTACTACTGAGAAACTCAGACTCTCTAAGATGCTTTTTTTTTTTATACCGTCAAGTTACTGACATGTTGCCATTTAACCTAGTTACAAAATGTTCTTCCAGCTCTTCCTTGTTAGTACAACTTTCTTTGCCAACTTTATGTTGCCCTGTCCCAACTTTTTTGAGACATGTTGATGCTATCAGTTTTAAAATTACCTTTTTTTTTTTCTTAAAATGGTACATTTCTCAGTTTAAAGATTTGATGCTATTGTGAACAAAATCTGGGTTTATGACATTTTGCAAAGAATTGCATTCTGTTTTTATGTAGATTTTACACAGTGTCCCAACTTTTTTGATATTGGGGTTGTACCTGTGGGGACAGACATAAAACTCTGACAGTGTACCTAACCCTTCCCTTCTCCATTTGAAACTAAAACAAATTTGATCTGGAGCTGGGCATTCATTTTTTTTTCATGTTACACATTGTCCGCATTATACTTAGCAGTAGTAGAAGTCTCAGTAGAATTGATATAAACACATTAGTGTTTGGTAAAGTCTTACCATTGGTTTGTTTACTGAAGCAGCTCAAGCGTCCTTTAATTAGCTTGCCCCCCCCCCCCCCCCCTTCAGTTGTCTGCCTCTGAGGACTGCTACATAAGAACAGCAGTCTCTCTACAGCAGTGGTGGGCAACCTTTTTTTTCAACTGAGCCAAATCTCGCCAAAACCACGATTGAAATTTATTTTGAGAGCCACATTTTTAAAACTGAAAATACATCTCCCATATAGTAATTCATCCCCCATATAGTAATTCATCCCCCATATAGTAATTCATCCCCCATATAGCAATTCATCCCCCATAGCAATTCATCCCCCATATAGTAATTCATCCCCCATAGTAATTCATCCCCCATATAGTAATTCATCCCCCATATAGTAATTCATCCCCCATATAGTAATTCATCCCCCATATAGTAATTCATCCCCCATAGTAATTCATCCCCCATATAGTAATTCATCCCCCATATAGTAATTCATCCCCCATATAGTAATTCATCCCCCATATAGTAATTCATCCCCCATATAGTAATTCATCCCCCATATAGTAATTCGTCTCCCCCATATAGTAATTCGTCCCCCCCATATAGTAAGTCCCCCCCATATAGTAAGTCCCCCCCATATAGTAAGTCCCCCCCATATAGTAAGTCCCCCCCATATAGTAAGTCCCCCCCATATAGTAAGTCCCCCCCATATAGTAAGTCCCCCCCATATAGTAAGTCCCCCCCATATAGTAAGTCCCCCCCATATAGTAAGTCCCCCCCCATATAGTAAGTCCCCCCCCATATAGTAAGTCCCCCCCCATATAGTAAGTCCCCCCCCATATAGTAAGTCCCCCCCCATATAGTAAGTCCCCCCCCATATAGTAAGTCCCCCCCCATATAGTAAGTCCCCCCCCATATAGTAATTCATCCCCCATATAGTAAGTCCCCCCTGTGTCAATTCACTTACCTTTGCTCTGCGCGTTCCTCTCGCCGTGCTTCCCGCGCCGTTCTGGTCTTCAGGGCGGACTGTGAGAGGAGAGGAGTTCGTCAGGCTGCCCCGCCTACATCCTGACAGCTGCAGAGTCCTGACTTTTGGGGCGGCCGCCCGAGAGGAGGGAGGGGAGCGGGCGGCCGCCCGAGAGGAGGGAGGGGAGCGGGCGGCCGTCCGAGAGGAGGGAGGGGAGGGGAGGTGAGGGGGCGGCCGCCCGGCACACGCCCGTCCGAGAGGAGGGAGGGGAGCGGGCGCCCGGCACACAGAAGAGCCGCATTTAAGCTTGTAAAGAGCCGCATGTGGCTCGCGAGCCGCGGCTTGCCGACCACTGCTCTACAGCAATGCTAGAAGCTCTCTGCTGAGTTAATAACAGCTCTCAAATTAGCAGGGAGCATGAACATTGCCGATTGGAGAGCTGTAGGCCTAACTTTTGAATGATTTAGGGGTGCTAATAAATAAACCAATAGTAAAGCTATTACCTTTTACCTGCACCTTAAATGTGTTCATATCTTAACAGTAATCACAGGGTAGAGTAGACTCCTTCAGGAACTAGTTCTAGCCAGCTCAGTTGATTGTTTCAAAAAAGCTGGATGCATTCCTAAATGCACAGAATATAACTATTAACATTTATAAGTAATAATGCCAGAGATTGTTGGACTATCCAGTTGCCTCAGGCGATCAGGAAACAATTTTCCCCCTGGTTGATCAGTTTGGTCTATGATTTGAGAGCTTTTGCCTTTCTCTAGATCAACTCGGGGTTTGGGGTTCTGTTTATGCAGGTTTTCTATTTATCTACTTATTCTTTTTTTCTATTGGTTGAACGTGTGCTGCATTTGTGTATTTATTTATTTATTTATTTTTTTCAAACGGACTAACCATCTGACAGTGTCATTTTCAGTGTATTTTCACTGAGACCTGAAATGGGCTTTTAAATTTATACCTTGCCTGAAAACGACAAAAACAATTCATCACATTTCCTACTGTAAAGTAAATTTAAAACTGATCACCCCCACCCTATTTTATCAAAATTCACAGCAACCTCTATGCATGCGGATGTGAAATCATAATACACTTATATATAATTTATATACATATATATATATATATATATATATATATATATATATATATATATATATATATATATATATTTTTTTTTTTTATTTTTTTTTTTTTTATTTTACTTGCCTTTTTTTGCATCTAATTCCTTATTCCACTGAAGGCACAAGGTGACCTAGCCCCGGCTGCACAGATGCCTCTGGAAATTCACTAGGGCCTTCAGGTACTCTAACCATTTGAAGATCAAGCCTTTTCTGGCACTTTTTGTTTTTCTAGAAAATTTAATAGAATCCCCAAACATTATATCATATATATATATAGATATATATAGATATATATAGATATATATATAGATGTTACTCAGAGTAAATAGATACCAAACATTACACGCTTTCAAATTACTGCCCATGATCTGATGTTAATGGTGATACCTCACATTTCTGGGACAGTTGCTGGTTTTTTTTTTTACACTAACCCTACATCCCTCCTTTGCCCTCAAAGCATTTGATCGCACCAAGGTCTGTGGTTTTCATTTTAAAAAAATGGCATCATTTAAATCCGTGTAAACCAGAAGTGGTGTAAGATCATCACTTCTGGGTTACTATATCATAGAGGTGAACAAAGCCGATGAGCTGGGAGCTCCCAGTAAAGCCGCGTGAATAAACATGGTCACTTTTTGGGAATTCTTGGGAGCTGGCTGAAAAAACTGCATCAGGCTTGTTTTAACCACTTGTTCTAGGCTGTTTATAAATGGCCTTTGGAATGCAAGTCGTGAAGCAGTGGTATGACCATGGTAGGGCCTATAGTGTTTGAATGTAATGATAATGTCTTTAAAGAGACTCTGTCCCATTTTTAAAACATTGCAAGTAAAGAGCAGAGATTTAAAATGCTTTCTCTTCTGTGCTGGCCTAGCTCTTTCTCTTGCCATCACCTTACATTCGCTTTTCTATAGTCACTGGTAAGAAGCAAATGGGGGAACAATACAAGAGTGTCACTTGAGCGCCAGCCATAAGTCTTCTGGGGTTACTTACATTACATCCAAGATGGTGATGGCCAACAGCACTTTCAGGACTTTTAGATGTCGTCTACTCAAGGGAGGCTTTTACCAGTAAATAACATGCATAGCGTTTTAAATGCATGTATGATTTTTTTGGGAAGATTTTGTTGACAAGAATGATCAGTATACCAAGCATTCATACTCTATAGCTGGCACCTCCAGTGATGTGATGTCATTATCTTTCTCAGTCAACACCACGTATTGCTGTAGACACTATAGAATGGGTTTTTATTGTATAACAATTCTCTTTCTTTTTAGGGCTATAACAAAGCAGTCGATTGGTGGGCATTAGGTGTTTTAATCTATGAAATGGCAGCTGGTTATCCTCCATTTTTTGCCGATCAGCCCATACAAATATATGAAAAAATTGTTTCAGGAAAGGTAAGTCCACATGTAGTAGAAAGATTCCGTTTTGTTTACCCCTGATGCTGCACTGGACATTGTTTTTACATAAATAGTGAAAAAAACTGCCCAGAAAGTGATAAAACAAAATGCTGCCACTTTAAAAATATTGATTATAACACATGAATAATCAAAAAGTTTTCAGGTAGTGAATAATTTATACATGAAAAAATAAAATAAAAAACATATAAAAATTGTAAGAAAAAATTAAAAATAAATAAAATTTTATCCCCTCCTTGCATGTTAATATGGTCTTTGGATATTTACAGAGCTTGCAAGGATAAGCAGACCTGCCATTGTACCAGTGACACTTGGTACTTAAAATTATTATTTTTTTTTTTTAATTGCCCTGAAAATTGTATTTATTTTCAAATGTGTAATTCAACGTATAGGTTACACATATGGGAAATAGAACAACAGTATTATGATCATGTAATCAACAACTGTATGATGGGACACAATAGCTTTGCATTGAAATACATGTACATATGATTGTGGGGCTGAACAGTGTCAGGTTTTATACTTAACTTTTCTGCTCACCTTTCATATCAGAGAGACTGAATGAAGTACATTTAACTATCCTCATTTTCATTTAAAGGATAAGTTCACTTTTGATAACATGTTACACCCATATTCAGGGTGTAACATGTTATGATCAGACCAACCCCTGCTTTGACAGCTAGTGGGGGATCTTCTCCTCACTCACTAGTTTTAAAAAATTTTAAAAGCGTGGCTGTGCAGGGCTTCGCCCACCCGACTTGGTCACTCATTCACTTTTGTTTGAGAATGAGTAACTACAAGTCCCAGCAACCTTAGCTCTGTGGTAGTTCATTGATTCTTCCTGTCAGTATATCTGCTTGCCTGTACATCCCATACGGGCAAACGGATTCACTGACACATCTGTAGGAGACCTGCATGGCGATTGCTGGTGCAGTGGTTTACAGGCTTCTCCAATGAAAAATAATAAATGCATATTTTTTGTTACCGGCAAAAAAAAAATGTGCATTTATAGTTTTGTTTTTTTTTGTCTAAAGGTGATCCTTTAAGAAATGTCTGTTTTTGTGGGCAACCTTTTTTCTCATAAATTAGTGTGAGTAGGTGAGTGCATGATTTATTATCTCTTGCCACGTAGGAATTTTTAAAGGATCTGAGGATTTCCACTAAATGGCTATAACCTTTCTAGCATAGAAGAATAAAGGATGCATAAGGCATTTTTTAGCTGGTGGGCAAGCGATAATCCTCCAGGTACCCAAAGTCTGGCCATACACGAGTCATTTTCTTCAACCTTCCACTGAGCTGTTGTATTTTGACATCAGGGAAATTTCCCCACCATCAGAATACACTCATCGGCATTGCTGACTATACCTGGCGGCGGTGATCAAAAGAAATTCCAACAGGCTGATTGTACATAAATTGATTGATCAATACCCATAGCCCATACATGTGTCCAGGAGTGGCTGGATTACAAATGTTCAATAGATTGAAACAAGTGGCAGAGAAATCTGATTTCGGACCAAAAGGCTCTTTTATATAAAGATTTGATAAACTGGGTTTTTTGGGGGATTTTTTGTTATGGAGAAGAGACAAGACTGCTCCTCCATAAAGTATGGTGAGTGAGCATTGACCTCCGAGGACAAAGCAGTGTGTTACTTGCTGAATCACCAGGTAAAATTGAAGCCTGGAAAAAAAAAAAAAATTAAAAAAACCCATGCAACATGTATCCTGGACAATTCTTCTGGCAGTTGTGGTTGCAATCTTTGTTGCTCTACCTGACCTTTGCTTGGTATCAAGAGATCCCCGAACCTTCCACTTTTTAATTAATGATTGAACAGTACTAACTGGCATATTCAAGGCTTTGGATATCTTTTTATATCCTTTTCCATATTTATAAAGTTCCATCAGATCGTTACACAGGTCTTTTGACAGTTCTTTTCTGCTCCCGTGGCTCAGTATCTAGCCTGCTCAGTGCATCCACGTGAGGGCTAGCAAACTCACTGACAATTTATACACAGGCGCTAATTGCAATTTAAAAAGTCACAGATGTGGAAAATTAACCTTTAATTGCCATTTTAACTTGTGTGTGCCACCTTGTTCGTTTGTACCAAGACCAGACATTCCACGGTATGTAAACTTTTGATCAGGGCCATTTGGATGATTTCTGTTATTATTTTAAAAGTAGCCAAACTACTATGTCATGTTAAATTACTTCATATGATCACTATCCTTAAAGTTTTTTTGACATGATCGGTCATATTTTCAATATGAATGCCAACATTTCTGCCAGTATATGCAAACTTTTTAGCACAACTGTACATTTTTCAGAATTCTCTTAAAGTGGTTGTAAATGCAGAAGATTTTTCATCTTCATGATGTGCACAAGAGCCGAGGCTCTCTCCTCTCTTACTACCCATTGGCTTAGATGCAGTAGCAGGAGCCATTGGCTCTTGCTGCTGTCAGTCACAGCCATTGAGGAGGTGGTGGGCCAAGTCCTGCTCTGTGTGTCTTATAGATATACAGGGGCGAGCACACACGGGTGCCCCCCACAGCAAGCAGCTTGCTGTGGGGGCACTCAGCGGGAGGGGTAGCACCAGGGGAGGACCTGAGAAGCGGAGGATCAGGGATGGTGTGTGCAGAACCATTTCAGGTAAACAGAACGTGTGTGTTTCAAAGAGCTACAATCTGAACACTTAGTATCAGTTTAAGGCTTGTGTTTTTCATGGAAAAATCACACGTCCATGGTATAACATTTCTTCCCGTTCTAGTAAATGATTGAGGTCCATGCAGCTAACACAGGATGTCTTTGTTGTCCCTGCCCAGGTACGGTTTCCATCCCATTTCAGTTCAGATCTTAAAGACTTACTAAGGAACTTGCTGCAGGTAGACCTGACTAAAAGATATGGCAATCTGAAGAACGGGGTTAACGACATTAAGAACCACAAGTGGTTTGCCACTACAGATTGGATCGCCATTTACCAGAGAAAGGTAAATTACTGTGTAGATTGTGGCTTTTTAATTGCCTTTTATGGTATTTTATAATGTGGACTTTTTACAGTTTTTTTGTTCTAAAATGGAAAGAATAGTCACTCGCAGCAGCCAATCAGAATACATCTTCCACTGAACTGACTGACTGCTATTAATTACGGTCTAAAAAGCCGCTGTCAGTTTTTTGGTTTTTCTTCTGCTTTTTCCTGTTGGAGAGATTTTCCATTACTTCCTGTCCTGGAGGTAAGGGGAAGCCTCTTCAAAGTGAAGAACAGGCATCCTCATTTCTTAACCATTTTTGTACTGGTGACAGCTCATGATTCTGGATCTTTCCTTGCTATCAGTCCTGGAGACAATGGTCACCAGGTCTAATAAAGTAAATCTCCCTAAAGCTGGCCATACGTTATACAATTTTCATGTTCAATTTAGATTTACCTTCAACTATGTAGTGCAAGGGCCTGTCTGATTGCATGCAAATTGAAAGTGTTTAGGTTTGACCTTCTATTATATAGTTTTGGTAAATCTAAAAGAAAATTGTATAATGTATGGCCTACCTAATAGACACAGACAGGGTACTATCCCCTTACCACTTCACCCTTTAAATCAGGGGTCTCCAAACTGTGGCCCGCAGGCCAGATGTGGCCCTTTGGTTGCTTTTATCCAGCCCTTTGAAAACTCCTCTAATACGAGGCACTATCCCTTCCACTTACACCAAGGATGTGGTGCTATTCCCCCCCAGACACCAAGGATGGGGTGCCATTCCCCCCCCACTGACACCAAGGATGGGGTGCTATTCCCCCCCCCCCCCCGACTGACACCAAGGATGGGGCGCCATTCCCCCCCACTGACACCAAGGATGGGGCGCCATTCCCCCCCACTGACACCAAGGATGGGGCGCCATTCCCCCCCACTGACACCAAGGATGGGGCGCCATTCCCCCCCACTGACACCAAGGATGGGGCGCCATTCCCCCCCACTGACACCAAGGATGGGGCGCCATTCCCCCCCACTGACACCAAGGATGGGGCGCCATTCCCCCCCACTGACACCAAGGATGGGGCGCCATTCCCCCCCACTGACACCAAGGATGGGGCGCCATTCCCCCCCCCCACTGACACCAAGGATGGGGCGCCATTCCCCCCCCCCCCCACTGACACCAAGGATGGGGCGCCATTCCCCCCCCCCACTGACACCAAGGATGGGGCGCCATTCCCCCCCCCCCACTGACACCAAGGATGGGGCGCCATTTCCCCCCACTGACACCAAGGATGGGGCGCCATTTCCCCCCACTGACACCAAGGATGGGGCGCTACTCCCCCCCCCCCCCCTGACACCAAGGATGGGGCGCTATTCCCCCCCCCACTGACACCAAGGATCTGGCCCTTTGGGCATGCCGCTGATACAAGGCACTATCCCTTCCACAGACACCCAAGGCGGGGCACTATTCCTCCCACTGACACCAATTATGTAAAAAAAAATTACGAAAATCGAATCCCAATCACGTCACCACCTGCCTGGAGTTTGCATGTTCTCCCTGTACCTGCGTGGGTTTCCTCCGGGTACTCCGGTTTCCTCCCACACTCCAAAGACATGCTGGTAGGGTAATTGGATCCTGTCTAAATTGGCCCTAATATTGTATGAATGTGAGTTAGGGACCTTAGATTGTACACCCCTTGAGGGTTAGGGACTGATGTGAATGTAGTGAGTGTGTGTGTAAAGCGCTACGTAAATTGACAGCACTATACAAGTACCTGAAGTAAATAATGTGCTAGTATACGGTGCAGTGTGGCACATTATGGTTTAAACCACCCGGGGGCCAGTTTTTTTTTTTTTTTTTTTTCATATTTATTGGCTGATCTTTAAGCTTTGTTTTGTATTTTGTGCCTGTACCCACCTGCTCTGGCACCACATTAAGGAGGAAGTGTGTGTTCATAGAAGAACCATTGTGGTTATATAAGGAAAGTGCTTGTTTGTCTCTGTAAATGGTCTCAGCAGTGGCTGTTTGAAATCAGGCTGGGGATCAATTAGCGCAGACATGCAGCAATTAATGGATCTCCCCATTCTTTAGTGGGTGAACCTCCTCACTGAAACATAATTATCTCCTTCTAAATTTCTGTATGATCAGTTTTTTTCACTCTTACAAGGAATAAAATAAAAATATACAAAATTGTATGTTTACATATTGCAGAGGTTTTTATAACCTTTTTCACATGACTTTATATACATAGCTTACTGGTATATGTATGTGGTGGATTTTAGGGCTGGTTCACACTGGAAACAGTCTGGATGCATTTCTGCATGCGCGGTTTTGAACGTTACAGATTCACTTTCGATGCTGGTTTTTTATGCGTTCCAGCTGCTTTTTCCTGCTTTTTTGGGTCAGTTGGAGTCCAGTGCATATTTGATGCGGTTTACCGCATTCCAAAGGGGTTTTATTATGCGTTTTACCGCATTTTGGAGCAGTTTTGATGCGTTGTACCGTGTTCCAGTACAGTTCTGCTCAGGAAAAATGCAGCATGTTCTAGTTTTTTTTTTGTTTTTTTTTTGTTTTTTTTTTACTGGAACACACTGTAACTGCAAGCAATGATGTTGAACCATTCCATTGACAACCATTTAACCTACTTTGCATGTTTTGGATGCAGAAAAAAACGCACTGGAACGCATGTGGTGTGAACCAGCCCTAAATGTAAGAAGTCCATGCATTTTTTTTCTTGGCTTTCAGCCTCTTGTTCTCTTCCTCCTTGACACTATCTCACTTGAGCTGCCGTAAAGCACTGTTACGTCTCCTGCACACCACATCTTGAAAAAACTCAGTACAGCTGCTTTTTTGGGGGGGAGGGGGTGTTCTGTTTTGTGGGGTTTTTTTTGTTTGTTTTTTGTTTTGTTTTTAACTGCTCTAAAATGCAGCCTGTTTACAACGTGTTAGTACGCACATGGAATGTATTATACACACAAATGCAGAATTTGAAATTGCCTCCAGAAATGCTGTTGCTCAGACATCAGTACCACATGCAAGAGGCCTTAGGGCTCATTTACACTTGCAGCTGGGAGGCAGTAAAAAAAAAAACGTTGATGGGAGATTCTCCTTATAGTCAGATGGAAGTACTTTCCAGGGCTGGTGCACAAGAGGTACGAATGCTCTCTGAGTGTATGATCTTGCTTACCTGTGTCTGCCAGATGCCTTTTTGTACATTTTCACATGCAGCATGGCTTTACATTTATTTTGAAGAACCCTAATCAGGTCATCTGAAGATAGTCTGCAGTCAACTTTGAATACACAGTGATTGTACTTTTACTGAGTTGTTTTTTTCTCCTATACCTGTGAACTAACCGCTGCTGTCCCTGAAGTCACTGCATCCTGGTGACCAGAGAATGACACTTGTTGATACTGTGGAGTATTGATACCGGACAGATTATTTTTGATCATCTGACAATGTATGACCAGAAGTACAGGCGGTACCCAGGTTACAAGCATCCAACTTACATGCGACTCATACTTGATAACAGAGGCAGCGTGACGTCACGCTGGTCCCGGAAACCACCAGGCAGCCATCTTTCTGCTTATCACATGCTGCCAGCTACTGTCTGGCGGACCTGTCAGTAATCCCACATCACTGCATGGCCAGTTAACCCTTCACTATGCTACCCAAAAGGCAAAAATTACTTTTTGGCTGGAGTTGCAATTAAAATGTACCTGTTTCAACTTGCATACAAATTCAACTTAACAAACCTACAGAGCCTATCTTGTTTGAAACCCGGGGACTGCTTGTATGTGGAATGATTGAGTTCGGGTGTTTCCAGAGAATGGCACTGTTAATGCTACAGCATTCAAAGACGATTTTAGATGATTGTGCACTTCAAAACTTGTGACAACAGTTTGTGGAAAGGTCCTGTTCTGCTCTTGCATAACTGTGCCCCTATATACAAAGCCAGCTTAGTATAGAAATGGTTTAATACGTTTGGTGTGGAGGAACTTGAGTGGCCCTCACAAAGCCCTGATTTCAAGTTTACTGAACACCTTTGGGATGAATTGCAACATGATTGTAAACCAGATCTTCTTGACCACCATCATGGTGCACCTAACCGCCCAATTCTTTTTTGGATGAATGGAATCAAGTTGCCACAGAAGAGTGGAAGCTTTTATAGCTGTAAAGTCTGTATTATATTCCATGATTCCTAGATTGTAAGCTCCAAGGAGCAGGGCCCTCCTATCCCTCTTGTATTGAACTGTATTGTTGCTGTATTGTCTCCCGTTATATTGTAAAGCGCTGAGCAAACTTTTGGCGCCATATAAATCCTGTATAATAATAATAATGATTTTTGAAAGGGTTTGTCCATCCAATTGATGTAGGTGTGATGGTCCAGTGTCCATAAACTCTTGGCCATATAGTGTATAATACCGACCTCACCGAAACCAAAGCAAAAAGATGTAATTATTTTGCAGTGTGTGTAGATGATTGCACTGCCTACAAATAAGCATAGTTGGCATAAGGCCCGGATATTAATAACATAAAGCGTTTCCTTCCTTTCTCAAGTTGTAAATGCTTCGTTTGGGCATGATGAACAAGGCCTAAGAACAAACAGCACACTTACCAGCTAGCCTGCAAAAAAACAAATTGACCCTATCTAACAATTCATGTTAAAAACGGAGAGTTTAGTTGCACGTTTGCAAATATATGTGAATGCCGCACTGCCTTGTCATGGCTCCTCTGTATACTGTGGTCCTAATTCTGTATTTGAGTCTTCATCATCACCAGTCATAAATTTAGGCCAAAATGTATTCTGCTACATGTCTTTGGTAAAAAAAAATAAAAAATAAAAAAAAATAAAACCCATAGGTGTAAATTAATTGGTTTACGTGAATGTTATAGCGTTTACAAATGGAAGTGTATATATGCTGGTCGTGTTTTTTTTGTTTGTTTTTTTTTAAGTTTTACTAGTAATGGCAGCAGTCAGCAACATTCTGACACTGAGGGGAACTGACTTGGTGTCACTGAGATCCCCAGTGACACCAATACAGTCATCAGTGATAATAAACAGCACTGACACTGTAATAATGGCACTGGGCAGGAAGGGGTTATGTGGGGCAATCAAAGGGTTAACTGTGTGCTGTGTGCCATTTTACTAAGTGTGCTGTGTTAGTGCTTCACTGTAAGCCCACTGCTTTTGCATGGCTGTACAATGCACAGCCATGCAAAGCAGTGTGCAGGAGCTGACTGGGGAGAGAACTGTTTTGTTTACAAACAGTTCTCTCGCCCCTCCCCCCTCATCAGAGATGTTCTGCAATCGCCGAGCCACCTACCCAGAAATGCAAAATCACTTATGATTTTGCGCACAACTGCTGCCCTGTAGCAGTATTTTTTGTTTTTTTTTTTTGTGTTTTGGAGACTTACTACCGCTTTAAGAGCAGGTATGCCTGGAGGGGAGCCCACTCCTCCTTAAAGGCGTAGGGGCACACTGGACACCGAACAAGTGTACAATTGCAGCTTGAAGGCCTCCAGTGTGTCCCCATGCCAAATTCAGCGAAAGCTTGTTCGCTGGGTCATCCTTCCACCGTCTCAGTTAATTTTACTTTACTGTTGTCTCATTTAAGAACGATGTGCCTGTGTGTTTTTTCCTTTACCAATGTCTGTCTGCTTTCCCATTCAGGTTGAAGCTCCTTTCATACCAAAGTGCAGAGGGCCAGGAGACACCAGCAATTTCGACGACTATGAAGAGGAAGACATCCGTGTGTCCCTGACCGAAAAATGCGCAAAAGAGTTTGCTGACTTTTAGGATGTGCGTTTAGATTGACACGGCATCAGGGCTCACATTTTTGGGATCTTTGCACTCTGTTTTCAGATGGGGTGGAGCTGAGACCATCTTATGTCAAAACAGTTACCTAGTTCCTTCATTCCGCAAAGCTGACTGAAGTCTAGAGCGCCATCTTCCATGCGTGCAGTTTGCACCGACCCTAGTACCCCGGCACAACGACAAAAAAGCCTTGTTTGTGCTGTAACGCAGAATACTAGACCACTGATCTTGTGTTTCTTTTCTTTTCATTTTTTTTTTTTCTTCATTTTTTTTTCCCTCCATCCCGGTTCTGTTTTGCGTCTTGTATGTTTCCCAGCCACCTCGTCCTCCTCACCGTTTTTAAGTAGTATTTTACCCAACTTACACTCCCTTTTTATTTCTGATGTGTAATGAGTGTTTGTGTGTGACTGCGGGAGATGTTGCACTTAGTAAGGACTACAATGGATAATGTTGTTGCCTCCATTTTGTGCCACTTTGTAATGAATATATACATATATATATATAATTTTCCTGTCCATCCTCGTCTGAAGTTACAGGTTACCTTTCATCACAGCATTCAATTATAACATATTTTTTTATTTTGCGAAGCTAAACTTTGCGAGGGCCACTCATTTTTCATACATGGTCCTTGCTGGCAAACATGTCCATATAAAGAATGGCTTGTGTTGCACTGGAACCAATCGGCTTCTCCGTCTCCTATTTCTATGGCACATTAGAAAATTAAAGGAGAAATTGATTGGTGGATTGTCGAGGGCAACGCAGGTTGTTCTTTTCTCTGACACTTTTGGTTACGCTGTCAGATGTTTCACCTTCAGTGAGACTGACCAATGATGGGTTGAAGCTAAAGTGGATTGTGACATTCGATTAGCTAGACCTTGCCCTCCTCTCCTGCTGTATTTTGTCTATTGCCCACCCTTTTTTTGGGGGGGGGGGCAGGATCTGTTTGTTACATGACAAGGCGATGCAGCGTCTAGCAAACGTCACTGAGCAAAGACATCCAGCTGGTCTTGTCCTACATAGTGTTAAGTACTGACTTGCGTTACTGAAGTAAAACAAAAAGTAACGCTGTGTGGTAGCTCATAGCAACCAATCAGAAATCAGTTTTTATGTGCCCTACCCAGACTTAGTTGCCGGAAGTCTTTCGTATCTTGCTGCGAGCTACTTCACGCATTACTCTTCGCACTGGTATTTAATAAGGCCACTTGTGTGAAATTATGGGTTTTAATATTGCTCTGACTGCTCTCTTAAATAAAAGCTCTGGTCAGTATTTTTTTTTTTTAGGAAACCTAACCACAGTTAATAAATGTGACACTATTATGACTCCCTAACTTGTTCTGTTTTCAGAATTAAATTTTTTTTAACCTTAGCAAGAAAGGCTAATTAAAGCTAATTCTAGCAAAAAGAAGGAAAAGCTAAACAATAAACACAGGCTGCATTGTCATTTGCCATTGACCCCACCTTAGAGGTTGCTACTATGGTTTGTTCCAGTTTACTATATTAGTAAACGGAGAATGAGGTGCTGGCTAAGATACCTAAATCATGTAAGTGAATGAAGAGCTCCACCATTCTGTAATTTTCTGTCCCGCTATGGGCTCCTCGCACCGTGAGCCAGGGGGCCGCACCGGTAGCATTTGGGCCTAACCTCCCCAACTGCAATCTGACAGAATGGCTTGCCATTGGCATCGTCCAATTTTTTCCCTGTTTTTAATTCCTTCTGCAGCCAGTGTTTTGCTCTGTCCCTTCCACTTAGTTTTGTTACTTGTTTGTACACATCACATATATATATATATTTATCAGTGAACTGTCTTAAAACAGCACACTTGAAGCAGTCTCCAATAAATGTTAGTCATTTTCTGATCCATCTACATGCACAGATTTTTTTTTTTTTTTAATTATGGATCGATATTGATATATATAAAAAAAAATATATATATATATAGCCATCATATTGTGTGAATGCTGGGAGATTGAAGTCACTGACGTTACTTCCTTTTAACCTATTTAAAATGTGCCTGTAGACTACACACAGCTGTGGTTGCCATCTTGTGGGCGAAAGTCCCTTGACACTAAAGTGTTTCCCCCAAAATGGCAACTTTTACTTTTACCACTGGAAAGTTGGTAATGAATTGTTTGTGAATATTTCAGTAAACAAATTGGAGGTATCCTCAGATGTGTGTACAAGACAGGTTCATGTCGAGATGTTTTATTACCAATTTGGAGATATACAAGTCAGCAATCTGTGTATGTCCTCAGGTTGGCAAGAGGTTTTGTTTGGTTTTTTTCCTTTCTTTTTTTTTTTTTTTTTTTTTTTTTTTGCACAGCGGTGTAATAAGGAGGCCGAGGAGAACTTCAGTCTTTGTCCACACTTACTTACATGTGTGCAAGAAAAGTTTAAGATACTTTGCTGTAGCAAATTTTATGTAACAAAAAATATATATATACGTCACAATAAATTTAAACAAATTCTTTGTATGAAAAAAATGTATGAAAAATCTTTTGTATTTCATTTAGACTGAGGACATGCTGTTGTATGCTGGTTGTATGCGATCAATTATACAGTAACTTTGTTGTCGTTTATGAACTTAAAAAAAAAAAAAAAAAAAAAGATTTTAATAAATGCTGGAGATCACAATATTTTACTCTTCAATGCTGGAGGATGTAATGTGGAGGAGGGGAAGATCTGTTTTTTTGGCGGTTTTTTTCTAATAAGGGAGGTTTAGGATATTTTGATTTAAAGAACACCTGTAATGAGGGAAGTATGGGAATGGACATTGATGGACTCCTGTTGCTTTGTTGTTTAATCTAAATGCATATCAAGGCTAAACTCTTTTTTTTTTTTTTTTTTTTCTTTTTTTTTTTCCTTCATTTGTATAGAAAAATGGAGAGTTAGAACCTATGTTGGGATTTTACCACTATGTGACTCTGTTTGAGAGATTTACTCTACATTTCTGTCCTGTTGAAAGTGTTTTACCAGACAAGAAATCGACAACAAGGGCAGAATTTTTTTTTTTCTCTTTTAATAGAAAAGGGGAAGTCTAGATCTTCTGTCATATTTTTATTTCTCTCTGTGACCCAGTGGATTTTCAGAATAAAGTTTTAGTGAACAATTTCTAAAAAATGCCATTCAGATAATAAAACTATACAAGTGCATGAGTATAACATCGCAGTATAATGTAGACTGAGACCGTAATCCGGAATATATACTTCGACATCCACTGAGTAGGTTATGTGCAAACCAGTATATCCCATAAATAAGAACCCATTTAACAGGTAAGTACTATACAAAAAAAGACGAGAGAGAAAAAGAAAGGGAAAGTAAAGGAGGGAGGATGGAGAAAAGGGGATCCTGTCTGACCGGACACACCAACATTGCCCAGTACAGCTGTTAGTGGGTGGTAAGGTGTGGGTCACAGGTACAATTTTAGTGCATCAGAAATTAAGAAATCAATCCAGACAAACCACATCGACGTAATCTAGAAAGGTTTTCATGAATTTTCGGCGTGAGCTGCATTTGCATACTATTATTCAATTTAGTCACCCATTCCTAATACTGGGCACACTGGAAGAATTCCAGTGTCTGGGTATTATGCTTCACATCGCGGCAATTGAAAAACCTTAAAACCTTTTTTGGCCGATTTGTGAAAATAAGGCCAGTTCTGGCATCATAAGGAGCTCACAATGCCTATAATTCGAGCTCTGATTTTAAAAACAGCATCCCAAAATGGCACCAGCAGCAGACAAGACCACCACAATTGTATCCTGGTGCCCATGTCACCACCACATCCCCAACAATGAGGAGAATAGTTTGGCAGCATTTTGCAACCTGTCTGGACATCTATACCACCTTGCAAGTTTTATAGATTTTCCTGCGTTTTGGCAGATAGACTTGATTTAAACGTAAGGTAAAATAACTTTTCCCAGTCCTCTGTCAAGAGAAGATGGCCTAACTCTCTCTCCCAGTCCCTAGTGAAAACTGTTGATGAGGAAATGTGTGTTTGAGTAGTATGCCATCTACAGTAGAAATGGTGTGAGGGCAGTCAGTTTTGCTAAGGCATGAGGCCTTAAAAGGTGGTCTGATCTCTATGTATCACACCCAATTTGGCTAACTGAGTTGAAAATATTGGAGCCACTTCCCTGGACGATTAGTCTCGGGTGGTAAGTTCCTTCATTGGCAAAAGCCCCATGTTGCCTAATGCTTGGCACACTGGTGAGGGTGATCCCAATGTCCATTTTAAAAAGCTTAGGGGTTGGTGCCCCAGGAATTCCAGGTTGCTCAAAAGCAGGTCCAGCACCGAAGAGTTACCCCATCTCTGCAGTTGAGTCCCAGACCCGCAGAAGGGAATCAGTCAGGAATGGGAGTGTCAATGCCTGGGGACGGTGTAAGGGCTGCATCCAGGGTAGGGAAGTTAGAGAGTACCCAGTTGCAGATTTTCATTGGAAAGACCACTAAACAGCAAGGAGAAATCTCTCTAACAGAGCCCAGTGAAAACCTACCAGGGGTTCAAAGCGTTCTAGACACTATTCCAAAAACTAAAAAAAAAGTTTTTGGCTTGATATACATTTTAATATTTTTTATGATGCTGTCAGTGTTTCAAAATACCTTAAGGCTAATTTACTAAAGGAGTTGACAATGTCCACCCAGAGTGTAGATTGACTTCAAATATCCAATCATGTGCAGATGAAATAAACAGGAATTTGCTGTCCACAGGATTGGATATTTGATGTGAATCTTTAGTTTCTCTTCCTGGTCGGTATCCTTTTTTCTTCAGCTTGGTTACTCTTAGAATTGACAACAAAGCATCACCAATGATAGCAATGGCAGCCTATATAATTCTGTCATGACAGGTGTACTTTAAGATCTAAACATAGAACTTGACACTTTAGCGCTCAGGATTCACAGCGAAGTTTGCCTTAAAATGTGCAAATGACATAACTACTGTGCAATTCAGACATGAATAGTTATAGCAGTGCTGCCTTTCTCAGATCGGGGAATCTTGTACTGCACAAAGAACAAAGGCTACAAACGCCTAGTGCGTTATCTCCAGCACTTTATTTAAAGATACAAATTATACTCAAAAACCAAACTTGTCCAGAAGACCCCCTCCAACATCATAGGGTTACTCGGATTACTGAACCAGTTGACTTGTTTCGGGGGACTTGCCCCCTTCCACAGAGCAATAATTGCTCTGAAGAAGGGGTCCAGTTCCATGAAATGTGTCCACTGGTTCCCTCATCCATGTAACTGTGTCAGGTTGGAGGGCGGACTTCTGGACTCTGTTTTTATATATGTCACTATTTTGTTTTGTGAGTATAATTTGTATCTTTTATGAAAGTGCTGGAAATGATGCACTAGGTGTTTGTGTCGTTTTGATCTTTGTTGTTTGTTCAGGACTTTAAGATCTACTCTGCTTCCGTATGACTTAGTGCTGAATGCCGTTGCTGGTTGTGAGAGTTGGGTTTGACCAGCACAAGCTGGCATAGTAACTTACAAATACAAAGGGGTGATGGTCACAAACATGGACAAATTTGCTGGTACCCTTCCACAAAATAAATACTCTGGAGTAACTTGAAAGAATAATTAATATCTACTGTTGGTTGTTCCATATTTAACCCCTTGACGCTGATGTAACACAAATATGCGACCTCACAGAACTGGGCTTTTTTGTTTCTGGGCTGTACTGTTGGTACAGACAACAAATAACATACACATATATGGTATCACTGTGATCAAGAGCTGGAAAATGTATTTTGGGTTGTTCTTTGGTGGTAGGTTATGGTAGTAACAAACACACAGCTAAATTTAAATTTTTTTTTTTTACTATTTTGGGCCAGTTTTCCTTTTTGATAATAAAAAAATCAGGAGATCTCCATTACCATTTACCACCAAATGAAAGCGCAATTTAGTAAAAAGGTAAAATCCACCTGGATGTACAAAGTAGTTGTGATATGTATGGTTTTACTAACACAATTTAGCAATTTTGTTCTTGGGCATCAAGATTTGTTTTACCCTTAGGCGTGAAGGGGTTAATATAAATTATTGATGGGACCTTAATCAAATGTTTTCTTGCACAACCTATAGAGGCAAGTGATTTCTAAAGCTCTCGGGCTGCATTCACACCTGAGCATTTGGTAGCTTAATGCACAAAGACACTCAACAAGCAAAATACCATTATTTCAATGGCCGCTGTTCATGCTCATATGTGAACAAGGGCTATTGACATGAATGGGATTTTGCTTTGACCTACAAAATGCTTAGGTGTGAATGCAGCCTAAATGAGTCTTCTGCATCTGCCAGTAGGTAATCTGGGCCCATCTTCTGGATCAAACTTATTCACCTTTGTCAGGCTTGAAGGGTGGCTTCTCCACACTGCATGTTTCAGTTCTTTATGTAGATATTGGATAGGATTCATGTTGGTGCTCCTAGAAGGTTATATCAGATAGTTCAGTTTTTTGTTTTTGGTGCTATTAGCTTGGTCTTCTCAGTCATTATCTTGTTGGAAGACTCCGTCACCCCCATGAGACAGAGCTTTCTAACACTGAGCAGTATGTTTCACTCCAAAATTCCTTGGGAGTCTTCATATTGTGCACAGATTCATGGCACTCTATACTAGACGTAGCAAAGCATTCTCAAAATATCTTGGCCCTCCTCCATGTTTCAGAATAGGTAGTGTTTTTTTTCTTCAAAAGCTTTATCACCTGTGGACATAGAGCTGCACTTAATGAAAAAGCTCCAGTTTTGTCCCATCAAAGGACATTCTCCCAGAAGCATTGTGGTTTGGTAAAATGCCTTTATGTGAATTCGAGTCTGGATCTTTTATGCTTTTCTTTCAACAGTGGAGTCCACCTGGGTCTGCTTCCTTTGAGCCCGCTGTCTTTTAAAAAGTGAAAGAAGACTGAGCCAGTCACTGATGTGGCTTGAAGTTCAACCTGTATCTCTTTGGACATTTGTCTTTGTCTACCATCGGCACTATCCTTCTGATATATCTGGGGCCAATTTTTACCCTTGTGGCCATGTCCATGCTGGTCTGTAATTTTCTTTTTGCTCTCCTCAGACAAGTCTCTCCTTTCCTTTCTCTGGTCCATGTTCAATGTACATGATGATACCAGAGTAGCTAATTTGTGTGTGATACTAATTACAGAAAACAGTTTGAAAAATATATAAATAACTGTAACCTAGTGATCTTCTCTAGAGGTACCAATGCATCTGTCTAGGCAACATTATAATATTTGTCCAATAAGCAATAATCATTTATCTTTTCACATGTGAAGTATTGTTTCAATGAGCTGTAAGGATGCCAACAAATATGTCCACGTCTTGGCGTGAGAGCTGAGGCTTAACACCACTTATATGGAATGCACTTACAAAATCAAGAAATGAAGGGAAAGCAGTCTCAATCTTTGTAACCCTCCTGCATTGTAGAGCACTGCTGTCTACAAAATGTCACACAAACAGAAGCTGGACTCACACCTTCACATGTATGTGTTTGCCATTGGTAACAACAGGCCCTAAAATGCACAACGCATATAAAAATAAAAAAGCCTGCCAATGCATTGCAGAGCTGGGAATTTGCACTGTTTAAAGACATGGCCAACCTGTGTACATACTTTGATGTTACAATGCCAATATGTTATTGGGCCCTAAAGGATAAGACATACAGGTTAAAATCTGACTTGGCTACACTTTTTTTTTTTTTTTGCCCTTAGGACAAAGGAAGCAGAGACAGATATACACTTATCACAATGGCAAAAATTATTTGATCCCTTGCCGATCTGTAAGTTTGCCCACCTACAAAGAAATTAAGGGTCTATATCATGATTTTTTTGGTGACTGTGGTCCAAACTGCCTTGAGATTATTCACAAGCTTCTCCTGTGTAGTTCTGGGCTGATCCCTCACTTTTCTCGTGATCATCCTTACCCCATGAGGCAAAATCTTGCATGGAGCTCCAGACCGAGGGCTATTGATGGTTCTTTTGTATTTCTTCCATTTGCGAATAATCACTCCAACAGGTGTCTCCTCACCAAGCTTCTTGCTGATGGTCCTATATCCCATTCCAGCTTTGTGCAGGTCTACAATCTTGCCCCTGACATTCTTTGACAGCTCTTTGGTCTTGCCCATGATGATGAGGTTTGACTGGAAGAAAGATTCTGTGGACACAATGTCCACAGGACTAATTTGACAGGACTAATCTGTGTACCACATGCGCACATAGTCTGTGGGAGCCAGAATTATTGTTGGTTGGTAGGGGATCAAATACTTATTTTGTTCACTGAACTGCAACTCCTTTTATAACATTTGTGTTGTGGTTTTTTTTTTTCTGGATTTTTGGTTGATATTCTGTCTCTATATCATTTAAAATACATCTGATAAAAATTTTAGACCCTTCATTTCTTTGTAAGTGGGCAACCTTACAAAATCTGCAGGGGATCAAATAATTATTTTCGCCATTGTAATAAGTGTATACTGTGACGGTCGCGGCGTCAGACCCCAGCCCTTCTCACCAAACTCATGACCGAAGGACTAGCCAATCTAAAGCCGCGCTGTCACGTGCGTAACAATGCCACGCCCAGCTGCACTCTGCACAAAGATTTTCCAGCTAATGGACCACAATCTGTGTACCTGCAGCCTGAGAGCGATTGTTACTGGGTCAGGTTAATTACGCAATTAACCCTTCACACTGCCACCACCTCCTTTTTGTACAGCGAAAGAGGAAATTCGGTAATATTAGCAATTACTCTATGATGTTTGAATAATCGCTTGTATACACAATGTCACCGCAGACAGATGTATGCCAATGTTTAAAACACACAATAGCACTCTTTAGAGACAGGGATTCTTAGTTTGCATTAAAGAGCTTTAGAAACAGTTCAACACTTTCAGAAAGTAAGATTTATTGCTAAAAGGTCAAAAGGGTGCAATAAAAATATTTACAGAAAAAGATGTAGCCAATATATATGTATAAATATACAGAGAGCAATAACACAGCAAAGAGATAACAGAAATTTAGAGAGAGTACTTGCCAAAAGTCCTGGGTTAAGCAGATCAAGTTTCCTGAGCCAAAAGGGTGCTTTATCTCCCAAAGTTAGTTCTGATATTAAAAGGGAGGATTCTTCAACTTCAATACGACCTACTCAACTTAACTCTCTGCTCCAAGCATCACAGCCTTTCTAGGAACTCGGCAGCGTGTCTCCTTGAAGCACAGAACGAATCGCCTCATTTGGGGAGGGTGTTGCAGGCGGAGACCCAAACTAGAACCAAAATCCCTCTGTTTATATCATTATCCATAACTTACCCTCGGTGTATGTAGCAGCCTTGCCACTAGTAGATTAAACGTCTAGATCTTAAATATGACATACCTGCTTGGGACGGTTAAGGAGATATTATTTTCTGCTCTCCTGTAGATTTCAGCTAGGGGGTGTAATATATCAGCCGACTTGTATTAAAGTGACTGATCTGAATATATGCCTGGTTTCCTTAAGTCTTCCAGATCTCCAGATATAAAATTATATGGAAAAGGGGATTGTTAAATGTGAGTATGTTTTACAGCTAGCTGGAATGTCTTTGAAGCTCAGTGAAGGACTGGTTTATGGTTTTACGATATCTCAGATTGAGAAGCTAACAGACACTTGGGCACCAGCTAGTTTGGGAATTATAACCCTGGAGCATCACACAGACCACATTCCTGAGTGAGGGGGGAAATTGGAGGGAAGCTGGTTTGGGAATAGAAATGATACAAGATGGAGGATCCTTAGCAAGATGGATGACCGCGTCCATCTCTGTATGCACAATTGCTACATATACCTGTCTGTTTCCTTTGTCCTAGGGGCAAAAAATAGAAAAGTCTAGGCAAGTTAGTTTTGACCTACTAAATGCCTGCCTTTGATACAAAGGTTTCCAACTCTGTACATTATCAGCCTTGGTAGCCAATATACTCTTGTTCTGTGTACAAATCAAGACAGCAAAGAAATGCAAAGCAGACAGACTGATTTTATGTAAGATTGCTGGAAGGGATGCACTGATATTGTTTTTTTTTTTTTTTTTTACCGACTAGTATCGATATCTATTTGCTGTGCAATTTGAGCCTATACAAAATGAATGGGCTCAAATCTGATTTGAACAGGATTGCTGTGCGATTCCTGTCTAAATCACATGCAGTCTCCTGCACAGCTCCTGTGTGAACCCAGGCTTGTCACAGTGACTTTAGTTCACAAAGGAGCGGAGTGTGAAACCTTCCTGCATAAAGGGTTCCTCCGGCTCCCGATCCCACTGTGGACATCAGCGGCTGCGGGGTGGGGGGTCAGTGGGTGGCTGGAACTGCAAGAGGCAGGAGGAGCCCAAGCCACAGCCACTAAAGTCCACAGTGGGATTGTGAGCTCGAGCTGGTGGAACCCTTCATGCAGGGAGGTTTCCTGCACCACTCCTGTGTGAACTCAGGCTCAAAGTCACTATGACAAGCCTGGGTTCACACAGGTGCTGTGCAGGAAACTGCATGTGATTCGGACAGGAATAGTACAGCATTCCTGTTCAAATTGCATGTAAGTCTTTGCTGTGCATTTTGAGCCTATTAATTTTGTATGGGCTCAAATCGCACTGCAAGGGTATTGGGAAAATTTGCAGAAGTACAAGTACTTAGTATCAGTCCAACCCTAATTGCTGATTTTTTTTTTTTTTTTAAATCTGGGCTAGGGTTCTCTTTGACTGTCTATAATTTGATACGAAAAGAGATGTTTACAGTCCCTTATGAATTATCCAGATTTCTTAAATAGCATTAGGTGTAATAGCAAAGGTAGGCTTATTCAATGTAAACATCGTTCTATACACAGACAAAAATGTGAACAAGAAAATAAAATCCTGAAAAAAATTTTAAATATAAAGTGAAAACTCAATGGACCACTTATATTTTTTAACTACTTTACCTGAGCAGGCTTACCTATGAAAACTTACCATAATTGTACATTACAGGACATTTATTCGTAGACAAAGGTATATGCAGGATTCCTTCAGGTGAATGGACACTGGCAAAAATTTCTTAGGGCCACACTCACTCTTTTTTTTTCTTTTTACTGTTATGCTTAGGTGTTGAATCTCTTCTCCTTTAAAGAAGTTTTTTTTTTGCAGCTGGCCATTGCTGTTATATATATCTGCCAGACTATTGCTAACTGGACATGGAGACCGGTAACCTGTCTTTGATGACCTTGCACTCTTGGAACAATTACAGTCAATTTCCTCAGCCTTGTTTTGAGTTGATGTTCTGGAGAATGTTTGTTTTTTTTGCCAAGGCTCTAGAATGTCTTATCTCTGTGCATATGAGCTGGATGTTGTGGTTAAAGGTTTGGTATGTTGAAGCCAATTGTAAGAGACACCTTATATGTATGCCTAAGACTGTGAACACCTATTTAGGGAATCCCATTATAAATTCATGAAGGAAGTCCCTGGGGAACTGCTATGACCCCACAAGTTAAAGCCTAAGTTTCCTACACCTGTGGCTGCTATCTCTACTCTGGGAAATGGGGGCTCTATGTTCATCAACCTTTCCCAAGCCTTGAACCTCTAAGCCCACCAAGCCTGCCAAGAATCCTTCCTCACAATAAAGGGACGATCCATCAGAGTTTGGATATCTATTAGCCTTTGTGCTAGTCTGAATCCAAGATGTCTTTTCAGAGTGGTACAATGGAACTTCTATCTCTGCCCATCTCCTCTCTTCCTACCCTCCAGTCTGCTAGCAAAAAACAGCAGATTCACAGGTCACCTTGTGCCAGCTTTGAACACAAGGAGTGGTTCGGAGGATTTTCTTATCTATCCTCAGTCCCTAGACCAAATGGGGAGCATCCACCCCATATTGGACTTAAAATTTCTAAACAGATTTCTTCATGTGCCAAAATCCCAGGTGGAATCAGCAAGATCCATCATTGCTTCTCCCAGCCAAGGAGAATTTCTTGCATTATTAAAACACAAGATTATCAGTCTACACATCCCCATCTACCCCCCACATCAATGCTTTCTGTGTTTTGCTGTGGGAGAGCAATACTTACAATTTGTACCTTTCTGGCTTTCCTCTGCAGCCTTAGTCACAAACGTTTTCACTACACTTTCTTGCTCTTCTGTGGACCCAGGGTATTCATGTCACAGGATACTTGGGCAACCATCTGATGAGGGACAGCTCAGCCACAACCTTGTCTGCCACCATCCAAAGGACAATTCAGTTCTTTCAAACCTTCAGCTGGTTGATTAACTTTCCAGTCACACCATCTGGAGTACTAAGGTCTAATCTTGGACACTGCTTCAGCCATGTGGCTGTTGAGTTGAAGAGACCTGGAATAAAAATGAGCAAACCGAGACACACTCTGGTTTGTCTCATGCATCTATCCAGCCAGGCAAAGCTCTCCCTGGCATGGTGAATTTCCAGTTCTGCCCTGCAGTTAGAAAATTCATTCCTTCCCATGCTTTGGAAGGTGGTGACAACAGAAGCCAGTTCTGGGGTGGGAAAGGGTGGTTTACAACTCCTTAACTGTCCAGGGAACTTGGTTCACAGGGGAGTAGACTCCCCATCAACATTTTGGAACTGAGAGCAATCTAATTAACTCTACAACACTGGACCCCTGTTCTACAAGGTCACCTAGTCAGGGTTCAGTCAGACAATGCTACAGCAGTGGCCTACATAAACCATAGGAGGGGCACCAGAAGTTGAGGAGCCAACTTGATCTGTCCAGTTCTCTCTACAGTCCACATCCCTGGCGTGGACAGCAGGCAGGCAGACTTCCTAAGCCACCAACTCCTAGACCCGGGGGAGTGATTTCTGCACCCTGAGATCTTCCAAAATGTCTGTCATAGGTAGAGTAAACCAGATGTGTGGATATCCTGGTCTCCATATTCAACAATAAAAAAAAAAAATAAAGATTTGTAGCCAGAACTAGGGATCCTCTGGCCTCTGCTGTAGATGCCCCAGTGACTCCTTGGACTCCATTCAGGCTGATATGTCTTCTCTGTCTCTCGACTGTCGTGCAAGATAGAGGCAGAAATGGTTCTGGTGATTCTTATTGATCCGAATTGGACCAGAAGCATGTATACTCAAACTCCTGCCAGACAAGTTTTGTCTTCTTACAAACAGACTAGACTTGCTGCCATTGGGACACCTATTCCACCCTGCTTCTCAGTTGCTGGCTTTATTGGATTGACTGTTGGAACCCAGATCCTGATGGATAGAGACATCTCTGACTTGGTTATCCCTAGCATACTCAAAGTGAGAAAATCTACCCCCTATAAGATCTACCATGGCACATGGAAGACTGCCTGATGCAAAGACAGACATTTTTTTTTTTGGTGTGTGTGTGAATTTTGGCCTTTCTTCAGTCTGGTCTTGACCAGTATCTGGCCCTAAGCACCCTTAGGGGACAGGTTTCTGCTTTATCCATTCTTTTCCAGAAACCTCTTGCTTCGCAGTCTTTAAATGATATGTGAGCCCTCACCTTGTAAAACATCCCAGTTTCAAGTAGAAATGAAAGGCAAAACATTTGTGTATAGCTATTAAAAACATTATAGATACCTTGTTTTCCCTTTTTTATAAATGATCACATACCCTCTGTTCCTAGCTGCTCAGGGAGGTGGAGGAGGAGAAACAACAGAACACAGAGCTTCAAAGTGAACGGCTATGCAGGTGGGGGGGTCATGTCAGGGCAATTGGAGGAGAGCACACTGAGTTCCCAGCACAGCTAGAGAACTGACCATGCTGTGCTCTCATGCCTAGTGTGGTCAGGGGGAATGACAGGAGCACCAGGGATTTCACACAAAGGAAGCAATACAAAGAGAACAGGATACTTTTTCACAGAAGTACATGTATTCTTTAATCAAGACTTCATCAGGAAGTTGCTCATATAAATCCCATTTTGACCATCTGTGTCACCTTTGGATCTGAACCTAGTGCTCTCTATACTCCAAAGATTCCCCTTTGAGCTCATTAGAGATCTACCTTTGAGAGATCCCATCTCCAAGGTTGCCTTCCTAGTGTGTATTACATCTGTTAGGCATGTTTCTGAACTAGAAGACCTTTATTGTAAGGAACTTTTCCTTGTTTTGCATAAGGACATGGTGGTCTTGAGACCAAGACCTTTTCGATCTACCCAAGGTGGTCTATCCTTTCTGCCTCATTGGGACATTGTCCTTCTTTCGCTTTGTCCAACTAAAACACATCAAAGAATTTCTCTGTACTGCTTAGGTGTTGCCAGGGTCTACCTGGCAGCCACGGCTTCTATTTGTAAAACTGAGTCCCTTTTTTCTGTTCTTCCTGCTGGGTTTTGTAGAAGCCATCCTGGCTCCCACTCCACCTTTTCTCTCCTCAGACAATGACAGTGCTGAGGAAAGGAGTTGCCGATAACCGACATTTCTTTGCATGTGATCAGCTGTGATTGGCTCTTTACCCTGATCCATGATGATGTCCTCCTAGAACAAGAGCGGTCCCACCCGGCCATGGTACTATAGGCCAGGCGTGAACCAGTTAAGCTGGCCGTACACTAGTAGGTTTTTAAATAAACATTTGTATAAAAAAATATATTTTATAATTTGACAAATTGCATTTGTTAGTGGCGATCATTGTAGTAGTGGTGCCTATTACAGTGATTTCAAACCTCCATAGGAATCCCACAGGTATGGTACCTGCATAGGAACATTGGTCCACGCTGTAAAAATATCCATACATGGAATTCAGCTGTTAGGCTAGGTTCACACCTAGTGGTGGGCTCTCTTTTGTGTGGGCACAGCAGCCCATTCATTTAAATGCAGGGAAACTAGATTGTAAGCTCCGAGGAGCAGGGCCTCCTCCTATCCCTCTTGTATTGAACTGTATTGTCTTCCATTATATTGTAAAGTGCTGAGCAAACTGTTGGCGCCATATAAATCCTGTATAATAATAAGGTCCCTGACCCTTTTTTGAAAATGCAGCCATGCACCCAAAAACACACTGCATTTTCTGATGCATAGGGGTGCTATTAGGAATTAATGGCACCCCAGAATGTTTGCTAAAGAACTGCACGTCCCTGTAGGAGCAAAAACGCATGAGATTTACACTCATTTCCGCACCCGCAATATTCTGAACATTCTGAAGCCTAATGCTACATTGTTATTGCACAAGTAGATTTATCCGGTCTTTAAATTACTCATCATGAATTCTGATTGGTTGGAGTCATTGATTAGCCAGAAATACGAAAAATAAAAAATTCTTATTCTCCAAAGAACATGCTCAATTGTTAATTGAGGTTTTATATGTAAATAAAATTGTTGGGTGGTAGTTGCTGCCAGCAGTAATCAAGGCTTAGCCCCCTTTTCTGACAGGTGTAATATCTGGAATGTATGACTAACTACTACTACGAACATCCCCTATTTCTTTCTTTGTTTTAGCCCCTTTTATATGTTTTTAGCCCTTGTGCCACATTAGACCAATGAAGGATTTATACCAGGGGTGTCCAAACTTTTTTCAAAGAGGGCCAGATTGGATGAAGTGAACATGGTGGAGGGCCGAACATTTTTCAGAACATTCTTTGAACCATTACAATTAAATGCAAATAAAGTATTTTATGCCAAGTTAATTGCAAACGACTTTTCATTTATGCAAAAGTTTGGGCACCCTGCAGAATTTATAGCATGCACTGCCCCCTTTGCCAAGCTCAGACCTGCCAGTGTCATGGATTGTTCTCAATCATCATCTGGGAAGACTAGGTGATGTCAATCTCAAAGGTTTTAAATGCCCAGACTCATCTGACCTTGCCCCAACAATCAGCACCATGGATTCTTCTAAGCAGTTGTCTAGAAAACTGAAAATAGTTGACGCTCACAAAGCTGGAGAAGGCTATAAGAAGATAGCAAAGCGTTTTCAGATGTCAATATCCTCTGTTCGGAATGTAATTAAGAAATGGCAGTCATCAGGAACAGTGGAAGTTAAAGCAAGATCTGGAAGACCAAGAAAAATATCAGACAGAACAGCTCGCAGGATTGTGAGAAAAACAATTCAAAACCCACGTTTGATTGCACGATCCCTCCAGAAAGATCTGGCAGACACTGGAGTTGTGGTACACTATTCCACTATAAAGAGATACTTGTACAAATATGGTCTTCATGGAAGAGTCATCAGAAGAAAACCTCTTCTACGTCCTCAACACAAAAATCATCGTTTGAACTTTGCAAATGAACATATATACAAGCCTGATGCATTTTGGAAACAGGTTCTGTGGACCGATGAGGTTAAAATTGAACTTTTTGGCCGGAATGAGCAAAGGTACGTTTGGAGAAGAAGGGGCACAGAATTTAATGAAAAGAACCTCTGTCCAACTGTTAAGCATGGGGTTGGATCAATCATGCTTTGGGGTTGTGTTGCAGCCAGTGGCACAGGGAACATCTCACGAGTAGAAGGAAAAATGGATTCAATAAAATTTCAGCAAATTTTGGATGGTAACTTGATGCCATATGTGAAAAAGCTGAAGTTAAAGAGAGGATGGCTTCTACAAATGGATAATGATCCTAAACACACCTCGAAATCTACGGGGGATTACATCAAGAGGCGTAAACTGAAGGTTTTGCCATGGCCTTCACAATCTCCTGACCTCAACATAATTGAAAATCTATGGATAGACCTTAGAAGAGCAGTGCGTGACAGACAGCCCAGAAATCTCAAAGAACTGGAAGACTTTTGTAAGGAAGAATGGGCAAAGATACCTCAAACAAGAATTGAAAGACTCTTGGCTGGCTACAAAAAGCGTTTACAAGCTGTGATACTTGCCAAAGGGGCAGTACAAGATATTAACTCTGCAGGGGGCCCAAACCTTTGCAGACGCCATTTTTTTGTTTTCTGTTATCTTGAAAGTGTAAATGATGGAAATAAAATCTAACTTTTGTTGACATATTATAAGAATGTCTAATCTGTAATTTGATGCCTTCTGGAGATTTTTCCATCTTTCCTTGGCTTCTTTATGCACATTAATACACATTTTTAGCTGGGGTGCCCAAACGTTCGATCCTCACTGTGTGTGTGTGTATATATATATATATATATAATAAAACCTCATGCAGGAATCTCTTGATGGATTCTAGACAACTACGCTGTCAGTGCTGGCCTGGAATGACATTAGATGGAGGAGCACTCAGAAGATCTCCAGCTCCTACAACTCATACAGTATTTATAATTCTAAACCGTATTATTACCGCTTCAAAGAAATAAAGTGCGCAGCCCTTAAAGTGAACTGCTTGCACACAGCATGATGTGCCAACTCATTCACAGGAAAGAAAGGGAAAAATTGCTGATTTTCTAATCTTGGTGCTGCTTGGGTAGGGTACAGGAGGAGGATTTTTGCACCAAGGAAAAGTCCAATATGGATTACACTGTGTTAACTTTAAGGCCTCTTTTCACATGGGAGGGGGGGGGTTTACCATCCCCCAAGCTGCTCATCTAAAGTCCAAAATACAGCCAGTGGAGGCCGTTCACATGCTGCAATGCTTTGCACCATGGCCGCAGCTAATTAAACGTGGCATTCTGAGCTGCCAGGCAGCTGTCTGTCAAACTCCGCCATTAAAGTCAATAGGGCTTGCCTTGCGGTTGCAGCACATTGGTCCCTTTATTAATTGCTGTTCAACAAATAAATACAAATATGTAAAAAAAAAAAACAGGCATTTAGGATCTCCACCTGAAAATCTGACAGCTGCTGTTTATGAAGTGATTCATCATGGATCACTTTTCAAAGCACAGACTAGTGTGAACCTATACTAAGGGCTCATGCACCCCAGCATGCGTATAAAGTGCAGGTGTGCACTGCACATGCAAACTGCTATGCATTGGAACAAGTGTTTGCTTTTTTTTTTTTTTTAACTTTATTTAAATTACACATTGCTGATATCTATGCATGGTATCATGTTGTAATGTGCTGGGTTTTTATTAAAATGTATGTTTGCATAATTTTATTGCAATGCACACCCTATACAAAACAGAGCTTTTTGCCTCACCATTTCATTGGGCGATGCAGCCCAACAGGCCCGGTGGGAATGAGCCTTAAATTAGGGGTGGATGAAGGTTAAAGTAAAAATGAAAACGTGAACTAACTCCAAATATCCTGGCCACCCATCTGGACCCCACTGCAGATAGTGGCCTTAATGACCTGTGCTGCTGGTGTAGCAGTCTGTACACCTAACAACGCAATACACAGCCCTGGAGTGAGAATCTATCCTCACTCCTGCAATGGCAAGGGCTCATTGGTCAGTGCAGCCATGCTAACCAATGAGAAGAGCATCTGAGGTGCTTCTTACTGGTCAACATGATCATGTTGTTGCACTGACCAATGAACACTTGCCATTGTGAGCATTTTGACAGATACCTACTCTGGGGCTGGGGATATTACGGTGTACAGAGCGCTACACCAACAGCATGGGGCATCATGGCCACTATGTGCAGTGGGGTCTGGAGGGATGACCAAGATATGTGAAGTCTTCATTTTTTGTTAAAAGGTGAACTTACTCTTTAAAAAATGTAACACAAAATATTAGGAATACAGAAAAAGCTATTTTAAAGCCTTCCACTGCCATGTACAAATGTACCAAAATGCACGTCGGGTGTACCTGCGTACAAAAATGACAATTTTGCTACACATACTGTATTAGGTATCGCTGCACACGCTGGAATGAAAGTAACAATTTTAGGGCCATGGTTAACGTCAAACGTAAATACTTTTAAAATGTGCACAAAAAGTTAAGTTAAAGGATAAGTTCACCTTTTAGACAAAAATAATAAATGCCCATTTTTGCAGGTAGAGAAATGTGCATTTATTATTTTTGTCTGCAGGAGCCTGGAAAGCATTGCACCAGCGATCAGCAGATTGCTGGGACCATGCAGGTCTCCTGCAGACCTGTCAGAATATCTGCTTGCTGTACGGGATGTACGCTCAAGCAGATATACTGACAGCTTCAATGTACTACCATGGCGCTCCACACCATTGTGGTAGTTCATTGAAAACTACAGTTGCAGGAAAAAGTATGTGAACCCCTTGGGATTACGTGGAGTTTTGCATGAATTGGGCATAAAATGTGCTCTGAACATCATCTAAGTCACAACAATAGAAGAACACAGTCTGCTGAACATAATACTACACAAACATTAGATGTTGCCATGGTTTAATTGCACATAACATGTAAACATTCACAGTGCAGGGAGGAAAAAGTATGTGAGGCCCTAGCTTAATGACTTCTCCCAGAGCTAATTGGAGCCAGGGGTGAGCCAACCTTGACTCCAATCAGTGTGATGATATTAGATGTGTTGCTGACAGCTGTCCTGCCCTTAAAAAACACACACCTGTTTTGGGTTTACTGGTTTCAAGAAGCACTGTCTGATGTGAACCATGCCTCGCAGAAAAGAGCTCTCAGAAGACCTACGATCAAGAATTGTTGACTTGCATGAAGCTGGAAAGGGTTACAAAAGTATCTCCAAAAGCCTTGATGTTCATGTGTCCACGGTAAGACAGATTCTCTACAAATGGAGAAAGTTTAGCACTGTTGCTACTCTCCCTCGGCGTGGTCGTCCTATAAAAATGACTGCAAGAGCACAGCGCAGAATGCTGCATGAGGTAAAGAAGAATCCCAGAGTGTCAGCTAAAGACCTACAGAAATCTCTGGCACATGCTAACATTTTTGTTGACACATCTACAATAAGGAAAACATTAAACAAGAATGGAGTACATGGGAGGACACCGCGGAGGAAGCCATTGCTGTCCAAAAAGAATATTGCAGCACGTTTGAAGTTTGCAAAAGAGCACCTGGATGTTCCATAGCACTACTGGCAAAATATACTGTGGACAGATGAAACCAAGATTGAGTTGTTTGGGAAGAACACACAACACTATGTGTGGAGAAAAAAAGGCACAGCACAGCAACATCAACTGATCTGCAACTACAGGAAACGTTTGGTTGAGGTTATTGCTGCCAAAGGAGGGTCAACCAGTTATTAAGTCCAAAGGTTCACATACTTTTTCCTCCCTGCACTGTGAATGTTTACATGTTATGTGCAATTAAGCCATGGCAACATCTAATGTTTGTGTAGTATTATGTTCAGCAGACTGTGTTCTTCTATTGTTGTGACTTAGATGACGTTCAGAGCACATTTTATGCCCAATTCATGCAAAACTCCACATAATCCCAAGGGGTTCACATACTTTCTCTTGCAACTGTACAAGCCCACAGCCACTAAGGCTGCCAGGACCTGCAGTTCATTCATTCATGGAAGTCTGTGAATGAATGATGCAGCCATGTGGGCGGATTCCCCCACAGCCAGGCTGTTTTCAAATTTGACAGATAGTACAGGGGGAAGTCTCCCCATACTATCTGTCAGAGGGAAGAGGGGCGGTGGCTGTGGCTATGGAAACATGTTACATGTTCCACCCTAAAAACGGGTGAAACATGTAACATGTTCCCAAAGGTGAACTTATCCTTTAAACGGAGGTTTTGATTTAATTTAAAGCCTCATACACATGGGTGTGTAGCTCCTTTGTCTACCAGAATAAAATCCTCTGCACTTTCCTGCACTCGGGGAGCTGCAAGCGCTGTGTGCAGCTGCCACTGAAAGTGAATGTCTGTCTATATGCAGCTGTACTCTTATAAATACTTATTGCCTCTACAACAGTGTGTACCCACGCATGCACATACAATGTATTTCCATCTTCACATTCAGAAAAATATGCCATATGCACCTGCACAGGTAATAATGGCCAATACAGAAGCAATCAGCATTTAATGAGGTCAACTGCATTCAGCCATTTACTTGAACTAGGGGATGTGCGTGGGAAAAACGCAGAGGTTTTTACACTTGAGGATGCAGGAGCTAAATAATGTATGCATGAGGGCTAATTAGTACCGTCTTTATAGATGCATACTAAACTGCATTTTGAGGGCTCAGGACTTCCCCTTCATCAGGGCTAACAAGTAGACAACAGAGAAAATACAGAAATTCCTTAAAACGTGTTAAAAACTATACATCGAAATATATATATATAGTTTTTAACACGTTTTAAGTAATTATTGTATTTTCTCCATTGTCTAGTTTTAGCCTTAATGAAGGGAGAGTGCTGAGCTCCCAAAACACTTTGACTTCTGCAAAATTAAATCTTCAAAGGATTGTACAAGCTAATGCTATGCTCCCATCCTTTCAAAACTTTAGTAAACTTCACCTAGAGTCCAACAAGACACCACAGTTGCTGGTGAGAAGCCTCTAGGACAGGGGTGCTCAACATGTGGCCCTCAGAGCCTCCTGATGTGGCCCTTGACCTCAAACTGAATGCAAGAATTTTGATATGCTTTCAGAAAGTACACCATACCCACCAGATATAGTAAAAGTTTATGGCAAAGTGCAGCTACCCTGCATGAAAGCCGCATGTGCATTACGTTGCACCCAGAGTGCGGGTAAACCGCAGCGGATCAGTGTGAAAGCAGCCTTATAGGGGGCTCAGGACCCGAAGTGCTCATTTCCATTTTCCTTTTGGGTGGTAGTGAAACCCCGTAGTGGAGACATGTTTTTACCACACTCCCTAACCACTCATGTAGCATCAGGGGTTGCAATGGCAACCCTGCCCCATGCTCCAGGGTGCCTGTGCGGCTTCCTTGTCCCATTCTGTTTTACACTTGGACAGGAGGGGCAGCGGGGGTGGCATATACAGGAAACGATCCCCTCCATTTTCCTTCTGCAACTGCTGTAAGCCGGTGTCTCCTACTCTTCATACAGTATTCAGTGGCTGTAGAAGGAAAATGTTCATTATGCTATTCAGAATAAAAAGTGTGAAATTCTGAACCATTTAGTTTCATTGTGGCCCACGACCAGTTACCAAATTACTTAAATGGCCCTCGCTCTTCAAAAGGTTGAGCATTCCTGCCCTAGAACCTCAACCCAGCCCTCATGTCATGATATATCAGCATAAGGTTCAGCGCCTCCATGCCATAAAGGAATATAGAGGCACACTCACTGGCCACTTTATTAGGTGCACCTTGCTAGTAACGGCTTGGACCCCCTTTTGCCTTCAGAACTGCCTTTATTCTTCTTCAAGATGTTGGAAACATTCCTCAGAGATTTTGGTCCATATTGACATGAGTTACTTTTGCCTTTCTTTCATCTTGAACCAGTCTGCCCATTCTCCTCTGACATCAACAAGGCATTTATGTCCACACAACTGCCGCTCACTGGATATTTTCTCTTTTTCAAACCATTCTCTGATCACAGATGGTTGTGCATGAAAATCCTAGAAGATCAGCAGTTTTTGAAATACTCAGACAAGCCTGTCTGGCAACAACAACCACGCCACATTCAAATTCACTTAAATCCCCTTTCTTCTCCATTCTGATGCTCTGTTTGAACTTCAGCAAGTCTTCTTCACCACATCTAGATGCCTACATGCATTGAGTTGCTGCCATGTGGTTGGCTGATTAGCAGTTTGTGTTACCAAACAATTGAACAGGTGTACCCAATAAAGTGGCCGGTGAGTGCATTTCAAACCAAAGGGGGAACAACTGAGGACGTCCAAATAAAGAACAGTTGGGCACTATGCATCTGTCCGGTGTAGGGGTGTACTGTCCATTCTTTCTATTTTGTTCCATAAAGGGGTCCTTTTATAGGGCCAGACTATAGGATCTACAGGCTTCTTTATATGTAAATGTAGAATGACAGATACTATAGAACATCAGGCTGTAAATCAAAACTGAATGTGAGGTCAAACCAGCATATCTTTCCGAACATTTCTAGCAACTTGCAAATAAATGTTTGTGAATTGTATTATTATTGTATTTGGAGCTTCTAAATTTAGTGTTTTACTGGCCCTTTAATGTTCCAGCAATAGACATTCTTACACAAAGCTCTACGACCTCTGCATGTAAGGTGTTGTTATCAGGCTACCAAATGGATTTCTGATGGACAGGCGATTTCCATGAACCCACCTTAGTAAGCATTCACTATGGTCTGTTCTGTATAAGAACAGCTCTGCTTGTTGCTAAGCAACAAGAATTATTTTATAGTCACCAATGTTCCGTGTTCTTAATATTAAGGTATTTTGGTGCTTAAAAAAAAGAAAGGTGTAAGAACAAAACGAGCCATGAATGAGATTTATGGGAATGTTCGTGTACATTAATGAAGGAAATGGCGTCATATTTATTGATTGTTCATGATACTTCTTCTTCCATAGAAGAACATATGACACTCAGTGTGATTTACGGCAATAATTATCTCGTTAGATGTATTCATACAGGAGATGTAAAAGTATTTTCATAAGCTGCATGTAATGAAGGATTGGGCAAAAGAGGCAGCTGCCTTGGGCTGCATTCATACTTCTGAGGTTTTTATGCATTGCATTAGATGGATTTTCATGCATTTTATATGTTACTATTCATCCCTGGGGAAGATACAGGAATAACAAAAGCCCAAGGTGGTTCCTGTTCTGCTACGACCCAACCTGGCCCTGGATGCTTCTACATTAAATCTCCCATGTTAGTGATGTGCCATCCTCAGGTGAGTACTCATAGGTTCAGATTGCTTATGTAGCTCAGTACTCAACATCAGTAACAATGGGTTTCTGTCAGGTGTGTATTGAGGAGAACATCATCATTGGTGATGATGATCACATCCAATCACTGTCCAAATCTTGCTGCCTCAACCACATTTCCAAAATTTTCCTCTTCTTAGCCAGTGACACCATCAAGCTACTACTTCCCTCCCTGGTTCGCTCTCATCTGAAGTTCTGCAGCTCCTGCCTCATTGATCTGACTCTACAGCGGCCACCCCCTCTTCAGTCTGCCATGACTGGTGCTACCAGATGTGTCCACCTTACCAAACCAATCTGCGGCTGCCTCTCTGCCAATCTTTCTATTGTCTTCCGATTGCCCAACAAGTAAAATTCAGAATACTAACAACATTCGAAGCCATCCAAGACTCAACGACCTCAATTCAAAATATCACTGAAACTGTTCACTATTCCCAAGACCTCCTGCTCTCTAGCTCCCTCATCCACTCCTCCCATGCTGACATCCAGGACTTCTCTCGAGCCTCTCCCACTCCCATCCTCTGGAACTCTCTATCCCAATCTGTCCAAATATCTTCTATTCTGTCCAACTTCAGTCAATCCCTGAAAACTCATCACTCCAAGGAAGAATATCCTGCCTCCATCTAGAAAATGAACTTCTGCCTTCTCCATCAGATCATCGCACATGGTTACCACCTTTTAAATCTCTTTTACATTGTAGGCTCTCACAAACAGGGCCCTCCTATTGGTCTTGTATTGAATTGTAATATGTCTGTATTATCTCCCTCAGTTTTGTAAAGTGCAGTGTAAACTATTAGCACTATATAATAATAAAATAATGTCTCCTGAAATAAAATATAGATTTGTGAAAAATTAGAGGCTTTGTAGTGTGTAAATGTGCATTTAAATCAGAAAAAAATAGATTTTTTTTTATACATTTGACATTAGTGACTATGTTGATAGGAAAACTATCTTGAAATAAAATAAATCATTATGACAGTCATGGTCCCTTTCTATGTAGCACAGCCACTTTCAGAAGCTTTCACATCACTGATCCCTGTTAGGCCACATTCACAGCAGAGGCGTAACTAGAAGCTTCAGGACCCCGCTAAAAAAACCAATGAAAGGCCCCTTGGCCACAGGCTGGGGCCCTTCTTACTGATCCCCAGCCCTTTACTTTCAATATGGGACCCTTTATTACAGCCCAGCAGCAGCCCCCTTCCTGTCATCTTGGTTCCCACCCGGTGGCAGAACACTAGGGCCTGGTCGCAAGTGCGACACCTTTGCGACCCTGGTAGATCAGTAGTTTTTTTAATTTTTGTTATTTATTTTTTTACCATTGTATTTAATTTTTTTTTACATTTTTATTTTTTATTATCTTAAATTCTTTTAGGACCCCCGTTGGGGGGGGGGGGCTTTGGTGAGATATCAGGGGTCAAAACAGACCTCTAATATTTCACCTTTAAGGCACCTCAATCTCCATCTCTAGAACCTCAGCAGCTCTGTACCGATCCCTGACTCTATTCAATAAGACAAGGAAGGGACTGGTAAATTAAACATTTAACGGCCCCTTCCTCAACTGTAGAAACGCATTTAGAACACAGAAATTGTGATGTGAACCGGCCCTGAAAGAGGAGATCCAGTCCCTCCCAGAAAAATGAAAAGGTACAGTAATAGTAGCTGCTGACTTTTAATAAAAGGACACTTACCTGTCCAGGGATCAAGTGTTGTCCTCACCCGAGCCGATTCTTCAGCCCCGGTTCACATATATGCGAATTGGAACCGCATCCGAATCGCATAACGTGAACCAAAAGGTTTTTGTAAGGAGCTGGTTCACATACACTATATTACCAAAAGTTTTGGCCCCGCCGTCCAAATCATGTGATTCAGGTGTTCCAATCACCTCCATGGCCACAGGTGTATAAAATCATCACCTAGACATGCAGACTGCTTCTACAAACATTTGTGAAAGAATGGGTCGCTCTCAGGAGCTCAGTGACTCCAAGCGTGGTCCCGTGATAGGTGGCCACCTGTGCAATAAGTCCATCCGTGACATTTCCTGGCTACTAAATATTCCACACTCAACTGTTAGTGGGATTATAACAAAGTGGAAGCAACTGGGAACAACAGCAAATCAGCCACCAAGTGGTAGGCCACGTAACATGACAAAGCGGGGTCAGCGCATGCTTAAGCGCACAGTGAGCAGAAGTCGCCAACTGTCTGCAGAGTCAATAGCTAAAGACCTCCAAACGTCATGTGGCCTTCAGATTAGCACAACAACAGTGCGTAGAGAGCTTCATGGAATAGGTTTCCATGGCCGAGCAGCTGCATCCAAGCCTTACATCACCAAGTGCAATGCAAAGCGTCGGTTGCAGTGGTGTAAAGCATGCTGCCACTGGACTCTAGAGCAGTGGAGACGTGTTCTCTGGAGTGACCAATCACGCTTCTCTGATAATTTGATCGACGTGTCTGGGTTTGGCGGTTGCCAGGAGAACGGTACTTGCCTGACTGCATTGTGCCAAGTGTAAAGTTTGGTGGAGGGGGGATTATGGTGTGGGGTTCTTTTTCAGAGGTTGGGCTTGGCCCCCTAGTTCCAGTGATGGGAACTCTTAAGGCGTCAGCATACCAAGACATTTTGGAAAATTTCATACTCCCGACCTTGTGGGAACAGTTTGGGGATGGCCCCTTCCTGTTCTAACTTGACTGCGCACCAGTGCATAAAGCAAGGTCCATAGAAATGGATGAGTGAGTTTGGGGTGGAGGAACTTGACTGGCCTGCACAGAGTCCTGACCTCAACCCCATAGAACACCTTTGGGATGAATTAGAGTGGAGACTGTGAGCCAGGCCTCCTCCCCCGACATCAGTGCCTGACCTCACAAATGTGCTTCTGGAAGAATGGTCAAACCTTCCCATAGACACCCTCCTAAACCTTGTGCTATGCTGCTATGTGCATGTAAAGGCAGGTGGCCCAATATTTCAGGCAATATAGTGTATATGTGGTCCAGTCACAGTGCAATTTCAAAAAGAATCCGGTACAATTTTCAGCCAGGTTAAGGTGCGATTTCTAATGTCATACTCTTTTAACAATTCACACGTGAACTGCTGAATGAAGTTGTACAGGATGGGGCTTGAAATCGCACTGCAAACTGTCCCGGCACATATATGAACCCACACTTATTCGGCTTTAGGGTCCCCCACGTTGGCCTCTTAAGTAAGGGAAGCTGACAGTGAAGCCTTGCAACTTCACAGGCGGTTCCCACTGCGCATGCGCGAGTTGCACTGAGTTCTGTGAATGGTCCTGCAGTCTTCTGAAACCTGTGATGTGTCCCAGAGGGAGATGGGGGGGGGGAGGAACTGCTCAGATCGCTGCGGGTATTGTGTCAAAACCAGGTACCCACTCCCCCAAGAATTGCCAATAGGTAAACGGGGAGAATGCAAAGAAGCAGAATTTCCCCTTTTGGGTGAAGTTCTGCTTTAAAGTATTACTAAAGGCAAAACTTTTTTTTAGTTTTGATTAGGGTGGTAAATATTGCTGTCTGTGCCCCCCACGAAGTGAAAGAAAATCCCACATTTTAGGTTGTCACCAAATGGGAGCATAAAGTAAATCTTCCAATGAGGACGCAAGATTTGGTGACAATTGGGGATTACCTCTCTTCAGAGGGATTTCCTCTGACTTCCTGTTTTGATTGTGGGACAGGAAGTGAATGGAAATCTTCCTAATGGGACACAGATGGCAAAAAAAACTAGCAGGGCTTATACCTCAAATGTGGTTGGGGAAATCACACATGGAATGAGGGTTTCCCATATCATGTTCTGGTGTCAACTGGCCCTTAACCACTCTACTACCATATAGCCGAATGATGTCCTCCCAGATCGCGCCCCCCCCCCTGCGCCCCCAGCGGCAAACACCTGGCGCTGTCTGTGTCCTTCAGATACAGCTGATCACACGACCTGGTAAACGCCCAATCACAGCTGACCACCATGTAAATACACTTGCCGGTTATCGGCAGTACTTTCCTCAAGCTGTCACAGTGTAACCAGCAACTGTCAAAGCAGACATCTGCACTGATAATCAGGGCAACCCCAAAAGGGCCCAACAGTGCTGCCAATCCGTGCCCATCAGTGCTACCAGTCAGTGTCCATCTTTGCTGCCAGTCAGTGCAGCATCATCAGTGCCTCCTCATCAATGTCCACCAGTGCCACCTAATCCGTGCAGCCTATCAGTACCCATCAGTGCAGCCTCATCAACGCACATGAGCGAAGGAGAAAAATTACCTGTTTGCAAAATTTTATAATAGAAACAAATAAAACTTTTATTTTTCAAAACTTTCGCATGTTTCGTTTATAGTGCAAAAAATAAAACCCCCAGTGCTGATTAAATACCACCAAAAGAAAGCTGTATGTGTGTGAAAAAATGATAAAAATGTCATATGGGTGCAGTGTTGCATGACCGCGCAATTGTCATTCAAAGTGTGATAGCGCTGAAAGCTGAAAATTAGCCTGGGCAGGGAGGGGGTATAAGTGTCCGGTAGGAAAGTGGTTAAGGCAGGGGTGGACTAACCATTTGGAAACTCGGGCACTGCCTGAGGGCCCGGGGTCAGTAGGGGGCCCCATGAGATGCCCCTGGTACCTTTTTCATAGGCTTTTTTGAGTTTGGGCAAGGACACAGGGGCCCCATGATCCCCTATTGCCCGGGGGCCCCATGAGTTGTCAGTCTGCCCCTGGGTTAACGTGATTGTAAACCTCAGACATGAAATATGAACAAAGCAAATCCCTCTATAGTGTGTACTAAGTGTCATTTCTGCCTGCTGCCTCCTTCCTCTGCTATCAGCATAAATCACTTCTGACAAGTTTTCCAACAACCAAGAGAAAAAATATGACAGTAGAGGACACAGCCTGTGATTGACAGCCACAGCTCTGTTCCTGTGAGCTGTGAGGGGGGGGGGTGTCTCTTCCCTCCAATCAGCTCTCAGACCTCTCCTCAATGAGCTCTGCAGAGTGTAATTTCAGCTCTCCACCTCCTTTTTTTTCTGACAGCTCAGACAAGCTTTGCAAATTCTGCACTTTGAGCTGGATGTAGAGAAGAGCAGACTGTAGATAAACCGGTACAACTTATGTAGGAGGATTTGTTTCATCTCTGTGTATCACCCAGTCACTTCACTGGTAAGGATTTACAACCAATTTAAGGTTGTTCCCATTTGTAGATCTCTTTTCATACAAGAGAAGATATTGGCAAATGGTGCTGAGTGCAGCATACTGTACATGTGGGTTGGCACATCACAGCAGAGGAGAAATGACAGTTGCTGTGAGGAGGGGGAGGGGAGTTGGTTTCACTTTCTAATACAGAGTATTGTTTGAGATGTTATTATTATTTTAAGATTTTGATCAAGTGACAGGTTGCTGTTTTTGTTGCAATGTTTATTATTTTGTTTTGGCAGCACTATACACATTGTACTTAACCACTTGACCTCCAGAAGGCTTTACCCCTTTCATGACCAGGGCATTTTTTTTTTGCTATTCAGCACTGCGCTACTTTAACTGGTAATTGCTCGCACATGCAATACTGTACCCAAATGACATTTATATAATTGTTTTCACACAAATAGAGCTTTCTTTTGGTGCTATCCGATCACCACTATTATTTTTATTATATAAACAAAAAAACACTGACAATTTTGAAAAAAACAAATTTTCCATGATAAAACATCCAATAAAAAAAAATTAAAAAATCAAATTTCTTCATAAATGTAAGCCAAATGTGTTCTGTTACATGTCTTTTGTAAAAAAAAAAAAAAATAAGTGTATAATAATTGGTTTGTGTGAAAATTATAACGTCTACAAACTATGGGATAGATACTGGAATTTATGCAGCTTTAGGCACTATAATGGGGCTGATGAGCGACTTATAGTGGGACCAGGGGCGGACTGACCATTTGGAAACTCAGGCACTGCCCGAGGGCCCGGGGTCAGTTGGGGGCCCCATGAGATGCCCCTGGTACCTTTTTCATAGGCTTTTTTGAGTTTGGGCAAGGACACAGGGGCCCCATGATCCCCTATTGCCCGGGGGCCCCATGAGTAGTCAGTCTGCCCCTAAGTGGGACTGTGCTAGTGTGGCGGGCAATCTGGTGCTAGCAGACACTGACTTCGCTAATAATAGTGGTCAGATAGAATACTGTACACTGTACTAATGACGCTGGCTGGGAAGGGGATGATGGTTTGCCTAACAAGTGTAATGTGTGTTGCTTGTACTCACACATCTGACTGTTTTTTCCCCCTGCTTTTCTGAACTCTGTGCTGGAATTGGACAAAGCCAATCAGCAGGTTTCAAGTAAAATCATTGGCTAAAACCTGCTGACAAAGTCACAAATGGCAAAAAACCTCTATCTAGCTGTATGTGTGTGAAAAAATTATAAAAATTTCATAAGGGTATAGTGTTGCATGACCGCGCAATTGTCATTCAAAGTGTGATAGCGCTGAAAGCTGAAAATTAGCCTGGGCAGGGAGAGGGTATAAGTGTCCGGTAGGAAAGTGGTTAAGGCAGGGGCAGACTGACCATTTGGAAACTCGGGCACTGCCTGAGGGCCCAGGGTCAGTAGGGGGCCCCATGAGATGCCCCTGGTACCTTTTTCATAGGCTTTTTTGAGTTTGGGCAAGGACACAGGGGCCCCATGATCCCCTATTGTCCAGGGGCCCCATGAGTTGTCAGTCCGCCCCTGGGTTAACGTGATTGTAAACCTCAGACATGAAATATGAACAAAGCAAATCCCTCTATAGTGTGTACTAAGTGTCATTTCTGTCTGCTGCCTCCTTCCTCTGCTATCAGCACAAATCACTTCTGACAAAAACCTCTATCCAAAACTTTCAAAAAAGTTTTGCGTGTATTTTTACTGTTAGCTGCTCACCGCCTGGCCACCGAACACGTACTACGGACAGCCAGGCTAGGCTACATGCGTGTACCCCCTTCTGACCCATGCAGTGATTGGACACGGGTCAGCAGGGGGCACACGCACACATGCCCAAACCCTGGAAACCAGGAGTGACGTAAAGGAAGCCTAGCCTGCCTGTGCCGCACGTCTGCAGTCAGGGGCGGACTGACAACTCACGGGGCCCCCGGGCAATAGGAGATCATGGGGCCCCTGTGTCCTTGCCCAAACTCAGAAAAGCCTATGAAAAAGGTACCAGGGGCATCTCATGGGGCCCCCTACTGACCCCGGGCCCTCAGGCAGTGCCCAAGTTTCCAAATGGTCAGTCCGCCCCTGTCCGCAGTACGTGTTCTGTGGCCAGGCAGCAAGCAGTTAAAGTGGAACCAAGCGTAAAACCTTTTTTAAACATTTTGGATAGAGGGATTTTTTTGACATCTGTGCCCCGCGGGGGAGATTTCTCTCCACTCCCTTTCCCACAGCCAAAACAGGAAGTAAGAGGAAATCCCTGATTGTCATTAGAACAAGTGTCCCTATTGGATGTTGCAAGTGACCACTCTGACCAATCAGAATTGCTCTAATCCATACCAGAAGCCCTAAAAGGGAAAAGGAAGAAGAGCGGGGATTTCAAAGCCCCGGACCACTGCACAAGCTGTGTGGGCAACTGACAGCAGGGAACGGGAAGCAGGGCGGAGAGGGTGTAGAGTGTCTTTTCACCTTTTTATTTTTTCTTTAAGCGCTGGTTCACACAAGGCGATTTGTCATGCGATTCAACAGATCAAAATTGCATGACAAGTCGCACCCTATTTGTGGCAGTGGAACCATTCATATCGTTGCGACTCAAGTCACAGAGTTTAACCCCTGGATAACACCAGTGCGACTCAAATTCGTGTGACAAGCAACACCCCATTTGCGGCAACGTGACCATTCAAATTTCTGCGACTCTAGTCGCCGCAACTTTGAAAAAGGTTCCTGCGCTATGTTTGTGCGATTTCATTGCGACTTGAATTAACATCTGTTTACTGACGTCACAAGCCGCACATTATAATCACACTGATGGTCGGCTTTGGAATCGCACTGAAGTAGTGTGACTTCAAAGCTGCACTAGTGTAAACCAGGGCCGAAAAAGGTTCCTGCACTGCTTTTCTGCAATTTCATGGTGGCTTTCATTGACTTCTGTTAAATGTAGTCACAAGCCTCAATACAAAAAATGAAGAAGTGCGATTTCAAAGCCGCACTGGTGTGAACCAGGGCTAAACATATGGACTGTGTACATTTTTTTAATACATTATTAGTGATTTACTAACCATGTAGAGGCTGTTTACTTAGAAACGCCAATGTTAGTAAATATAGTGAAGTTGTGTACACTTGGAATACTTAGTCCTGCAAGGGAAATGATAACAATCGCAATGCTGGCACATGATTGGTTGATTGAAGTCAACACAAATGAACCCTATTTACTAAATTGCATGAACATTGACATTGCGAAGTGAACAAGCTTTACTCCTTTAGTAAATCTACTGCATGATGTATTTTGACAACACAGGAGCACAATTGGGAGACAAGCCAGAGTGTTGTCACCCTAGAACAGGAGGTGCTTGAACAAGCTGTGGATTAACCCTTTTGTTGCCAGGTCATTACGTCACATGGACCTGACAGCAGGGGGTTTTATACACAATCCATTGGCTGCAGCCACCGGGACTGTGTATAAAACTGATAGAAAGACTCCTGCCTATCAGGTGGAAGCAGTCAGGTGGCTCTGCTGCCACCAATTGCTTCCACAGCAGGGGCAGACTGTCCATTTGGAAACTCGGGCACTGCCTGAGGGCCCGGGGTCAGTAGGGGGCCCCATGAGATGCCCCTGGTACCTGTTTCATAGGCTTTTTTGAGTTTGGCCAAGGAAACAGGGGCCCCATGATCCCCTATTGCTCGGGGGCCCCATGAGTTGTCAGTCCGCCCCTGTTGCACAGCCCCCGTTTCCAGTCTTCCCCCATGGGCTCACCCCCACCATATAACCAGGCTCTGTTTGCCCATCTGTGGGCCCAGGGAGAGCCATGGCGGGTGTCGGTGGGTGGAGCCTTCTTTGTGTGACCTGGAAGGCTGGCACTTTCCCAGCTAGAAAAGCCAGGGAAACATGTATTGCATGTAATGGATCACAGAGGAGACATGACAGCTCTTTTGGACCATGCATGTCCCAATAAAGAGAACCTGTCACCAAAAAAATCATCACATAGGAGACATCGTATCCCCTATGTGATGAAAAAAAAAGTTAAGTAAAAAAAAATATTGTTACCCCCAAGCACATAACACCCCCCTCAAAAATTATTGGACCCCACTCCCACATATACACATGTACGAACATAAATGCACACACCGAGGCACCTACGCATGAAAACCGTTGATTGCAATACACATGTTACATATCACCGCGTACGCCGAAGTGAGAGCAACAATTCTAGCACCAGACCGCCTCTGTAACACTAAACTGATGACCTACAGGGGGCTTTTGAAACATCTCCTATAGAGTATATACGGTACCGAAGTATGTTGCCATTTCATAGGCGCACACCAATTTAAGGTTTGGCTTGTTGGCTATCTATTTACTCGGCACAACTTCGTCTTTTATATTTTACCAAAAACTTGGGTAATTTATTGCATTTGCTTGCCCTAATATTCACTTTAGTGTGATTTTTACTGACATTTTGCATTTCCTAGACCTTTGCAATAATATCTTGTGACATATAAAAATTGGAGCTACCACTATTTTATTCTCTAGGGTGTCCGCTTTCAGAAAATATATCATATTTGGGAGCTTTGTGTAATCTTCAGGCCTAAAATGATTTTTTAAACGTGTGCAAAAAAATGCAAAAACGTCTCTGGCAGCAAAAGGGTTAAAGCAGAATTATTGCTGGTTTTCTCATTTTGTTCCTGATTGGACAACGTGCATTTGGTACTTTGTCCCAGCTTTCTAGGTGCTTTATAACTGCAAAGCAAATGACTCCTTAGCTAGCTGCAGGGCCAGACAGCTGTGTACCAGTAGGGGGCGCCCTGTATGATATCGCAGCCAGCCTGTTAGAACATCTAGGAAGATGGGAGAAAGTACTACACATACATAAAGTACTTCACATACTTAAACTACTACACATACCTAAAGTACTACACATGCATAAAGTACTACACATACTTAAAGTACTACACATGCATAAAGTACTACACATACTTAAAGTACTACACATGCATAAAGTACTACACATGCATAAAGTACTACACATACATAAAGTACTACACATACTTAAAGTACTACACATGCATAAAGTACTACACATGCATAAAGTACTACACATGCATAAAGTACTACACATGCATAAAGTACTTCACATACATAAAGTACTTCACATACTTCAAGTACTACACATACATAAAGTACTACATATACATAAAGTACTACACATACTTAAAGTACTACACATACATAAAGTACTACACATACTTAAAGTACTACACATACATAAAGTACTACACATACTTAAAGTACTACACATACATAAAGTACTACACATGCATAAAGTACTACACATACTTAAAGTACTACACATGCATAAAGTACTACACATACATAAAGTACTACACATACTTAAAGTACTACACATGCATAAAGTACTACACATGCATAAAGTACTACACATGCATAAAGTACTTCACATACATAAAGTACTACACATACATAAAGTACTTCACATACTTCAAGTACTACACATACATAAAGTACTACACATACATAAAGTACTACACATACTTAAAGTACTACACATGCATAAAGTACTACACATACATAAAGTACTACACATGCATAAAGTACTACACATGCATAAAGTACTACACATACATAAAGTACTTCACATACATAAAGTACTACACATACATAAAGTACTTCACATACTTCAAGTACTACACATACATAAAGTACTACACATGCATAAAGTACTACACATGCATAAAGTACTACACATACATAAAGTACTTCACATACATAAAGTACTACACATACATAAAGTACTTCACATACTTCAAGTACTACACATACTTCAAGTACTACACATACTTAAAGTACTACACATACATAAAGTACTACACATACTTAAAGTACTACACATACATAAAGTACTACACATACTTAAAGTACTACACATGCATAAAGTACTACACATACTTAAAGTACTACACATACATAAAGTACTACACATACATAAAGTACTTCACATACTTAAAGTACTACACATACATAAAATACTACATATACATAAAGTACTTCACATACATAAAGTACTACACATAAAGTACGTCACATACATAAAGTGCTACATATACATAAAGTACTCGCATACATAAAGTACTTCACATACGTAAAGTACTACACATGCATAAAGTACGTCACATACATAAAGTACTTCACATACTTAAAGTACTACACATACATAAAGTACGTCACATACATAAAGTACTACATATACATAAAGTACTACACATACTTAAAGTACTACACATACATAAAGTACTTCACATACATAAAATACTACACATACATAAAGTACTACACATACATAAAGTACTACATATACATAAAGTACTACACATAAAGTACTACAAATACATAAATTACTACACATACATAAAGTACTACATATACATAAAGTACTACACATACATAAAGTACTGCACATAAAGTACTACAAATACATAAAGTACTACACATACTTAAAGTACTACACATACATAAAATACTACACATACATAAAGTACTACACATACATAAAGTACTACATATACATAAAGTACTACACATACATAAAGTACTACACATACTTAAAGTACTACACATACATAAAGTATTTCACATACATAAAGTACTACATATACATAAAGTATGTCACGTACATAAAGTACTACATATACATAAAGTACTACACATACTTAAAGTACTACACATACATAAAGTACTTCACATACATAAAGTACTTCACATACTTAAAGTACTACACATACATCTCCTCGTCCTCAAACACCTACCCCTCCAAATGTCAAACTATTACCAACTGAAACCTCCGCAACCTGAACCCTGCCCCCCTCCACTCTGCAGCTGATCAACTTTAGGACAGCATCCTCCCCCTGTCCTGCCCCGACCTGGCCACGACTGCCTATAACAACTTGCTGTCAACCGCTCTAGACTCGCTAGCGCCTTTAACCACATGAAGCATCAGACCACGACGTTCCAGCCCTGGCAGACTGATCACACCAAAACTCTCAAATGACGCAGTAGTGCTCTGGAGCGACTATGGCGCAAAACCAGATCCCAGCTAGCGTTCACCCGTTATAAATCTGCCTTCCACACCTACACCTTCTCCCTCCACGCTGCCAAACAAGCCTACTTCCTGACCCTCATCAAGACCCTCTCCTCCAATCCTCGCCGACTCTTCTCCACCTTCAACTCTCTACTCTTTCCGCCCCCACCTCCACCCAGTACCTCACTCATCGCCCTCGAGATTGCCAATCACTTCAAAAACAAGATTGACACAATTCGCAGGGACATCACCGCTGCTCAGATTTCCACCCCACCTATCACCTCTCACACGGTAACCCCCTCAACACCCCTCTCCCTTGGCCTCACCACTGTTCAGACCTCCACCCCACCTAACATCCCTCACACTGAAGCCCCCTCAACACTCCACTCCTTCGACCTTACTACCACTGAGGAGGTCACCAAGGTCTTCTCTGAAGCCCGCCTCACCACCTGCCCCCTCGACAAGATCCCCTCACAACTCCTACGATCTCCCTCCTCCTCCATCCTACACTCCCTCACCCACATCTATAATCTCTCCCTCTCTTCTGGTGCATTCCCCTCCCCTCTGAAGCACGCACACATCACTCCCATACTTAAAAAGTCCTCCCTGGACCCCACCGACCTGAACAACCTTAGACCCATCTCCCTGCTGCCATTAACATCCAAACTCCTTGAGCGCTTAGTCTATAATTGCTTAAGCTCCCACCTCACCGACAACAACCTCCTCGATCCCCTACAGTCTGGCTTCCATCCCCTACACTCCACCGAAACCGCCTTACTCAAACTCTCCAACGACCTGCTAACCGCCAAAGCTAATGGCCACTATTCAGTGCTCCTACTCCTTGACCTCTCTGCGGCCTTCGACACAGTCGACCACCCCCTCCTCCTCAAAAAACTACACTCCCTCGGCATCAGAGATTCTTCTCTCTCCTGGCTCTCGTCCTACCTATCACAATGCTCCTTCAGTGTTACCTATAACGCTACCACCTCCCCCTCACTCCCCCTCTCTGTTGGGGTCCCTCAAGGCTCTGTCCTCGGGCCCCTTCTCTTCTCCATCTACACCTCCTCCCTTGGCCAACTCATACACTCTCACGGCTTCAACTACCATCTCTATGCCGATGACACGCAAATCTATCTCTCTACCCCTCACCTCACCCCTTCAGTCTCCACCCGAATCACCAGCCTACTGAACGACATATCAGATTGGATGTCGCTCCACTTCCTTAAACTGAGCCTCTCCAAAACCGAGCTCCTAGTCTTCCCCCCAGCCCGTGCCCCCGACTTCTCCATCACGACCAACAATGCCACCATCAGTCCCACCCTGCAAGCCAGAGTACTTGGTGTCATTCTAGACTCCAATCTGTCCTTCCAGCCCCAAGTCCAATCGCTAACAAATTCATGTAGACTCCACCTCCGCAACATCGCCAAAATCCGCACATTCCTAACCTCGGAAACTACTAAGCAGCTCATCCACTCCCTCATCATATCACGACTCGATTACTGCAACTCCCTCCTCACTGGCCTGCCTCACCACAGACTATCCCCACTTCAGTCGATCCTGAATACGGTAGTCAGACTCATCCACCTTACCAACCGCTCCGTATCTGCCACCCCCCTCTGCCAATCCCTCCACTGGCTTCCAATTACCCAACAGATCAAATTCAAAACACTAACACTGACGTACAAAGCTGTCAATAACTCTGCCCCAAACTACATCACCGACCTAATATCCAAATACCACCTAAAACGCACTCTCTGCTCCTCACAAGACCTCCTTCTCTTTAGTTCCCTGGTCTCCTCCTCCCATGCCCTTCTCCAGGACTTCTCCAGGGCATCACCCATCCTATGGAACTCCCTACCCCAATCCATCAGACTACCACCTACTCTCCTCTCCTTTAGGCGCACCCAGAAAACCCACCTCTTCAGGGAAGCCTACCCCGCCCTCTGCTAATTGCCGATCTCCTCCACTCTTCCTACCACTTCATCCCCCACAGCTATTCCTCCCGTACCACTATCCCCTCCCTCCTAGATTGTAAGCTCCAAGGAGCAGGGCCCTCGAACCCTCATGTATTGCATTGTATTGTTACTGTACTGTCTCATGTATTGTCTCTCATTGTAATGTACAGCGCTGAGCGAACTGTTGGCACTATATAAATACTGTATAATAATAATAATACATCGTCCTATCAGGAACAAAATAATGTAAGGAAAAACATTGCTAATTCTTTTGTAAAGCTGAGCTCCAGGCAGATATAACAGACAGATTACCGCAGCTCTCTAATCACGAATACACCATTACATGCAGAGGCGGTGTACTTACTTGAATTTTTGCTTGGTATTACCCTCTCGCAGTTCTGCACAGCAGAGCTCAGATGGGGGGGAGGGAGAAGCAGCACAAGTAGCCATTTAGGTGTGCTGCGGTGCAAGGAGCATGCTGATAGGAGTAGATGAGCTCATCAATGTGCTGCTTCTCCTTCACTGTCCAATCACAGGCTGCGAGACAGACAAGACGTACACGTGTTACTAAACCGCAAAAGAAAAAATATCAGATCTTCTTCTGTAATAGACAAGGCTGTTCTATGTGGCAGGACTGCAGGACTAAATCTCAGGACTGGATGGATAAAAATACTAATCCTTTGGTAGGTAAAATGGCTCCTGTGTAAGTATTTCATCTGCGTATTTAGCCGTTTTAAAGCTGAACCAGGGGTGGACTGACAACTCATGGGGCCCCCGGGCAATAGGGGATCATGGGGCCCCTGTGTCCTTGCCCAAACTCAAAAAAGCCTATGAAAAAGGTACCAGCGGCATCTCATGGGGCCCCCTACTGGCCCTGGGCCCTCGGGCAGTGCCCGAGTTTCCAAATGGTCAGTCCACCCCTGAGCTGAACTCTAGATATACTTCACATATTCAGCTTTCAGTGGCCTCCCCCTGCACTGCAAGGCTTAAAGTGTTACTAAACCCACAACAGTGAAATCAGTCTGTATATACAGTAAAGCATGCTTGTTATACTCACTGTGGAACCTAAGGGGTTAATCATCCACATTGTGTAAAAAGGCTGTTTGATCCTTTCTTCTCTGATCCTCCCTTTCTTTCAGTGCCCCCCTCTTATCTCCTGATAAGACATATGGTGTGGAGTCACTATGCACATGCTCAGTTTGGTGTATATTGCTAGAGAGTTGTTTTTTTTTCTTGGGAGAGTGCATGTGATCAGCACAGGAGGAGGAGATATTTCTCCACTTGATCAGTTGCAGCTTTCTGACCTCATCATGTACCATGCTAGACCATTGGTCCTACACAAGGGCAGACTGACAACTCATGGGGCCCCCGGGCAATAGGGGATCATGGGGCCCCTGTGTCCTTGCCCAAACTCAACAAATCCTATGAAAAAGGTACCAGGGGCATCTCATGGGGCCCCCTACTGACCCTGGGCCCTCAGGCAGTGTCCAAGTTTCCAAATGGTCAGTCGGCCCCTGGTCCTACATTGTGTGTTCAGATACCAAGGGTACGTCTGAAGCACCAGAGAGCAGACAATATCACTGACTGCTGGGGGATAAGCTCCCTCTAGACTGGGGGTCGGCAACACGTCGATCGCGATGTACCTGTCAACCACAGACAGGGGAGAGGTGGATTGTGAACATGACCTTGCTTTCCCAATCCTTCCACTCAGCCTCCACTGCTCCCATCCTCACAGCAGAGCAGAGAGCAGTCCTGAATGGAGGGCGGGAGCAGGAGCGTCCGCCGTTAACCTTTCAAGTTAACCAGCAGATGATTGGTTGCTAGGATGCAGGGCAGTCCTAGCAACCAATCACCAGCTTGGTAATATGAAAAGATAACTCTGGTAGCTCCTTCTCCCGCCCTCCATCCAGGACTGTACTGCCTCCTGCTCTCTACTCTGCTGTACACCTGTGTAAGGTAGGAGCTAGGACACTACTGTGTGTGTGGGGGGGAGGGTGATGTGCTGGGGGACACAGGACAATTCTGTAAGGTTGGGGCACAGATGAAACTGCTGATGGGAGGCAGAGGGGCACAGGAGGACATTATTTGGGGGGGGGGGGAATAAGGCAGAAAAAACTGCTATGAGGGGCTGTATTCTTCCTTCTGACCAAAAATATAGGAGTGTTCCTCCGTCTGACCACAAATATTGGAGAGTTCTTCCTTCTGCCCACAAATATAGGCGTTTTCTTCCTTCTGAACACAAATATGAGTATTCTTCCTTCTGACCACAAACTGTGGAGTACTCTTCCTTCTGACCACAAATATTAGAGTATTCTTCTTTCTGACCACAAATAAAGGAGCATTCCTCCTTCTGACCACAAATATAGGAGTATTCTCTCTTCTGACCACATATATTGGTGTATTCCTCCTTCAGACCATAAATATTGCAGTATTCATCCTTCTGACCACAAATATAGGAGTATTCTCTCTTCTGACCACATATATTGGTGTATTCCTCCTTCAGACCATAAATATTGCAGTATTCGTCCTTCTGACCACAAATATAGGAGTATTCTCTCTTCTGACCACATATATTGGTGTATTCCTCCTTCAGACCATAAATATTGCAGTATTCGTCCTTCTGACCACAAATAATGAAGGATTCCTCCTTCTGACCACAAATATTGGAGTATTATTCCTTCTGAACACAAATATAGGAGTATTCCTCATTCTGACCACAAATAATGGAGTATTCTTCCTTCTGACCACAAATATTGGAGCATTTTTCTGTCTGACCACAAATATAGCGGTATTCCTCTTTCTGACCACAAATATAGAAGTATTCTTCCTTCTGACCACAAATATTGGAGTATTCTTCCTTCTGAACATAAATATAGGAGAATTCTTCCTTCTGACCACAAATATTGGGGTATTCTTCCTTCTGAACATAAATATAGGAGAATTCTTCCTTCTGACCACAAATATTGGAGTATTTCTCCTTCTGACCACAAATATAGGAGTATTCTTCCTTCAGACCACAAGTATTGAAGTATTCCTCCTTCTGACCACAAATATAGGAGTATTCCTCCTGACCACAAATATTGGAGAATTCTTCCCGCTGACCACAAATATTGGAGTTTTCCTCCTTCTGACCACAAATATAGGAGTATTCTCCCTTCTGACCAAAAATATTGACGTATTCTCCCTTCTGATCACAAATACAGGAATATTCCTCCTTCTGAGCACAAATATTGGAGAATTCTTCCTTCTGACCACAAATATAGGAGTGTTCCTCCTTCTGAACACAAATATAGGAGTATTCTTCCTTTTGATGACAAATATTGGAGAATTCTTCCTTCTGACCACAAATATTGAAGTATTCTTCCTTCTGACCACAAATATTGGAGTATTCTTCCTTCTGATCACAAATATAGGAGTATTCTTCCTTCTGACCACAAATATTGGAGAATTCTTCCTTCAGATCACAAATATTGGAGAATTCTTCCTTCTGACCACAAATATTGGAGTATTCTCCCTTCTGATCACAAATATTGGAGTATTCCTCCTTTTGACCACAAATATAGGAATATTCCTCCTTCGGACCACAAATATTGGAGTATTCCTCCTTCTGACCACAAATATTGGAGTATTCCTCCTTCTGACCACAAATATAGGAGTATTGTTCCTTCTGACTACAAATATTGGAGTATTCTCCCTTCTGAGCACAAATATTGAAATATTCCTCCTTCTGACCACAAATATAGGAATATTCCTCCTGCCCACAAATATCGGATTATTCCTCCTTCTGACCCCAAATATTGGAGTATTTCCCTTTCTGATCACAAATATTGGAGTATTCTTCCTTCTGATCACAAATATTGGAGCATTCTTCCTTCTGACCACAAATATTCGAGTATTCCTCCTTCTGACCACAAATATTGGGAGTATTCCTCCTTCTGACCACAAATATTGGAGTATTCTTCCTTTTGATCACAAATATTGGAGTATTCCTCCTTCTAACCACAAATATAAGAGTATTCCTCCTTCTGACCACGCTGGTAGCTGTAGAGGAGTATTCATCAGGCAGAGTTCGCTGACACCAGGCCGGTGTTTCTGTGGTTCCTCCATAGTGTTGATGAAGACAATGATGAGGATGAAAGGAGAAGTGAAGGAAGTTGCAGACAGTCCATGTGTATTCCCCGGAATTCCCCTGTCTTCTTCCTTCTGACCACAAATACAGGAGTGTTCCTCCGTCTGACCAAAAATATTGGAGAGTTCTTCCTTCTGACTACAAATATAGGAATATTCTTCCTTCTGACCACAAATATAGGCGTTTTCTTCCTTCTGAACACAAATATGAGTATTCTTCCTTCTGACCACAAATATTAGAGTATTCTTCTTTCTGACCACAAATAAAGGAGTATTCCTCCTTCTGACCACAAATATAGGAGTATTCTCCCTTCTGACCACAAATATTGGTGTATTCCTGCTTCAGACCATAAATATTGCAGTATTCTTCCTTCTGAACACAAATATATGCGTATTCTTCCTTCTGACCACAAATAATGGAGGATTCCTCCTTCTGATCACAAATATTGGAGTATTCTTCCTTCTGAACACAAATATAGGAGTATTCCTCATTCGGACCACAAATAATGGAGTATTCCTCCTTCTGACCACAAAAATTGGAGCATTCTTCCTTCTGAACACAAATATAGGAGAATTATTCCTTCTGACCACAAATATTGGAGCATTTTTCTTTCTGACCACAAATATAGAAGTATTCTTCCTTCTGACCACAAATATTGGAGTATTCTTCCTTCCGAACATAAATATAGGAGAATTCTTCCTTCTGACCACAAATATTGGAGTATTCCTCCTTCTGACCACAAATATTGGAGTATTCCTCCTTCTGACCACAAATATAGGAGTATTCTTCCTTCTGACCACAAATATAGGAGTATTCTTCCTTCTGACCACAAATATTGGAGTATTCTTCCTTCTGACCACAAATATTGGAGTATTCTTCCTCCTGACCACAAATATTGGAGTATTCTTCCTCCTGACCACAAATATTGGAGTATTCCTCCCTCTGACCACAAATATAGGAGTATTCCTCCCTCTGACCACAAATATAGGAGTATTCCTCCCTCTGACCACAAATATAGGAGTATTCCTCCCTCTGACCACGCTGGTAGCTGTAGAGGAGTATTCATCAGGCAGAGTTCGCTGACACCAGGCCGGTGTTTCTGTGGTTCCTCCATAGTGTTGATGAGGACAATGATGAGGATGAAAGGAGAAGTGAAGGAAGTTGCAGACAGTCCATGTGTATTCCCCGGAGTTCCCTGCCCCGTGTCCCTGAGCTGTCATTTGCCGGGTCATTACAAGATGATTCTATTATTATTTATTTGTAACGATATTATTCCTAGAAATGTAACCATCAGAGCAGGAGAGGGACATGAGGACGGGAAGGTGCAGAGTGAACCCACAAGCAGCCCCCCCCCCCTCCCCCAGGCAATGTACTATACGTGTGACAGGTGAGACTGCGTGTCCTGCCGCTGAACAATCCTCCGGCTAGGAAGACAATCGCCTGCCTGGACTACATCTCCCTGCATGCTCTCTGCCTGCCGGGGCTCTGTGATTGGCGGATGGCCGCCTCTATGTGCACTGTGCAGAGAAGGGAGGAAGCTCAGGCTTTGGCATGCAGCAATGAAGAGGGGTAAGAGGGGAGAAGAAATACCGGGGGAGGTCAGTGTCTGTCCCTGAGAATGTCCCTGACTGTGTCACTGCCTCCCCCCCCCATGTCACCAGGGACTCAGCATTATATAATGGCTGGCTGCTCCCCCCAACAGTATGGGGTGTGGGGGGCTCTCCTCTATTCCACTGTTCGATCTCATTTATACTCTCCACTCTTCTCAGAGCCCTGCACCCCTCAGGAGTTTCTTCTGTCATTTCTCTTCCTTTCTACCCTTCTCTCCCCTTCCTCCTCTTCCTCCTTCTCTCCCTTCCTTCCTATATTTCTCTATTCGCTAGTTATTTTCTTTCTCTTTCTTTCTTTCTTTCTTTCTTTCTTTCTTTCTTGCTTTCTTTCTTTCTTTCTTTCTCTCTCTCTCTCTCCCTTTCTTTCTTTCTCTTTCTTTCTCTCTCCCTTTCTTTCTTTCTTTCTTTCTTTCTTTCTCTCTCTCTCTCTCTGTCCCTTTCTTTCTTTCTTTCTTTCTTTCTTTCTTTCTTTCTTTCTTTCTTTCTTTCTTTCTTTCTTTCTTTCTTTCTCCATTTCTCTCTCTTTCTTTCTTTCTTTCTTTCTTTCTTTCTTTCTTTCTTTCTTTCTTTCTTTCTTTCTTTCTTTCTCTTTCTTTCTTTCTTTCTTTCTTTCCCTATCCACCTTCTCACTCTCCATTTCTCTCTCTCTCTTTCGTTCTCTTTTTTCTTCTCTCTCTCTTTCGTTCTTTTTACTCCTCTTTCTTCACCCTTTCATCCTTTCTTTCTCCCTCAATCTCTCTCCATCTTTCTTTCTTTCTTTCTTTCTTTCTTTCTCTCTCTCTCTCTGTCCCTTTCTTTCTTTCTTTCTTTCTTTCCCTATCCACCTTCTCACTCTCCATTTCTCTCTCTCTCTTTCGTTCTCTTTTTCTTCTCTCTCTCTTTCGTTCTTTTTTCTTCTCTTTCTTCACCCTTTCATCCTTTCTTTCTCCCTCAATCTCTCTCCATCTTTCTTTCTTTCTTTCTTTCTTTCTTTCTTTCTTTCTTTCTTTCTTTCTTTCTTTCTTTCTTTCTTTCTTTCTTTCTTTCTTTCTTTCTTTCTTTCTCTTTTCCTCCATGTCATCCTCTTTCTCAATCTATCTCTTTCTTCCTTCCTAGTCCTCCATATATTTTTCTTTTCTTTCTCTTTTTTCCTCTCTCCTTTCCTGCACTCTAATCAGCCTGATCTGATTTGTACAATTTCCTCTCTCAGCAGCATTTCATATTCTCCTATGCCCCCTCAGTGTCAGCGCTGTCTCTGGAGGGTAGACCTTGCTGACTCTGTTCTCCAGTTAGCTGGGAGTTATTTAAAATACATTTGCAGTCTTTCTTGTTTTTATTTTTTTTCTTTAGATAAATATATAGACATCAGTTTAAGTTAAATAATTGCTCTAACATATGTCATTGTTTAAACTTTGTTGCTTTTTGGAGTTTGTAATTTTATATATACATGTAGGCAGTCATGTTTGCTCATTATATACACAATATTTGCTTATTGCATTGCTGTGCTACTTAATGGCTGTGCTTTACTGCTTTACTGCTCCTTATCACAGTAGCATGTTAAAGGTTGTATGATACTTTACTGATTGGTTTGACATACCTTAAGCAAAGGTAGAAAGATGCCATTGAGACACAGAGCGTGCCCTTTAGTGGCTAATTTGCATATTCATATTTTTTGTACAATAAGACAAATATGAAGAATTTCAGCATTTCGGTGTCATAGGTATCCCAGTGATTTGTAGCTCAGACTTTTTACACGGTGTAAGTTAGTTACACACCATGTCTGCAGCCCTATAGATTCCAGCTACAGCTCCTACAGTAACCATGTAGAAAGTTAAAATGCAACAGAGATAATGGCAACTTTCAGAACAGTTACATATCTCTGCTACAAAGTTGTTTTAGGTTATTTACAGGTGTATCTCAATAAATTAGAATATCATCAAAAAGTTAATTTATTTCAGTAATTCAATTAAAAAAGTGAAACCCATACATTATATAGATTCATTTCACTCAGGGTGATATATTTCAAGCATTTCTTTCTTTTAATTTTGATGATTATGGCTTAGAGCTTGTGAAAACCCAAAATCCAGTAACTCAGAAAATTTGAATATTACATAAGACCAATAAAAAAATATTTTATAATACAGAAATGTTTTCTTACTGAAAAGTATGTCCATGTACAGTATAGTATGCACTCGATACTTGGTCAGGGCTCCTTTTGCATGAATGACTGCATCAATGCGGCGTGGCATGGAGGCGATCAGTCTGTGGAACTGCTTAGGTGTTGTGGAAGCCCAGGTTGCTTTGATAGCAGCCTTCAGCTCATCTGCATTGTTGGGTCTGGTGTCTCTCATCTTCCTCTTGACAATACGCCACAGATTCTCTATGGGGTTTAGGTCAGACGAGTTTGCTGGCCATTCAGGCACAGTGATACCATGATCATTAAACCAGGTATTGGTATTTTTGGCAGTGCGGGCAGGTGCCAAGTCCTGCTGGAAAAGGAAATCAGCATCTCCATAAAGCTGGTCAGCATGAAGTGCTGTAGAATTTCCTGGTAGAGGGCTGCGCTGACTTTGGACTTGATAAAACACAGTGGACCAACACCAGGAGATGACATGGCTCCCAAAATCATCACTGACTGTGGAAACTTCACACTGGTCCTCATGCAACTTGGATTCTGTGCCTCTCCATTCTTCCTCCAGTCTCTGGGATCTTGATTTCCAAATGAAATGCAAAACTTACTTTCATCCGAAAGGAGGACTTTGGACCACTGAACAACAGTCCAGTCCTTTTTCTTCTTAGCCCAGGTAAGACACTTCTGACATTGTCTCTGGTTCAGGAGTGGCTTGGCACAAGAAATGCGACAGTTGTAGCTCATGTCTGTGTGTGGTGGCTCTTGAAGCACTGACACCAGCCGTAGTTCACTTCTTGTGAATCTCCCCCAAATTCTTGAATGGCCTTTGCTTCACAATCCTATCAAGGCTGTGGTTATCCCTGTTGCTTGTTCATCTTTTTCTACCACACTTTTTCCTTCCACTCAACTTTTCATTAACATGTGTGGATACAGCACTCTGTGAGCAGCCAGCTTCTTTAGCAATGACCTTTTATGACTTACCCTCCTTGTGGTCTTCCCCATGATTGTGTAACCTACTGTACCAGATGGAGCATTTAAAGGCTCAGGAATCCTTGACAAGTGTTTTAAGTTAATTAGCTGATTAGAGTGTGACACCATGATTCTACAATATTGAACTTTTTCACAATATTTTAATTCAATGAGATACCGATTTTTGGGTTTTTTCTAGTTGTAAGCCATAATCATCAACAGTAAAAGAAAGAAATGCTTGAAATATATCCCTCTGTGCGTAATTAATCTATATAATATATGAATTTTACTGTTTGAATTGAATTATTGAAATAAATTAACTTTTTGATGATATTCTAATTTATTGAGATTCATCTGTATATTCTGTAATTTCTTCTTATGTGTAAAATTAGTTATTGTCACTGGTGTTAGGCACCATTCACACCTGTACTTTTGTGTGTTTGAATGGCCTTTCTTATAGGCGACAATTGTGCCAAAGTAGCTGCTGCACCTCTTTTTAACAGTGAGCATCATGCATTTTTCATGTGACAAAACGTGTGTCTCCTAGCTGCGCTCAGGGTGTCATTAGGAAATAATGGCGCTGCAATGTGCATTTTCTGTACACGTTCCCAGATTGCGATGGTGTGGATGGGGCCTCTTTACTTATTATAGCACTTTCTTTTTTACACAGCACTTTACATATATACAGTTGTGTTCAAAATAATAGCAGTGTGTTGAAAAAAGTGAATAAAGCTCAAAATCCTTCTAATAGCTTTTATTTCCATACACACAAATGCATTGGGAACACTACACATTCTATTCCAAATCAAAACATGAAGAAAACTATATCAAATTTGTGTTGTTCCTCTAAAATAATTGAAGAAAAGTGAATATTAGACTGTTCAAAAAATAGCAGTGTTTGTATTCTTCTTTACAAACTCAAACATTCACTATATAAACTGAAAAATGTTTGAAGATTTTGCTTTCCTTTGAATCACTTAATGAATATTTAGTTGTAGTCGCACTGTTTCTGAGAGCTGCTGTACATCTGTGTTGTATGGAGTCACCCAACTTCTGGCACCTGTGAACAGGTATTCCAGCCCAGGATGATTGGACTACATTCCACAGTTCTTCTCTATTTCTTGGTTTTGCCTCAGAAACTGCATTTTTGATGTCACCCCACAAGGTTTCTATTGGATTAAGATCCGGGGATTGGGCTGGCCACTCCATAACGTCAATCTTGTTGGTCTGGAACCAAGATGTTGCACGTTTACTGGTGTGTTTGGGGTCGTTGTCTTGTTGGAACACCCATTTCAAGGGCATTTCCTCTTCAGCATAAGGCAGCATGACCTCTTCAAGTATTCTGATGTATTCAAACTGATCCATGATCCCTGGTATGCGATAAATAGGCCCAACACCGTAGTATGAGAAACATCCCCATATCATGATGCTTGCACCACCATGCTTCACTGTCCTTACAGTGTACTGTGGCTTGAATTCAGTGTTTGGGGGTCGTCTGACAAACTGTCTCCGGCCACTAGACCCAAAAAGAACAATCTTACTTTCATCAGTCCACAAAATATTGCGCCATTTCTCTTTAGGCCAGTCAATGTGCTCTTTCGCAAATTGTAACCTCTTCAGCACATCTTTTTTTCAACAGTGGGACTTTGCGGGGGCTTCTTGCAGATAGCTTGGCTTCACATAGGCGTCTTCTAATTGTAACAGTCCTCACAGGGAACTTTACACCTTCTTTGATCTTCCTGGAGCTCATTGTTGGCTGAGTCCTTGCCATTTTGGCTGTTCTTCTATCCATTAGAATGATAGTTTTTCGCTTTCTTCCACTTCCTATACATACTAGAGCCACTTTATACTGGATCCAACTAGTCTACAAGCATGTCTTGGAGTGTGGGAAAAAACCAGAGTACCCAGAGGAAACCCACACAAGCAAAGAATGAACATGCAAACTCCAGGCAGGTATTGCCAAGGTTGGGATTCAAACCAACGACCCAGCTGCTGCAAGTCAGAAGTGCTAACCACTTAGCCACTGTCCACTCTCATTCCCATTTTCCCTTTGTAGGGAAAGTCTGTAGTGTAGTCTGACTTTCACATGTTCCAAGGGCCTCCACCTGGCATTCAAGTCCTAGCAAAGTCCTGTATATTTGCACATGTGTAAGATATTTACCGCATGCGCAGGGAAACAATGGTTGTGTAGACGTACAGGGAAACCCATGTACGTGCGCAGATGTGTCAAATGGCCACACAGTATATGTTTAAAAAATAAAAATATCCAATTTAAAGAAGGCAAGCGGGAGGAAATTAGGTTTAGGGTGAAGGTCTGCTTTAGTTCCACCAACTCGTTCGCAGAGCCAAACAATGAATCCTGTGGCTACTTTTCAGCCAAGCATTGCAATGGGGCAGAATAAGCAACATTGACCATTAAATGATTGCTGGCGGCCAGCATAGTGGTTGCAACATCAAAGGAAATTCTGATTTCTTGGGATTTTACTACGCTGCAATTTTTAGCACAACAACAATAATAATATTTCTGTAGGATTCTATTTCCCGGTGGACTCAGAACACTTATCTAATTGGCATTGGGATCTTTGCAGAGATGGATTTTTCAGGTGTGGTTATGAATCTGGGTGAATAGATGTGTCTTGAGTCAGCTTGTTAACAACACCCAGAGAAGGTGATTCCCAGACAATGGATGTCAGCTAGTTCCATATTGTGGGTGCTGCATGACAGAATGCATGAGATCTAAAAAGATTTTAAAGTAGAACTAAAGGCAAAACTTTTTTGCCATCTCTGTCCCACTGGGGAAATTTACCTTCACTTCCTGTCCCTATGCCACAACAGGAAATAAGAGGAAATCCCTCCAAAGTGAGGGAATCCTTGGCTTTCACAAAAACTAACATTCTCATTGGAAGATTTCCCTTCTATTCCTGTTCTGGCAAAATAGTCCAGCACCTGCACTGAGTATAGGTCCATTGTACTGTGGACGGATGGCTCCTACAGGCACAGCGATGTACACGTATGTCACTGCCTGTCTCTGGGTTTGTGGCACGTGCGTGCACCCTCACCTACCCGTGGACTCAAAGCAGAGAGAAGAAACAAACAGATTTTTTTGTAAAAAGCAGCACACATTACACACATTATCACTTGTTAGGCACGCACTTAACCCCTTAACACCAAGATGTTAACCCCTTCCCAGCCAGTGTCATTAGTAGTGACAGTGTATATTATTATCACTGTATTAGTGCCACTGGGGATGTCAGTGTCAGTTAGTTCCCATGCAGTGTCAGTTAATGTCAGACTGCCCTCCTCACTGTCACAGTCCCACTATCTGATCACCACCATTACTAATAAAAAAATCCAGTATATATACCATAGTTTGTAGATGTTATAACTTTCACACAAACCAATTAACTACCTCCCGCCCGCCATATAGTCCAATGACGGGCGCAAGGTGGTTCTCTCGTTCTGGGAGGACGTCATATGACGTCCTCCCATTCTCATTCTCATTCTCAAAGCTGGGCAAATGGTCTGAGAACATAATATTGGGTTCCCAAGGCTCATATCAGCTGGATGAATTAGCTGCCACTTAGTTGGATATTGTTAGTGGGAGTTTGTGCATCAATCCATCAACAGCTGGTTAAAGACTGCCACTAACAATATCTAACTATAAACTGATCCTGGAGTCCACAAACACTGTTCAAATATATCATTCTGTCAAGCCCTGATGAAAGGGGTGGAGTTACAGAAACCCAAACGCGTTGGTTTGCAAATATTTTATAAATGAAATAAACGTCTGTCTGGACTTGAATATTACAGTGTGGGGATTCATTTCTTAAATTCGAATTAAAGGCAAAACATTTTTATTTCCGCCTGTGTCCCATTGGGGAGATTTCTGTCAACTTCCTGTCCCATAGCCACAAGAAGAAGTAAGAGGAAATCCCTCCACAGTGAGGGAATCCCTGGTTGTCGTCACAATAATTGTAGATTTCTCTTCTATTCTGCTTCTGGTGACAACTTAAAATTTGGGATGTTCTTTTACTTTCACATTCAATGGTAAACAGGACAAATAGAGAGGGTTACATAGTTACATAGTTAGTCTGGCTGAAAAAAGACAAAAGTCCATCCAGTTCAACCATAAAAAAAAAAAAAAGTTATAATCCTATACCCACAGTTGATCCGGAGGAAGGCAAAAAAAACACAGCAAAGCATGATCCAATTTGCTCCTGCTGGGAAAAAAATTCCTTCTGATCCCCCAAGAGACAATCGGATATTCCCTGGATCAACGTTACCTATAAATGTTAGTATCCAGTTATATTCTGTGTATCTAAGAAAGAATCCAGGACTTTTTTGAAGCAATCCACTGAGCTGGTCAGAACCAACTCTTGAGGGAGTCTATTCCAGGGTGAATCTCCCTAACGCTTAAGTGTCAAACTGGCGGCCCTGCAGCTGTTGCCAAACTACAAATCCCATGAGGCATTGCAAGATTGACAGTTACAAGCATGACTCCCAAAGGCAGAGGCATGATGGGACTTGTAGTTTCACAACAGCTGGAGGGCTGCCAGTTTGACACCCCTGCTTTAGATATAAGCTTTGTTTAAATACATTTCATTAGATCACAAGAAATAGTTTGGCAATAGTTTGGAGAGCCACCAGTTTGACACCCCTGAGAATGGGAGCACAGGCGGCAGTAATTACCTGAGAGGGGTTCTAACCTTCACCACTCTATCCAAAACTAAAAAAAGTCTTTGCTTTTAGTTATTCTCTTAATTGCATATCCCCACAACAATCCAAGGTGATTACAGAAGCTCTACATTGTGTAGAAGCTGCCAGCCCAATATTCACACTCATTATACCTACTCCTTTACTGCAATATTGGATGATAACAATAACAGGGATACAAAGCAGTCACAAAAATAATCCTCAAGGTTCCAGCACCTCCTATTCCTTTTTTCTGAGTCTGCCTTTGTGGCTGTTGTGGCATTTTACTGCAATGCTGTGAATAACCTCAATAGCCTAGTCAAGGGCAGGCAGCCCTACAAATCTCACTGTGCATGCATGTCCTGCAGTACCTGGTGGGACCTATAAATCAACAACAGGTGGAGTGGCAAGGTTGCCTACCCGTAGCCTAGTTCATTGATATTCGCTGAGTTTTGGGTCCCCCTTAAGCTCTGCACCGCCAGGCAACACACATTTTTCACACTTTGCACTCTGGAGTCAAAGAACAGTCATTGAGCTTGGTTTTGTGATTTTATTAAGGGGTTAGGAACTTGGATGGTGTCCAGGGGTATATGGAATGTCTGAGGTTACTGTAGAACTTGAGGACAAACTCCTTAGCAACTTTGTACAAAATTGTGAATAGCAACAGTCTCTTTTCCTTGAAGAACCCGAAAGACGCTTCTTAGTGTACCCAGCTGCACTGAGGGTTTTCCCTGGGCACGGGGGGCCCAGAAGCTGCCAATTTAGCACAACCAGTCCCGGATGAGAAGCTAGTTGGGTCTCTCACATGACTACCTTTTCCCCCTATCTGGCCCAGACGGTGTACGAGTACTCACACTGTCTTTTCCTGTCAGCTTGGTGGGTTGGTGGCTGCCTACAGGCCTTTCACTGGGGTGGCTCCTTCCCTGCTGCCCAGGATGCCCTCCCCAGGAGAAGGTGGTACAGTGGAGATCCTCTCTTCCAACAAGCTGCCTGTAGGTAAGCCCCATCCCTGGGGCCCCCTCCCAGGCTCCACATTCCAGCCTTCCTCACTCCATCTTCCATCAGACACTGACTATTGCCCTATAGGCTCTGTGATAATTGAGGGTTGGCTTGGCCTCCTGCTAGGGGATTGGCCAAGGTCCCTCAAACATTCAGATCTGGGCCTCCTCCCCTCCACTCCTCTGTTCCAGAAAGTTTTTGATTCTCTAGAAAGGTGAGAGGGCTCCAACAGCCCTGATCTGTTAGAGCCTCCCAGCTTGTCCTGAGGTGACCTCACTACCTAACTCACAGGCTGACTCATCCCAGGCTGCTATTCAGCCTCAAATTAACAAAAAAAGAAATCCTACCTAGCTAAGCTAGAGGGTGATACACAGGTATGGTATATTTTTACACAGTTACATTGGCCCAGCTTTGACCAATGTAACCATATATATGCCATACCTGTCCGAGCCCCTGGAAGCTGTAAATCACTGAAGTAGACCCCACTACTCCCAGTGAACTCCATTTGCTTCCAGGTTCCATGCTGAATGGCTGGCATGTTGACTTTTGAATACAGGAGGTTTGCCACTCGGCACAAGCACCATTCAAAGAATGCATTGCAAAGGTGGAGAGTGTGATGTCACTTTAAATGATCCCATATAGATATAGACTTTGGTAGAGTGAGCAGGCACTATACATGTTCTTATCAGAATGGTCAGCCTGCTTTGTAAACTAAATATCAATGAAACAGGCTGTATTAAATACTCGGTGGTATAAAATAATTTAACTAGTAAACTAAAAATTTCATGTATAAAATTAATTAGGATTTTATACAAATATTTAAAATGATAGGAAAGATTGGCCTATAATTCTGTAAATGTTTAAACCGCTAAAATGAAATAGACCAATTTTTGCTTTGTAGAAGATATGTCATTATGATTCCTATTTTACAATTCTGTCATCTATGGGACAAAGTATATGTAGTACCTTGTCACATGTTCCTAAGTGCTTTCTAGTATTGTACAATAAATTGATTGCTTATTGCCGTGCCCTAAATGTGAGATACGAATACTTCCAGAAATAATGAACCTTCCAAATCAACTTATTACAACTTCAAAATAAATAAATAATAAAATGTGAAAAAAACAAAAAACATGAAAAAAAATCATAATATTAGTAATTTAAATAAGAAATGAATAGTGTCCAAAAAAAGTCTATATAAATTCGATTAAAGTTGATTAGTCAAACAAGATTGCAGATGGATTCTTGCTGGAATATAGATACTTACATGCGCTCACCTTCCATTAAGCCCACTGCTGGGCTAACACAGCTTTGCGATGTTTATCCTTGATGGATATCTTTAGAGACTCCCTTGGATACTCCTGATGGTTGATTATAGATGATTGTGGGTCTGTGGGTTAGTTTTTTTCTCATGGCAATAAAAAGTGCTCCATCTCCTTGTATTATTCCTCGTTGGTATAGTGGGAAAGAAAAAGGTACATGGTGCCTTATCGTTTTTTAAAAGATCAATTTTATTCACAACTACTTCTTATGCACGCACAAGTATTCAGTATAAAAAGCGCTGAGTTAAAATCAGTGAAACCGCTAGATGCATTTGTGACAGATCTCCTGCGTGGTTGCTCACACTCGCTCACATAGACTTATACTCGCCGTGAAGTCGAGTTGCTGTGCTGACGTCAAAGCCCCTCCCCAACGCATTGCGCCACAGGGACACGTGGCTTTGTCCGGGGGATGTGATGAGTCTATTCCAGACTATTCCACTATTCTAAGTGCTTTTTAACCATAGTCATGCGGTTGGACCTGACCCTCCTTTCATGCCGCAGCTTATCCAACAACAGCTTTGAAGGAGAAAACTGATTCATAGCTGCAGCTTGTGTTGACTGGGAACACTTTCCTGAGGCAAGCAACGGCAAGAAGAATGCAGAGCCTGACACATCCCCATTCCCTCTGCATTCCTCTGACCTTTAGTCCTCATGCACACATTTTTTTCCACAGCCAGTAACCCCCCCCCCCCAGCATGTTATCCTGTGTCCATACACACATAGACTGTAATCAACATTTTTTGGCTGGAAAAAAAAACCGAGCACTAGTGGGTTTCTAGAGGAGTTTTTTAGCTGTAAAAAACGCTTTAACACATAAAAACACGGCGAAATGCAGTAAAACGTCGCAAACCAGCATTTTTGGATGTTTTTTTGACCCCCTCCCAATTTTTTTTACGTAAGAAAAAAAAAAAATGATAATGCGGAAAAATGCCACCAAACGCAGCAAAAACACTGATGTTACCAGCGTTATCAAAACGCCCCGTGTGCATGCGGGCTTACTTGTCTCAGGAAAGTGTTCACAGCCAATACAATCGGCCATCTCCTCCACAGTTGTTGGATCAGCGACTGCGGGGGGGGGGGGGGGGTGAAGGGGGTTGGAGGGTACAGGTCAGAATTCATAACTAGGATTAGAAAGCACTTAGAAACAAAGGGCTTATATAGGGAAAGGTCTTGTACACTATATGCCATAGATCCAGGTTTGTCATCTTTTCACCAGTTTACTGATGTGTTTTATTTTCTTACACTGCAGTTGTGGAAACCAAAGAAATCACCAGCCAATCAGAGGACACGGGGAGTATGGAAAATAAGGAGAATGGCTCAGTGGATTCTAAAAAGTAAGTCCCGGTTGGCACACATGAAATGGTTTGGGGAATTAAACACTTGCTGCCCTGCCACATTACTGCCACACATGCAGGCTCAGGCATGTATATATACGTGATTGACCCTGCACCTGTTTAGAAGGCTCCTAACAATGCAAACAACCTGTCACGAATGGTTTCCCATTCATGAACAGTTTGCTTACTGCTGTGATCTTTGATTGGCCTACAGCAATCACATGGTACCTGGCTACCTGTACCATGTGGTTAGTCAATCACAATCAAAAGCAAGCTGTTCATGAATGAGAAACCCATTCATGACAGCTAAAGCTGCTGCTTATACAGTGATCTTCACTGTATAAGTATTGACAATGTAAAAAAAAATTCCTTATCATCCCCCCCCAAGTAGTGCAGTGTGGTACACTATGGTGACGCTGAGCTACTCTGATGACACAATTGTGAAAAAGAAAAATGTTTAAAAAAATGCAAAACATATTTTTAAAATTAAAATTTTTTTTCATACTGTCATCAGTCAGTATACCTGATCACCGCCACACCAGTCACATGATGATGCTATACTGCACTGCTGACAGTGTGTAAAAAAAAAAAAAAAAACTTTTTATTTAATTTCTTCACCTTCCAAAAAATTGTGCCAAAAAATTACAACTTCAAAAAACTCGCCATGCCTCTTACTAAATACCCCAGACTATTTATTTTCCGAAAGGTGGTCATTTGGGGGGTATTTGTACTGTCCTGGCATTTTAGGGAAATAGAGATGAGAAATGAGATTGGCCGTAAGTACATCAGGATTGATCAATTTTCAAATATACTGTATATACCATAGTTTGTAGGCTCTATAACTTTCACACAATCAAGCTATTGGGATTTTTTTAATAGCAAAGACATGTAGCAGAATACATTTTGAGATACATTTATAAAGATATTTAATTTTATTGGATAGGTTTTATAACAGAAAGTAGAAAATATAGAACATTTTTGGTCTTTTTTTTGTTTTTATAACAGAAAATAAAAAACTCAGCGGGGATAAAATAACACCAAAAGAAAGCTCTATTTGTGTGAAAAAAATTACAAAAATTTGGGTACTGTGTTTCATGACCGAACAACTGCCAGTTAAAGTAGCGCAGTGCAGAATGGCAAAAAATGGCCTGGTCAAAAAGGTTGTAAAACCTTCCGGAGCTCAAGTGATTAACCACGCAACAAATGTTGGTGCTTGCCCTAAATTCATGTACCTGTTGCAAACATACAGAAACTCTCCTCCGTACAGCTGAGCTTCCTGCCACCACTGCAGCCACCACACAGACAGCACAGCCGGAAAAGAGTTTTGTGGGATTCAGAGACACTAGTTCCCTATAAGGTCCGCTCTGTTTTTAAATGATAGCAGGTATTCCAAAGGCAATAGACAGCCTGCCATTGGCTATGGAATCCTACCACTGTGTGCTATCAATCTCAAGGAAAGAGCAGACCTGAACTTTCCCAGGAGGCTGCTTCCTTTGTCAGCATCAGTAAATGCTAGGAGCTGGTTGGCTATGAAGTAGGACAGGATAGAAAGTGTGTTGGGTCTACAGAGCACATTCATCTCATCACAATATCATTGCAGGGAGCTGGTATGTAGTCCACAGTGAGAACTGGGTAGGGCTCATAACACTGGTTGGGATTTTATATTTTATAGGGCATATATATACATATACTGCTCACAAAAATTAAGGGAATACTTTTTAATCAGTGTTTAGCATCAAGTCGTTGAAACTCCTGGGATATTGATCTGGTTAGTTAAGCAGCAGAGGGGGTTGTTAATCAGTTTCAGCTGCTTTGGTGTTAATGAAATTAATAACAGGTGCACTAGATGGGCAACAATGAGACGACCCCCAAAACAGGAATGGTTTTACAGGTGAAGGTCACTGACATTTTTTCCCTACTCATCTTTTCTGTTTTTCACTAGTTTTGCATTTGGCTAGGGTTAGTGTCACTACTGGTAGGTGATACCTGGACCCTACAGAGGTTGCGCAGGCAGTCCAACTCGTCCAGGATGGCATATCAATACGTGACATTGTCAGAAGGTTTGCTGTGTCTCCCAGCAAAGTCTCAAGAGCATGAAGGAGATTCTAGGAGACAGGCAGTTACTCTAGGAGAGCTGGACAGGGCCGTAGAAGGTCCTCGACCTCCAGCAGGCCACTGGTGTGAATGTCTCTGACCAAGCAATCAGAAACAGACTTCATGAGGGTGGCCTGAGGGCCCGACATCCTCTAGTGCATCCTGTGCTCACTGCCCAGCACCACAGAGCTCGACTGGCATTTGTCATTGAACACCAGAATTGGCAGGTCCACCACTGGCGCCCTGTGCTTTTCACAGATGAGAGCAGGTTCACCCTGACCACATGTGACAGACGTGAAAGGGTCTGGAGAAGCCGTGGAGAACGTTATGCTGCCTGTAACATGGTTCAGTATGAGCGTTTTGGTGGTGGGTCAGTGATGGTCTAGGGAGGCATATCCATGGAGGGACACACAGACCTCTACAGGCTAGACAATGGCACCCTGACTGCCATTAGGTATCGGGATGAAATCCTTGGACCCATTGTCAGACCCTACACTGGTGCAGTGGGTCCTGGTTTCCTCCTGGTGCTGTGGGTCCTGGGTTCCTCCTGGTGCACAACAATGCCCAGCCTCATGTGGGGAGAGTATGCAGGGAGTTCCTGGAGGATGAAGGAATTGATACCATTGAATGGCTCCCACGCTCCCCTGACCTAAATCCAATAGAACACCTCTGGGATATCATGTTTCAGTCCATCTGATGCTACCAGGTTGCACCTCAGACTGTCCAGGAGCTCAGTGGTGCCCTGGTCCAGATCTGGGAGGAAATACCCCAGGACACCATCTCTCGTCTCATTAGGAGCATTCCCCGACATTGTCAGGCATGTATACAAGCACGTGGGGGCCATACAAACTACTCAGTACCATTTTGAGTTGCTGCAATGAATTTCAGCAAAATGGACTAGCCTGCTGCATCATTTTTTCACTTTGATTTTCAGGGTGTCTTTGAATTCAGTCCTCTGTAGGTTGATAATTTTCATTTCCATCAAATGATGGGGCATCCTTACATTCACAACACATTACCCAGTCCATGTCAGTATAGAAATCCAGTATGAGATTTTTCCTCATTGAGATCTGATGTGTATTCAAAGAGTTCTTTTAATTTTTTATATATATATATTTATATAAAACCATTTTTGTCTAGACATACACCTTAACTCCTCTTTCATGGAAAAAAAACCCAAAAAAGGCACATTAAAAAAAATTATTATAGCACATACAATTGCTGAGCAAGTCATATTGTAACTGAATGTTATTAAAAATGACCTTTACTCTTCAATCTGTAATTTTCTGTAAAATGCAATGCAATATGCCTACCTGCAGGCGTTCTGCACACAGATGGTTAACAGAACACCCCCGCCCCCTAAATGTCCTTTCCTGCTTGTGTGGTTGGCTTACTGATTTTCCCAGAAGTCTTCACTAAGATACAAATCAGATTTTGGGCATCCCCTGCAACAAAAATGTCATCTTTGGTGAGATACTCCCAAAGGGAAATCATGTCTAAAGGGATGCAGATCCTAACACTCTCCTCATTAGAACCCTGCACGTGCAGCAGCTGATTGATAATTATAAAATCACTCCAATTAGATTCCCTTTCCACATGACACAGACAAACAGCTATTTCTTCGGAATAACAAAAGGTAGGAATCTGCAACAAAGTTTGGTAAAATCCCTGCAATGTGCATACAAGATCGCCCAGAGGAGAGTGGGTTTTTTTCAGTAAAAGTGGAGTAACTCTTTAACTTGTTTCTGGGCTGGGATCTGTTGTCCTGGGCTGTAACATATTACCCTCAATTACCTCTGATTTCTTATTATAGTTCAGTGGAGAATGGAAGACCTCCAGATCCGGCACACTGGGCTGTGGATGATGTTGTCAGTTATTTCACAGCCAATGGATTTGAGGAACAAGCCAGCGTGTTTAAGGATCAGGTAAAATATGTGGCTTAATGGGAACTCTGCATGTAGCTATGGACGTTAGGGATGAGCTCAGGCATGTTTGGATCATAGTTCGAACCTTCCTGGACATGCCACCAGGAAGCTGTCAGAGGTGGCCGAGGAATTCCTTGCCCCGCAGCCACATGTATACAAGGGCCGTGTGCAAGAGTCGTTAGATATGACATGAGAATTAAATATTTCAAAAATGGACCGCGCCAAGGTCACAAATTGACTAAATAAACTGTGCAATCTTTGAAGTGATAACAATGAGCAAAATTCAAATACAATATTATTAATATTCAGTCCCAACATGTGAATAATTGGTGTAAAGGTGCTGTATCTTTAACGGTGATACTCCATGCTGAAATGTTCACATTGGTGCCTTACATAGATGTAAACTCACCGTCATTTCATGACCACCTATCTCTAGGTAAGTCACACTCGCTTTTTGGGACTATCCCAGTATGCAATCCGGTCCTGATAGCTGATATTCCTTCGCCCTTATAACCGTGGTTGCTGGTAGTAACCAATAACTTTCCACTAGGACTGCATCAATGTTAGGCAACTCCTCTCCTCCACAGGCAGTATTTCATATTTTCAGCATAAATCAAAACAAAACCAGACATCCCATAGTGTAAAACTGTATAAAACGTTATTATGGGGTCAAGCAATAGAAATGCCACTCAAAAAAAAGTGCCTTTCCTGGCACTAGGTGTATTCAGCTTTGTGTATTATGAATGGGAATTAAGATGCAGTTCCAGCGTGCGTTCCAAATATCGGAAGTAACGTCAGCGGAAGTTGCGTCATAAGCCCTCAACGCGTTTTGACCAATAGATCGTTTTCAGAAAGTACCAATCTTTCAACATGACATGAGAATTGCTTGTTGCCTTTGCTGATCAATATCATCCTGATAATTGATCAATGAGTAACACCACACAACTTGACCATAGTTTTTTTTTTCCTGACCGTATTTCCACCAAGATAACCCTCAGGTCAGAGTTGTTGCAGAAGACATTAACATGTAAATTCTAAAGACTTAAATATGTACAGTATGTCATTTTATTCCACAATATACGAAAACATTGGTTTGGTGGGCCGATCATGCTCTCACACCTGATATCTAATAACTATGACCAGCTTAGATTTCTGGTGCAGAATTTGCAACATCAGATATAACTTAAGATTCCATTTGCACCCAGGGTTGCTGATAAGGCAGTACAGCCGACCCTCTTGTACCGGGTCTAGTCAATTTAAAAGGGGTCTCAGGCACCTACTGAGCAGGAGGGCTGGCTGTAGTGCCCTATTGCTGATACCGCTGCTCTCGTGCCTCCCCCTGCATTACTGCTGGCTTCTCCTCCTCCCCCTCCCTCCAGCTGGACTGCAGGGGATTGGTCCTAGTATCTTTGCCCCCACTCCCTGCTGTCTGGGACCCCTGTGTTCCTCCTTTCCACCTGTTTTCCAGCCCCCTTCTGTGCCCGTTTCCTATGCTGTGCTGCCAGCTTCACTCCTCTCCTGCTGGCAGCTGCTGAAGGCACAAAGGGAAATTGTTTCAGGATCAACATATGTCTTATATGTCATATTTACCAGCCCCTTTCTTTCTCAAATGAATGCAGTGAGCAGTCACTCCTGTCTCCGTTCATCACTGAAGCATAGTAAACTGTGTTTACTATGCTTCCGTTTGTGTATGAACAGGAATCCTCATAGCACTTCCTATTCATCTGTGAAGCTGAGGCTGCAGAGAAAGGGAATGATTAATCTATAATGGTGTGAACCTCCTGCGCTCCAAATATCCAAACAATATTTATCCCAGAGGAGCAGCTAACATTAAATCATATACCAATGATCTCTATATAAATGTAAATAAACAATGTAGTGCTACTCACAAATTAAAGATACATAAGTGTATACATCCACAAATAATAAAGTACCACACTGTATAAATAAATCAGTGTAAACATCTACAAATAATACAGTGACATCGTGTACAAATCAGTGAAGTAAATATTACTCACTCAGTGCCAACATAAGTATAAATAAGTGAAATCATGCATATATTAATTCGTTAATATAATACCACAAATTCGTGTGATATACAAAACAGCCGTGCTGTGTGACATTTCCAGAGCACCCAAAAGGGGAAGTTCCGCTTTAAGCCTTTGTCCCCTGCTCCCCATTAACCATTTGCCGCCCTCACTATGGCCAAATGGCGGCCGGCAAATGTCATCAGCGTTCCGGGTGGACGCCATATGGCGTCCTCCCGCACATGCGCAGTTTGTGCTCCTGCAGAGCCGTGCAGCGGCACGATCTGTCACCGGCCGTGTACCTCAGACACGGCTGATGACAGATCTGAGTATCGGCCCCGTTGCCAGTACCATGTGACCTGCTGTGACCAATCACAGCAGGTCACATGACAGTTGTATACAATGGATGGCTTCATTCATGCCATCCATTGTATACTAGTGTCTAACTGTGAATGCACAAACAAAAAAAAAAAAAAACCCTGAATGAATCGATGTCATTCAGGTAAATGCTTGCTTATAGCAAAGTAATTCTTTGAAAGGAATGGCAATCCTCTTCCCTCATATTAACGCACATTAGACCGCACAGATGTGACTGGGGCAATAGACTTCAGTGGCAGCACACGTAAAAATGCAGACCCAACAGTGTGAACCTAGCTTAAAGTGTTACTAAACCCACAACAGTAAAATCAGTCTGTATATGCAGTAAAGCATGTGTGTTATACTCCCTGTGGAACCTAAGGGGTTAATCCTCCGCATTGTGTAAAAAGTCTGTTTGATCCTTTCTCCTCTGCCCCTCATCTTGTTGAAATGACCACCTGATACAGACTGAACCCGTGGCCACATGCACATGCTCAGTTTAGTGCGTGTTGCTAGAGAGGTTTTTTTTTTTTCTTGGGAGGGTGCATGTGATCAGCACAGGGCCAATCAGCACTGTCCAGACAAAGGGTCAGAGGTTTCACATCCTTCTAGAGCAGAACTAAAGCTCCTCCTACAAGCTTTAACCAGTGCTCTGATGAAGTCACAAGACTGCTGTAAGATGAGAAAAGGTATTTAGCAGTTTATATTTACTAAAATAATTACACTTCCATGTTCTGTGTACTGTGGGAGACCAGATATAGTGAATACAGGGTCCTGGGAGACCAGATATAGTGAATGCAGGGTCCTGGGAGACCAGATATAGTGAATGCAGGGTTCGGGGAGACCAGATATAGTGAATGCAGGGTCTGAGGAGACCAGATATAGTGAATGCAGGGTCAGGGGAGACCAGACATAGTGAATGCAGGGTTCGGGGAGACCAGATATAGTGAATGCAGGGTCTGAGGAGACCAGATATAGTGAATGCAGGGTCAGGGGAGACCAGACATAGTGAATGCAGGGTCCGGGGAGACCAGATATAGTGAATGAAGTGTCAGGGGAGACCAGATATAGTGAATGTAGGGTCCGGGGAGACCAGATATAGTGAATGCAGGGTCCTGCGAGACCTGATATAGTGAATGCAGGGTCCGGGGAGACCAGATATAGTGAATGCAGGGTCCGGGGAGACCAGATATAGTGAATGCAGGGTCCGGGGAGACCAGATATAGTGAATGCAGGGTCCTGCGAGACCAGATATAGTGAATGCAGGGTCCTGCGAGACCAGATATAGTGAATGCAGGGTCCTGCGAGACCAGATGTAGTGAATGCAGGGTCCGGGGAGACCAGATATAGTGAATGCAGGGTCCGGGGAGACAAGATATAGTGAATGCAGGGTCCGGGGAGACCATATATAGTGAATGCAGGGTCCGGGGAGACCAGATATAGTAAATGCAGGGTCCGGGGAGACAAGATATAGTGAATGCAGGGTCCGGGGAGACCAGATATAGTGAATGCAGGGTCCGAGTAGACCAGATATAGTGAATGCAGGGTCCGGGGAGACCAGATATAGTGAATGCAGGGTCCAGGGAGAACAGATATAGTAAATGCAGGGTCCGGGGAGACCAGATATAGTAAATGCAGGGTCCGGGGAGACCAGATATAGTGAATGCAGGGTCCGGGGAGACCAGATATAGTGAATGCAGGGTCTGAGGAGACCAGATATAGTGAATGCAGGGTCAGGGGAGACCAGACATAGTGAATGCAGGGTCCGGGGAGACCAGATATAGTGAATGAAGTGTCAGGGGAGACCAGATATAGTGAATGTAGGGTCCGGGGAGACCAGATATAGTGAATGCAGGGTCCTGCGAGACCTGATATAGTGAATGCAGGGTCCGGGGAGACCAGATATAGTGAATGCAGGGTCCGGGGAGACCAGATATAGTGAATGCAGGGTCCGGGGAGACCAGATATAGTGAATGCAGGGTCCTGCGAGACCAGATATAGTGAATGCAGGGTCCTGCGAGACCAGATATAGTGAATGCAGGGTCCTGCGAGACCAGATGTAGTGAATGCAGGGTCCGGGGAGACCAGATATAGTGAATGCAGGGTCCGGGGAGACAAGATATAGTGAATGCAGGGTCCGGGGAGACCAGATATAGTGAATGCAGGGTCCGGGGAGACCAGATATAGTAAATGCAGGGTCCGGGGAGACAAGATATAGTGAATGCAGGGTCCGGGGAGACCAGATATAGTGAATGCAGGGTCCGAGTAGACCAGATATAGTGAATGCAGGGTCCGGGGAGACCAGATATAGTGAATGCAGGGTCCAGGGAGAACAGATATAGTAAATGCAGGGTCCGGGGAGACCAGATATAGTAAATGCAGGGTCCGGGGAGACCAGATATAGTAAATGCAGGGTCCGGGGAGACCGGATATAGTGAATGCAGGGTCCTGGGTTTAGTATCACTTTAAATAACATTCAGGGCATTTTCAGTTCATCAATAAATAAAACGATTTGGTGCAGCCTTTCATGATGTGTTGCATTTTAGCACAGACAGTTTTAGTTGCGATGTCAGCTTTGTCTTTAACATTATGGTAAAGTCAATCATTTCTAGATTAAAGTGGAAGAAAAGCCGAACACTAACTATTGGTAAAAATGTTCCCTCCTCCTATCCTGTGTAAAAAAAGAACTGTGCATTTACCTACTTTTAAACCACTCCAGTCATGTGATCCTGCAGCTCCGACTGTGAAAGAGAACGCTTGAAAACAGATGTGAATTCTGAGAGCCACAATGTCACCTACAGGCTCCTATGTCCCAGCTGTTGTCGGAGCTCCCTCCTCTTCCCTGCAGCAGCTGCTCACTCCCCTTCTTTCTTTGACCCTTAAGGTGACGCGTATGATCTTAATTCCGGGTCATCCCTGTCACTTTCACAGCCAGCACATACCTTTGTGGTAATATCATGATACAAAATTGGAGCTACCACTATTTTATTCTCTAGTATCTGCTTTCAGAAAATATATAATGTTTGGGGGTCTAAAATGATTTTTTAAACAAGTACAAAAAATGCAAAAACAGCCCTGGCAGCTGGTTTAGAGGAAAGTTCAGATTTAAGTTAGTTTAAAGCAGAAATGTTTTTTCCCCATGCAGTGGGGCTGTGCCTATACTGCGCGGGTTAACTGCTGGTTTTGTCCAGGGGCACGCAAAAAGGCTATACTTGATCATCCGGATAACAGCGCTCCCCACATCCAGGGGTGGACTGTTCCTGCCGTCTTCATGCCCAGAGTCAGTTTATGGGCATGATGACACCAGGAACAGTCCATGCACAAGACCACTAGCATGCAGGGGGTTGGGTTGGGGGTCAGGTCTTGTGCTTTGAGGATCAGCAGATTAGGTGAGTATGGCTCTGCTCTGCCCACCCCTATACAAGAACAAGCAGTTAACCTATGCAGTGCGAGCACAGCCCCACTGCATGGGAAAAATATTCCCAGAGTTCTTCTTTAACCACTTCAAGTCCGGACACTTTCACCCCCTTCCTGTCCAGGCCAATTTTCAGCTTTCAGTGCTATCACACTTTGAATGACAATTGCAACACTGTACCTATATGAATTATTTTCATTTTTTTGAGACAGATAAAACTTTATTTTGGTGGTATTTATTCACCACTGGGATTTTTTTTTTTTTTGCTATATAAATGAAAAAGTCCAAACATTTTTGAAAAAAAAAGTGTTTTTCTTATAAAAGTTTGCAAATAAATAATCCTTCTTCATAAATCTTGGCCAAAATGTATTCAGCTATCTTTTTAGTAGAAAAAAAAATAACCCAAATTAGTTTATAACGAAAAATTATAATTTTTAAAACTATTTTTTACATTTTTATTTTATTTTTTTATATTATTATTTTTTTTAAATTTTTTTACATACTGTCACCCTAGCAGTACAGTGTCACCATAGTGACACTGTACTACTTGTGGGGGGTGATGAAGATTTTTAATTTTTTTTCACACTGATTGCTTTTACACCCATAAAGTCTATAAAAGCAATCATTTCTCCTTCTCTCTGGCTGCATTCTTGCAGCCATTGAGAAATACTGTGTGAGCTGTGATTGGTCACAGCTTGTCACATGGTACAAGGCTGTTGTAAATAGCCTTGTACCATGTGACCTCTGTAATCATTCACAGATTTCACACATAGTAAGCAATGATATCAGAAAATTACATCTTGCTTACTACTATTCATGTGATCATCAGTGATCACATGATCAGGACCTCACACAGAGGTCCCCTACAGCGATCAGTGTTCCGCTGTGTCCCCCGGAAACAGCGAGCACCAGATCGCGGTGCCGCACATTCCCAGGGAGCACGCACAGGCAATGGATGAGGGAGGACGTTTATAAACGGCCACCCACTCCTGCACTGCTCCCATCCGGCTGTTTATGTACATGGGTCTAAAAATAAACCGTTGTAATCTATATAGAACACAGCTATTGCAAATCTGAACCCCAGGAAATCTAAAACTCCCCCTTGCAGTGTGGCTGTGCCTGCATTGCGAGGGTTAACTGCTCTTTAATCTATAGAGATATGCAATGGCAGCCTATATATTCTCACACTACAAATATTGTTAAGGTCAGACACGCCATCCAACATTTCCATCCATACTACAGCATAAAAATAACCAACCCTACTTTCTTTTTGCTGACTGTCTGGTATAGTTTCAATTCAGCCCTAGGGGGCACTCTAAACACACATACAATTTGTAGGATTAAACATGTGAAAGAAGGACAGCTCTTTAGGCTTTAAAATGTTTAAAAAAGATAGATAGATAGATAGATAGATAGATAGATAGATAGATAGATAGATAGATAGATAAAAAAATGTTATTATGAAGGGGATTTTATCAGTTTTATTTCTTGTTTGTTTGTTTTTTTAATAATTCTAAGAGTAAATTGCAAAATGAAATTAAATATAAATAATTAGTATCTGGTGAGTCCTCAATTTGATGGGGTGTTGGTCACTGCAGGATCACAATGATGGTGGATTGAACAACCTGAAAGAAATATCACAGCAATGAAATGAACTGAACATTATTTCACATTTGTACACTTTGCTGGAAGTTTCTTTATTCCCTTTCCTTTTTTATGTGTTATCGATTTATGACCCCTTGTTTTAGGGTAAATTTAATATAACTGAGCGCTGTGTATGAGGATGTTTCAAATTACTCATTTATCTGTAAATAATTAGCATTAGTTGCCATGAATGACAAAAAGGTAAACATTAATCTCTTACTGTTTCTTCTTCTTCCTGTTTTCCTCTCCTTTTCTTTTTACTCTCTTCATCTCTCTTTTACTCCTTCTCACCCTCTTTCTCTCTGTCTCTTCCTCTGCCTCCCCCATTTCTGTCCCCCATCTCTTTACATTTTCTCCACCTCCAAATATATCTCTCACTGTATTGTTCTCTCATTCCCTTACTTCCACTCTTCCTTGTCTCTTTCTTTTCCTCCACTGATCGTCCTCCACCTTCCCTCTCCTTCTCTGTCATAGGAAATTGATGGGAAATCTCTTCTTCTGATGACCCGAAATGATGTCTTAACTGGACTTTCCTTGAAGTTGGGTCCAGCTCTGAAAATCTATGAGTATCATGTAAAGCCCCTGCAGATGCAGCAAATGAAGAACACACCTCCATAATACAAGAAAAAATTGGCTTGTTTTGTGGCCACAGGACAGTTGTGTTTTGTTTGACCAACAATATGGAAATCTGCCACCAAATCCGAGCCAGCAATGATATATCCAGGAGGATTCCTGACTGAGAGAGTTCACATATCCGTAGCTCTCTACTGTCCCAAGTTATGGATCCTGGAAGAGGTGGGGCTTGAGGGAGAGGGTGTGTAAAAAAAACTTTGTAAAAACAGGGTTGCGTTTGGATGAATATGGTATGAATGGGTATTTTATGGGGTGGGGTTTACATTTAGTATGATTTCAGGAGAGAGAAAACATTTTTGCAAAGCTTGGTTAATTTTGGTGGCTCATATTGAAACATGTTCAGTAGCTGTTGTTGGTGAACTTCAAAAGAGAGCACACCCTAAAAAGCCTGTGCAATATATTTTTCCTAAGGTGTTTACCCATATTGTAGAATCACTTATGAACTTATAGCTTTGACAATCTTGATAAAGCTGGACATATAAAAGATATTAGTCATACAAAGAGGAGTCTACTGCATAGTCAAAGGCCCTTATTTTTTGATGGGCGCTGAACTTTGTAGACCCTTCCACAAGGCCATCTTTGGGTAGGTTTCAAGAGATAAAAGCAGAGTAAATTCCAGTCAAGGTGAATCTTGGTCAGTGTTGTGTTACATTTTTTTCATTGTCTGTGCATCAACTACATACCCTATATGACCTTCACACTAATGGGAACATGTTCTACAAGATTTTAGAGTGTGTTCATGGGAATTTGTGTCCATTCAGCCAAAAGGGAATTTGTAAGGTCAGGTTTTAATGTTGGATGCAAAGACCTGATGCACAACTAGCATTCTAGTTTTTCCAAAGGTGTTCAGTTGGGTTGAGGTCAGGGCTTTGTGCAAACCACTTGAGTTCCTTCACATCATCAAGCCATGACATCAATTCATGTTAATATGAATCTGGCTTTCTAGATTGCACAGCCATGTTGGAACCAAAAAGGACCTTCCGCAAACTCTTGCTTCATGGTTGGAAGAGAACAATTGTCTAAAATGCCTTTGTACATTGTAGCAATATGAGTACCCATTAATGAAAACACCTGATCTCACTAATTTGTAGGAATGTCAACATACCTTTAATGTTTAGAGTATCTACCTGCTGAGACTATTGCTTTTACTGCTGTAACATTTTTTGCTTTGTCTCTGTTGGTGGCCATTGCATCTAGACCAGTAACGTGCTCCACAAAAGGCTCACCTTCATCCCATCCCCATATTGCCAGCACTGTCCTTGGAAGAAGCCATTGTCTCTGTTGGTGGCCATTGCATCTAGACTAGTAACGTGCTCCACAAAAGGCTCACCTTCATTCCCATCCCCATATTGCCAGCACTGTCCTTGGAAGAAGCCATTGCCCAGTAGGATAATGTCATCTCCAAAATGGCCATGGAGCCATAAAATCCAGAGTGAGCCTGTTCACACACGAGGCTGTGCTGCACCCAAAAGTGCTTTGGATGCCAACACTGAACTAAGAAACCTGATATTACTTCAAAGCTGTTTCCTCTGACTTGTGTTGAGCTCTAAGGACCACTTTCTTGTGTGCAGCGTCCCAGTTACCTAAAATTACCAATAAACCAACTGCCACCCTGACTGGAAAATCCACTGTTTTTCTCAGTTAATTTTGGAACCTTACCCTGCCATGCCTGAATACCATGCACATATGACCATGTTGTTGCCAGCCTCTTGATATGTTCCATTGATGTCCAGTGACCCACCACAGACATAAGTCATCTAAAGCCACCAGAAGATCATAAATGATGTGTAGAAGTTCTGATTCCCTGAGGCCTTGTGGTGGGAGATGGAGTTTGGGTGCCATCTTGTCTCATAGACCTATATCTGCCAGTGGTAATATGTTTTTAGAGTATATTTATATGTACAGCAGTGATTCCATTCACGAGGCCCAGCAATTCACATGTGCCTCTTATCTCTGCGTTGACATTAGTTCTGTGTGAGCTAATAGGCTGCATGGTGGTTCAGTCCACAACATGGCTGTCTCCTGTAGATGCTGCATGTGTTTGAAAGTTTATTTTATGCATGAAAACATGCCATGCAATAGAATGTGTTCTCAGTTCTTGTTATGATACAGTGTTACAATATTTGTAACAGACTCATTTCGTTGTAAGGTTACAATATTGCAAGGTTGTGTAATTCTTTTTTTAAGTGCATCTATAGCCAAAACTTCACTTGACTAGAGTAGGCAAGGCAGACCATTTATCATATTTGTGTGGGAAATACACAATTTTCCATTGGTCATCAGAATGGGAAAAGAGAGGAAAAATTCCAATGGACACACATTGTGATGACTAACAAGTGATCCCCCCTCACTTTGAGAGATTTCTTCTTACTTCTTGTTAGGTTCCCAGGTCAGGAAGGAAGGGGAAAATCTCCCCAACGTGACACAAAAGGCAAAAAAAACAGACTGGGATTCCATACTCTATAACTTTTACAATGTTTTGGTTGAAGATACTCTTTACAAAAATGTGGAAATAGAGACACCATTATCCCAACAAGGAAACAGATACCATAGAAAATATATATTTCTGATATGGCTTGTTTGGTTATCTTTATCTCCCCCAAGAAGCTGAAAAACTATAACATTTATTAATATTACATGCTGTACATCCACATCAGTCCCTGCCCTCGAGGAGCTTTCAACATTTGAAAAACATTTCCCATATAGTTTGCTTTCCCAAAGCTGTGCTTATTCGTATATCCATCTTATGGGTCTATATGTGTGATAGAGCACAAGGAGTCCTATTCAGTATTAAACTAAAGCCTCTACTCAGAACAAATATACTTAAAGCCCAACTTAAAGTTGGACCAATAGCACCCAAGTAGCACTCCTCATTCTCCCCCACCTCCTTGCATATGTCTGCTTTACTATATTTTCCTTTTAAGAATTGTAAGATGCTCTGCCAATGATACCATTGGCAAGTTAAGAGTAATCACCTTAGGTCACCCGCCAGCTGCCGCCCCCCCACTAATTGCAGAGTTAGCTTTAAAAATCTTAACCTAAATACCCCTTTTACTTAACTAAAGCATCACCTGAAGGCCACTCTATATTGCTCAAGTCCAGCAATTTAAACAAATTTTGAGTCCCTGAAATTCATTGATTCTAGCCAAATCTGGCTTTCAAACAAACTCTTACTTGGATGAACCTGGCAATTGACTCACCCAACACCAGCAATAAAAACCCAACAGGAATCCCTCCCCCCCCCCCCCCAAAAAAAAAAAAGTTGAGGCTGCTGCTTTATATGATTGGGTACCTTACATTTCCCCTTGTAGGGACCTGTGGGCCCTCTTCATGGTCATCCTTGGATGCTAAATTATTCCTCCTGTGATATTAGCCCTTTTAGTATTAAATAAACCTGTAATCTCTGCTTCAGTTGTGCATGGACTGTGCCATTTGTTGGTTTGTATATTTTCTTTTTCCCATACTAAATATACTGGACACTTGTTTATTAAAGTGTCTGAAGGAAGGATTGTCTTAAATAGCCCATCCTGCTTATAGCGACTAATCAGATTTTTTCTTTCATTCTCATTGTACAGTGTGGAAGAATAAAAACAAATGCCAATACAGACTGTCTAAAACATGGAAAAAACATTCACTTGGTGCCCAATTACTAAACTTAAAAATGTGCATTACACATTGCAGTGTCATTTATTTTAAATGGCAGCCCAATTCAATAGTTACCGAAGGTTATGGTGCACTATGTCATAAAAAAGAAAAAAAAAACGCTGCACAGGTTTTTTTTTTTTTTTTTTTACCATTTCTATGTATTAGCAGTGCATCCAAAAACAATGAGCTGCCTAGGCTAAGTCCAACTTTTACAGAAAAATAATAAATGCACATATATTTTCTGAAATTCATTTTTTTTTGCATAGGAACCTGCAAAGCATTGCATCCATGATCAGTGTATCGCAGGTACAATGCCAGGCTCCTGCAGACTCTTCCAGCTCTATGTCCAAACTGAGGTATGGACATTCATTTGTAGAGCTGAAGGAAGTGCCAATGGACTACAAGTGTTCCATTGAAATTCATTCATTTCAGTTCATTCTTTCGCAGATGTCTGTGAATGAATGAAGCTGCTGTGCTGGCCGAGCCCTGCACAGCAGTGCTGATTTCGAAAGTGGCAGCTGTTGTGGGAGAGAAGAACCCCTTTGCACTGTCTCGGGGGGACTGATTTTGGTGTGGGGGGGTCCACTTTGCACCATGTTATACCCTAAATACAGGTATAATATGTAACATGGTGCAAAAGGTGGAGTTAGCTTCTAATGCACGTAATGGTAATGCGTGACGCAATACACAGGAACAGACAAATGTGATGCATATTAAATTAGAGCAAATTTAAATTTAAATTAGAGAACAGCCTTGTATTTCGGACCAGTGCCCTTACAGTGGAATGTTTTATTGTATTTAATGGCGTCCCTTTTAAAAGTGTTGGCTTCCCTATGAGTGTTGACTGTCCGAAACAATGGCTTCCTCAGACACTATGATAAATGAAAGCCATGCTGCAATTCTAGACTAGAGTTGGGAAGTGTATGTTGCCTATTATGTTTAGCTTTTGATAATTGTAAGTGTATTCAATGTCATCCTGAACATATCTGACCCTCTTCTCATGAAATGAGTATTAATGGTGTCTAATTATAACTTGAACTACATTGCTCATCAAGGAGATGTTTCTAGACAGGGAACTAGAATTTCTTGTGATCTAATGAAATGTATTTAAACAAAGCTTATATCTAAAGCAGGGGTGTCAAACTGGCAGCCCTCCAGCTGTTGTGAAACTACAAGTCCCATCATGCCTCTACCTTTTGGAGTCATGCTTGTAACTGTCAATCTTGCAATGCCTCATGGGACTTGTAGTTTGGCAACAGCTGGAGGGCCACCAGTTTGACACCTGTGATCTAAAACCAAAACTTTTTTTTTGTTACATTACAGTATTGATATCCACCAGGTCATCCTAAAGCTTTCTTCTCTCTAAGTATGCCGTCAATTGCCTACAATTTGTTGTTAGAAAATCTGCTTGCTTCTCACTAAGCACTGCTACCGTGAACTTCCAGCCAGGAGCATGCACAGTAGGCGTCATAGAACGGTCGCATGACTGTGGGATTTGGGACTAACTCTCCCATCATGCCCTGGATCATAAAAAAAAGCACATGCCAGCCCATCCTCCTGGAGCTGCCAATCCATTTACTTTGGAGAAGGAGCAGGAGAATGGCTTGGATACGCAGGAGAATGGCTTGGATACGCAGGAGAATGGCTTGGATACAGCAGGGGTGCTCAACCTGTGGCCCTTGGAGCCCTCTGATGTGGCCCTCGACCTCAAACTAAATGCAGGAGTTTTGGTGCTTTTTCAGAAAGTGCATCTCACCCGCAAGATATAATAGAAGTCTATGGCAAAGCGTAGCTAACCCGCAGGAAAGCCTCAGGTGCACTGTGAAAGCAGCCTTATAGGGGCTCAGGACAGTAATGGCCTGTTTACATTTTCAGATGGGGGCAGTTAAATCCCATAGTTGAGATATGTTTTTACCACACACCCTAACCACTGGTGTAGCATCAGGGATCCCCATGGCAACCCCGCAGCAATGCTCCAGGGGGCCCATGCAGCCTTCCTGTCACATTCTGTTTTACAGGAGGGGAGGCGAGGGAGGCATATGCAGGAGCCATCCCTCTCCATTTTCCTCCTGCTCCGGCTTCTCCTCCTCTCCCTCCCGCCGGCATTCAGAGGCTGCAAGAGTAAAATGTCCATTATGCTATTCAAAATAAAAAAACTTGAAATTCTAAACCATTTCATTTCATTGTGGCCACTGGCCAGTTACTAAATCACTTAAGTGGCCCTCACTGTTTAAAAGGTCGAGCACCTCTGTTGTACAGAGTATCACCACAGCAAGTTACAGCAGGAGCACATTCATATAGGGTGTCTATGGTGGGGCTCCAGGGAGCCCTGCAAGGCAACGGAGCCACCCTGAAAACAAAATTGAAACTTTAAAGGGGAATTGGAAAGAAGCCAGAGGCTGCAATCAGAAGACAGATATCAATCAATGTAAATTCTAAAGTGCTGGTCCGGCTGGTACCATGAAGCATTAAACATAAAGATTGGATGACCGCACACCGAGAGCAATAAGATCCAAAAAAGTTTTGTTCCAAAGATCAAAACACGGGGTGAACAGCAAGTGCTGACGCTTGTCACGCCAACAAATGTGTTATGATTAGGAGCTTGTTGGTGTGAAATGCGTCAACACTTTACCCCGTTTTGTTGTTTGGACCTTCTTGATCTTGGAAACTAAATTTTATGGATCTTATTGCTGTCGGTGCGCGGTCCTCCAACCTTTATGTTCAATGTTTCACGCTACAAGCTGGACCAGCACCTGGCTCATTTGGGGTTAAACAATTGGTCAACATGGAGCGGTGTATGGTCTTTGGACTGTACGTTCTAAAGTGTGCTGATGTTTTACATTCTAAGACAGAGGGTGTAACACTAACTTTGGTTTTAGTTTTGGGTTGAAGTGTGGAAGCGTTAGAACTTATGTCAGGTTTTTCTTGTCATTTGTGTCCCCACTGGAGAGATTCACCCCTTTATTTTGTCCTGGTGACACTTATCACTGGGACAGAATGCGAAGGGAACATTCTACAGTTGTCACCAGCAGGGGCGGACTGACCATTTGGAAACTCAGGCACTGCCCGAGGGCCCAGGGTCAGTAGGGGGCCCCATGAGATGCCCCTGGTACCTTTTTCATAGGTTTTTTTGAGTTTGGGCAAGGACACAGGGGCCCCATGATCCCCTATTGCCTGGGGGCCCCATGAGTTGTCAGTCCGCCCCTAGTCACCAGCACAGAAATAGAGAAACTTCTGATTTCACATCTTTTTAGGTGACACCTGCCTAAGAGGGATTTCTTCTTACTTCCTCTAGTGCCTCTGAGACAGGAAGTGAAGAATAAGCCCCCCAATGAGACACACACACAAAAAAAATCAAAAGAGGGGCTTTATATGAAACTAAAAAAAAAATTGGCTTTAGATACATAGTGAAAAGATAATTTAACTTATTTTATAGATTGTTTATTAAAGAGCTACTCATATTTAAGATAGATAGATAGATAGATAGATAGATAGATAGATAGATAGATAGATAGATAACATAAGTCCTATGAATTCCTTGAAACTGACACATATAGATATATTTTGTAGCCCTTAAAAGATGAATCTACTAAAAATTAAAGCAGTATTAAACCCAAAAGCAAACATATATTATACTGCAACATAACAATTCTTAGATGTGATGGCTGCATTAGTTTTCTTTTTTTAGACTTTCTTTTTCTACTTTCATCTGGTGATCCAGCTAGCAACTCTGTTATGTGTCAGACGTTCAAGCTCTCCAGCAGGACGTATCAGTTTACATGGATGAGACAAGTCATTCAACACTGGCAGGGGTGCTTGCAATGATGAGCTTTTATTTATTCATTTAAAACTTTTTTACCAAAAGGAAACAAAACAACTGATTGCAGTAACTAATTATAAAGTGTGACCTGGGGTTTGGCTTTAATTTGTGATTGTATTTAAATCTGCTGGTACATTTAACATTCCCCTCCCCCAGACTGACACTGCTGCTGTCCGTTGTGCCTCCTGTGCTCATTCATCCAGAGTGGTGTATCACTAATGCAGGAGGTGTGTTATTGGCCAGATCACCAGGTGAAATAAAGCCTAAAAAAGAAAACTAATGCAGCCACCACATCTAATGACTGGTAAGCTGCAATATGTTACATTTTTTGTTTTAGGTTTAACACTGCTTTAATATTTCAGATCTGAGTGGGTGCTGGTGGTAGAATCACTCACAGGCTTCTTATATTGCTCTGTCCTGGTTCACACTAATGAGATTCGGGAAACGCAGAAAATCCTGCGCTTTTCCCGCGCTGCATTGCAATCGCAAGGCTTCCATGCGATCTGCTGCAGGTGTCAATGTTAAATTAATGACAAAACATTACAAAACGCAGTGTGATTGCCAGATTGCCATGCGATGCAAATCATATTTGGGGAAAATAAAGGTCCTGCACCATTTTGGTGCGGCTGCGATGCGATATGCGCCATACAAAATTATGCCTCAAACTGCACCACACAGACATCGCATGTGATGTGCACAGGACTGCGGTGCGATTACTGTGCGAATCCCATGCGGTGTCCCACACCAGACGAGTGCGAACCTAGACTTGGGGACTCATCAAGATCTCAGCACCTACATTTCTAGATCTGCCACCATTATTGTAGTGGGAGGAGTCTGCTGGTGTAGGTGGAGCTAATAATTCTGCTTTGGAGATCTCATTGAAATGTCCAAGAGCTGTAAGAGGACTGTAGGTGATCCTAGCTGCCTAGGTGCACCCCTAACTGAGGAATTTCTATCAAGCAGACTGAACCTTTCAGTGTGATATATTTTAGGTACATGCATTCTTTTTGCTGTGAAATAAATATAATAATAGAAATGAAACGTTATTTTATAATATTTTGCTGACAATCAATCTAATAAAGTTGAACTTTCTAAGTGTAGGACCAGAACACAATGGTGCTTCTAAATTGTTGGTGCTGAAACCCTCACAGGAAATATAGATGTATTTTATTAACAGATAAGACCGCATGAGAGACTATTGCTGATGCTTGTCAGTGCTCTGAAATGTACAATAAACATTTATAACATCTGAGTATGCTGTGTGTGTGATCTGTAATTATCCATTGATGTTTTTGTGGCTTCACTCTCTACCTGTGGGAGGTGTCCTCCTTGGTTAGCATGTAGGATGTATCTAAAGTGTCCGCCGCATAGAAGTGTCTGCCCTGCAGTCAGGTTGGCTCACGCTGTCACCTGTTTGACCCCTGAGGAAAAAACACTCTTTTTGCTTTGTATTTCTAATCCAATTGCAACTTCTCCTTAGGATGTCCAAAAGCGGTTCAATATCTGCTCCAGTAGTGACTCCCACTGCTCATCCTTACTAGTGATTAATGTACAGTACACACAGAACAGATAGCATATTCCAGCACAGGTTCACGTCCATGTAGGATTTTGGTCATACAGTTGTAAAAATTGCAGGATGTCCTGTTTTAGTGCATTTGATACATTGGCAGCTCATTCAAAATGAATGAGCTGCCTATCTCAACACAGATTAAAGGAGCATAGGTTACCAAAACGTGCTCGTGTGGACAAGCCCATAAGCTAGTCCTCAGCCATTCTCCAGCATGTCTGTCTCCGTTCACCAGCACACACCTTTTACTGTTCACCAGCAGACTCCCATCTCCCTTCACCAGAAGACATCCACCTCTCTTCACCAGAAGACGTCCATCTCCCTTCACCAGAAGACGTCTATCTACCTTCACCAGAAGACGTCTATCTCCCTTCACCAAAAGACGTCTATCTACTTTCACCAGAAGACGTCTATCTCCCTTCACCAAAAGACGTCTATCTACCTTCACCAGAAGATGTCCACCTCCCTTCATCAAAAGAGATCTATCTACCTTCACCAGAAAACATCCATTTCCCTTCACCAGAAGACATCCATTTCCCTTCACCAGAAGACATCCACCTCCCTTCACCAAAAGACGTCTATCTACCTTCATCAGAAGACGTCCACCTCCTTTCATCAAAAGATGTTTATCTACCTTCACCAGAAAACATCCATTTCCCTTCACCAGAAGACATTCACCTCCATTCACCAGAAAACATCCACCTCCCTTCACCAGAAGGCATATGTTTCCCTTCACAAGAAGGTATATACCTTCCTTCACCAGAAGACGTCTGTCTCCCTTCACCAAAAGACATCCACCTCCCTTCACCAGAAGACATCCATCTCCCTTCAACAACAAACATTTATCACCATTCCCCAACAGATGTCCATCTCTGTTACCCAGCAGACATCTGTTACCATTCACCAGCAGATGTCCATCTCCTTTCACCAACAGAAAACCATCTCCCTTCACCAACAGAAAACCAACAGACATCTATTACAATTCACCAGAAGACATCAATCTCCTTTTACTAGCAGGCATCTATTGCAATTCACCCTCAAATATTTATTACCATTTACTAGCAGATGTCCATTTCTGTTTACCAGCAGATATCTATTACCATTAACCAACAGGCGTCCATCTTTGTTCACTAGCAGCCCACTATTTCCATTCACCAGCAGACGTCCATCTCCATTCACTAGCAGACATCCATCTTCTTTCACCTGCAGGCATCTATCTCTGTTCACCAGCAGACATTTATTACAATTCACCAGAAAGCATCCATCTCACTTTACTAGTAGACATCAATTACAATTCACCAGCAAACATCTCTTACCATTTACCAGCAGACATCTATTACCATTCACCAGCAGACATCTATTACCAATCACCAGCAGATGTCTATCTTCTTTCACCAGCAGACATCAATTACCAATGCCAGGAGATGTCCATCCCCTTTCACCAGCAGACATCTCTTACCATTCACCAGCAGATGTCCATCTCCATTTACCAGTAGACGTCCTTCTCCATTCACCAGCAGACGTCCATGTCCTTTCACCATCAGACATTCATCTCTGTTCACCAGCAGATATCTATTACAATTCACCAGAAGACGTTCTCTCTTTACTTACAGACATCTATTACAATTCACCAGCAAGCATCTATTACCATTTACCTGCAGACGTCCATTCCTGTTTACCAGCAGACGTCCATCTCCATTCACCACCAGACATACATCTCCTTTCACAAGCAGAAGTCCATCTCCGTTCATTGGCATGTGTCCACCTTTATGTACCAGTGGACATCCATCCCCCTTCACCAGCAACATGCCAACCCGGCAGTAAGAAAATCCTAAACAAATAAAGTATGATTTAGGTGAATGCAGCCATTTTAATATTTTATTTCTGGTAGTAGTAGATCACACTGGTCAGCAGATACTTCCTTTACTCCTGCAAAAATTATAACTTAGATGGAATTCTTCTTCGGACACTGCCAGTGATATTTCCATAGGGCTTGTCTGAGGGCAGCAAGACCTGTTTAAAAAATATCAGAGAAGCTATTATTTATTCTGTGCAAACAAATTAAATTATGGAACAAGAAGTAAGCAAAAGCATGAAAACTACATCAAGAAATTCTAACTCAGATAAATTTTACACTTCTAACCACAAGAGTATTGAAGTTTGAGATGATTTACCTCATCCTGGTTGCTTAGGCCAAATTTGCTGAGGTCAATAGTAAAATAATGCTTGTTTGGTAAAATAACTTCAATCTCTTCAATCTGAAAAAAAAATACTATTGTCAAAGATGTACAAATGAAGGAAAATACACATGATGAGTTCAATTACTGGACACTGCGCCACTAATTTCAGGTGCGATTTGCGAATTGAAATTGCATCTAATGAATGTGAATATCAGTGTCTTAACATTTGCGATTTGCTGCAGCGTGATTTCTAAAGTAGTTCTTGCATTACTTTTTTCTGCAGTTTTGTTGCGATTTCACATACATAGAATATAATGGAAATTGCACTGGAAATTGCAAGAAATTATTGAAAATCTTCACAAATCGCAATAAAGTCTTCATGAATCGCACCTGAAATTGCGCTGAAATTGCACACAAATCACATGATTTTAAATCTCTGCAGTGTGACCGGTGACTAAAGATGGGATAAATAGAACCAAACAAACATATTAGTTTTTTTTTCTAAGGAAAACATACATTTTTATCAAGTCTCTGCAATGTCCTTTTCTTTACAATTCTATTAATTGCATTGAAAAAGCAGAAGTAATGGCAGGGAGGTGCTTTTCTCAAAAGAGGAACTATTGGTGTTGACTGCAAACTGGGTTACAGGTTAACCTCTTGAGTGTGAGCTTGTAATACTCCTTCATTACCACGCCACTTATCAGTTTTCAGTGCTGTGATAGTTGGACTGACAATCATGCTCTGTACAAAAAAATCATTTTATATTATTACTATAAAAAAGCCAACATTTCGGAAAAAAACGTTATAACTTTCTGTTCTAAAACATCAAATAAAAATGCCAGGTACAAACACCCTCAAAATTACCCCTAATGTGATCTGATTTCCTTGCCCAAATTTTTTGGAAATAAAAATAATGCAGTATTGAGGTAGCATAAACATGGATCCACCATTAAAAAAATTAAAATTTGTGGAGTAGGGGGAGGGGGCTCAATCAGTGTAAGTGAACCATGCATTTTACTGCCGTGTCCACTTTAATATAGAATATATGAGGTAAGGTGTGGTTATGAGAGGGGTGGGGCTTATTTGGTATGCTTTTTTATTCTGAAAAGTCAGTGTAAACACCCTTTTTTACTTATGGACAGAATACCTCTGGAATCCGGCCGAGACCCAACATTTGGATGTCATAAAGAGTCTTCTGGATGGACGGAGAGTACTCCCCTTTATCATACGGTCCAGCAAATTTATCCAGGATTATTTCCTTCATGGTTTGCCTTAAGAATACAAAAAAAAAAAGACAGGAATTATACACTCATTACATTACTGTGTATTATATAGAAAATCACCTCTTTTGAGTGACAAAGATTATATTGAATACCAATATTCAGGTAATGAACAGCAGAAAAGCTGAATTCCAGGCAGAATGCAAAGACACAAATGAATACAGCTCATATACAGCAGAGCTCAGACTAGGAGAACACCACAAGGAGCCTACCTGTTGTGCTGCAGTGCCTATATGCAAATAAGGAACATGCAGAGAGGGGGAGAGAGCAGAGTGACAGAGAGATCAGCTCATCAATCTGCTCCTTCTCCTTCCACTATCCAATCACAGGCTGGGGAAGGGATAAGACCTATAAATGTAATTTAACTGAAGCAGATGAACAAATCAGGTCACCTTCCCTGCCAGACAGGGCTGCGTGGTCTAGCAATACTAATCTCTTAGCTGTTTGCCAGGAGTTCGGCTTTTTTTCTTTAACCCCTTAACATTCCTTTAAGTGGGCTTTAATGCCCAGGAGGTGGCATGGTTTCTGTATCATGTGACCGCTGTGGCTCTTATATCTGTCCCATAATTGAGAGCTCATCCCAATGGCTTCTGATTACAAGCCATCGTTGAGAGCTGTTGGATGATGGCTTGGTCAGTGTGCTGGGCACACACTGTGAGTGCACTTTAAGGTCCATCCACACTACTCCATTAAAAAAATGTATATGCTTTTTTGCCCCATTTTCTGAACTTCTGACTCCAATCATGCCCCTGTGAAACCTGGGCATGAAATGCACCAAAAACTTACTGGATTTTGCACTGCACCCACATTCGCACTAGTATTCACATTAGCATGAAGAGTTTCATAGGATTTAAAGGGATACATTTTCTCATGCATTTTTCTTCAGCTTTTTTTACCCCAAAAATACATGAAAAATGGATCAGTGGTAAAGGGCCCCTAAGCACACAACCTTAAGCCACCATGAATGCTTATGTGTAGCAGCTAGGTGTTAAAGCCCATCTTTCTTGCTGCCCCATATATGCATCACACAGCCACCAGGAAGTAACTTGGTCAGCAAGAGGTAACTGTATTGAATAAAATTATGATTAATCTAATTTACATTGGATAGATATATAGATATCCTCAAGGTCCCCCTCCTCAAGAAGACACATGTATACGCCCGTCTGAAGTTTGGCAATGAACATCCAAATGATTCAGAGAAGGATTGGGAGAAAGTGCTGTGGTCAGATGAGACCAAACTTAAGCTCTTTGACATTAAATTGACTCGCCGTGCTTGTAGGAAGAAAAATGCTGACTATGACCTAAGATCACCATCCCTACAGTCAAGCACGGAGGTGGAAATATTATGCTTTGGGGCTGTTTCTCTGCTAAAGGTACAGGCCAACTTTGCTGCATTGAGGGGCCAATGGATGGGGCCATGTATCATAAAATCCTGGATGAGAACCTTCTTGCCTCAGCCAGAACACTGAAGATGGGTCGTGGATGGGTCTTCTGAATGACAATGACATAAAACATACCGCCAAGGCAACAAAGGAGTGGCTCAAGAAGAAGCACATTAAGGTCATGGAGTGGCCTAGCCAGTCTCCAGACCTTAATCCTATAGAAAATTTATGGAGGGAGCTGAAACTTTGAGTTGCCAAGCGACAGTCAAGAAACCTTAAGGATTTAGAGAAGATCTGTAAAGAAGAGTGGACAAAAATCCCTCCTGAGATGTGCAAACCTGGTAACCAATTACAAGAAACATCTTACCTCTGTGCTTAAGTCATGTTTTGCTTGGGGATCAAATACTTATTTTACTCACTGAACTGCAACTCAGTTTATAACATTTGTATCGTGTGTTTTTCTAGATTTATGGTTGATACTCTGTCTCTAGCATTTAAAATGCACCTAAGGTAAAAATTATAGAACCTTCATTTCTTTGTAAGTGGGCAACCAAAATCTGCAAGGGATCAAATCATTTTTTTCCCCACTGTAAGAGACACTTCACATTGATGGTAAGTACTGTCCCTTGTACTGATTTTTAATTTTTTTTAATTTTGATGAAATTCAGGCTTTAAACAACAAAAATGGCAGCTTTGGTTTTTCTATGAAATTATGTTACTAAACATCCTTTCTACAAACCACTGTAGGAACACTGAGCATTTGCTGCGTGCCAGTCATGTAAGTTCTTTACGCACCATTTAGAATCAAAGTTAACCCCTTGATTGGTGTTGTATCGCCATTTGCAGTTGACCACAGTGGAGAAGCAGCGGTCTCTCGCGTCTTGGAGTGTTGTGAATTGATCCCTTAAAAAACCTTCAAACCCAGACTGCGTTGTCTTCAAGACCCGAAGTTCTTTGATGCCAGAGTGAATCACTGGCTGACCTACACACAAGCCAGAAAAGAAACACAGGAAAAAGAATATAAAGAATAATCTATCGTTAGTAATATTGGTGGTATTAAAAAGTATATGGCCATAGACTTGATTACTGTAATAACAGCATTACCACTGGGAATAGTTACTGTGGCATTGGTGACTGCATTAGCCATGTAATTAAAGATAAATTCCAGGTATATGAATACAACCCAATTGAAAGTGATATTAAAGATTGCTGGCCCAGATATCTGTTTTTTGGGTGGCTCCTTTCACTTTCAGGGTTCCATGGGGCCACCCATTCATGCAGACTCCCAGGATCAGCCTATAGGAAGATGTGTGCATGTTGCCTACACCAACATTTGAAAAGGACAGAAGGCACAAAGGTCCTGCCACTGGCCCCTCCTTCAAAGTAAGTGATTGACAGTGGCTTCCAAAGCAATGTCCCAGCGCTGAGCGAACTATTGGCGCTTTATAAATACTGTATAATAATAAAAAATAATAAAATGTATCAGAGGCGTCAAACATGCACATTCACACTGGGCATGCTGGGACATGTCGTCAAAATGATGCTAATATTATGGCAATGGGCAGAGCGTTTTTTTCAGCAGGAATGCTGGGGAACGTCGTTCTGGCACTTCCAGCACTAAATGTATGTAATGTAAGGTATGGTGTGATGTGCTGGAGTGTCTATTGTTGCTGGCTGCTGGGAGATCTATTGTTGATGGGGGGACCTAATGTTCTGGGGAGGTCTATTGTTGCTAAGGGAGTCAATTTTTGCTGGGGGGGTCTACTGTTGAGGGAAAGGTCTATTGTTGCAAGTTGCTGGGATCTATTATTGCTGGAGTGGATTTGATCTATTGTTACTAAGGGGTGTTTTGTTGCGGGGGGGTCTATTTTTGCTAGAAATGTGTATTGTTACTGGCTGCAGGGGACTTATTTTATTTTTTCTTATTATCATTAACGAATTCCATACAAATTACTTTGCACTACAAAATGATACTTGGCCCTGTATTTTCTAAAAGGGGCAATACTAGGAGGTGGGTAGGGGGTGGAGACAAGGCATGACTTGGAAGCGGGGAGTACCTGCACCTATTTTCTAAGAAAATAAGCCCAGGCAATAGGTGTGTGCATTTCCCAACAGGAAGTTCAGGAAAGCAGCACACAGAAGCCAAGAGATACAAGAAGGGCAATGATCAACTAGTAATGGTTTTCATAATCTCTAGGAATTGATTACTTTAATGTAGTATGCAAATGATTGCAGACTTGTTGTAAAAAAAAGAAAATTGCCTTTAGTACTACTTTAATGAGTTAAGAATGTAAAGAGAAATGTATTTGATATACAACTAGAATGTGTACCCGAATCTGGCTTGACATCAGTCTCCTGTCATCATCTACACAACAGCAATTAGTCTGGAAGAGGAAGGGGCAGCAATAAGACTCAATCAGGTTCTGCTGCATGCACATGTGCTGGTGGTGGAAGATAGCAGAATGAGCAAAGCTGGTGACTTATTGGTGTGTTGCTGCCCTTGCATTGTCCAGGCAGCAGGTGGGGGGCACAGAGGTGACAGCCCTACATTCCTGAAAGCAGACCTAGCACCAAGTTAAATATACTTACCTTACACCCGGATTCTGCTCCAGAAAAGGTGACATCACAGTCCTTCCTGCACAATTCAGGACAAGACTCTAAAACAGTGTATTTGCAACATCTCACGAGCTACACTATATGATCCTCAGCATTCCCGGGACATCAGTGGAAGGACCAGGGCGGACTGATAACTCATGGGGCCCCCAGATATATATCTATATGTGTCAGTTTCAAGGAATTCGTAGGACTTATGTTATCTATCTATCTATCTATCTATCTACCTTAAATATGAGTAGCTCTTTAATAAACAATCTATAAAATAAGTTAAATTATCTTTTCACTATGTATCTAAAGCCAATTTTTTTTTTAGTTTCATATAAAGCCCCTCTTTTGATTTTTTTTGTGTGTGTGTCTCATTGGGGGGCTTATTCTTCACTTCCTGTCTCAGAGGCACTAGAGGAAGTAAGAAGAAATCCCTCTTAGGCAGGTGTCACCTAAAAAGATGTGAAATCAGAAGTTTCTCTATTTCTGTGCTGGTGACTAGGGGCGGACTGACAACTCATGGGGCCCCCAGGCAATAGGGGATCATGGGGCCCTTGTGTCCTTGCCCAAACTCAAAAAAGCCTATGAAAAAGGTACCAGGGGCATCTCATGGGGCCCCCTACTGACCCCGGGCCCTCGGGCAGTGCCCGAGTTTCCAAATGGTCAGTCCACCCTTGGGAAGGACTGTTACTGTACATCACTCTCACATAGGCATTGCTGGCAAAAGTATATTTTCTAACTTTCCCAATGGATGCTTTTTTTTAAATGTGGAATGCAGAATTTTTACATAGGGTGGGGTGTAGACCATGTTTTGCATTTTGGTGCAAGGGCTGCTTAAATTCTAGGTGACTTCACCATCCTGGATGGCAGAGTTGTTTGAATTACAAAGGTAACTGGACAAACTTACAAATTCCCTGACAGACAACACAATTCACATAAGTGTATTTCATTGTTTGTTTGACATTCTGATGAGTAAGGCAACTGCAACATTACATCCTGTAATTAATTATGCCATTAATGGGCACAGTAACTGTTAGGACTTATGCACATAGGACGTCCATTTAACCCCCTGAACGCCTTTTCTCCTGGCAGGAGAAAATCTGTAGAGAAAACAAGGCTAATGCCCCGTAAATGGAATCCACTTGCCAGAATGTGAATTTATTCACGCCATTGGAATGCATTAACACTCAAATGCACCTAAACACATCTAGCATTAAGACACATTTACACATGTTTAGGCGTGTCTAGCTTTTCTCAAATTTTCAGCTCCTCTCCTGAATACACTTCGTGGTTTTTTGTTTTCAGTCTGTAAATGCTTTTTTTAAAATACGCCTATAAATACCTATGTGTGCATGGACACATAGGGTAACATAAAGGTGAAAAAAAAACCACCAAACGCCTTTAAAACTGGTGTTTTTTAAACCCTGTGTGCATGAGGCCAAACAGCCACAATAACTGCTGCTAATATAATAACTGCGGCTCTGATAAATACAGTAAAATTCATATTGGTTACTGTAATAACTGTGACATAAAGCCCAATACTTCCCATAATCCTTTCTAAACTCATGGGCTACTATATATCTAGGAGGTACCAGTTTAGTTACTATTTCTGTGATCAGGTGCTCTGTTCATGGAAGTTGTTCCAGTTCCTGAACCTGTTACTTATTACCTCTGTACTTCTGACCCACATTCGGTGTTATGGTCCCTGTGCGTTCTGTCCTCTGGGTTGTTTATTCTGATCTTTGCTGAATAACCACAACTTGGGTGAAAGGTACACAGAATACACATTATTAGTCATTAGAATTTTAAGTACAGTTTGGCAATATTAGATTTGGCTAGCTGGATTATATTAGATTTGGCTTACTATTGCCCAAACCATAGGTGCCTGCCCTTTACGGTTGGATTTGCTTTCCATCTCTGCCCAGAATACCTAGAGGAGGTTGTAGTTTAGCTTATGCATCCTCAAGATCATTCCCTAGAACAAACTTTCTCAACCTCAGGGTTCCTCCAGAAGTTGTTAGGGTTCACAATGCAATGAGCAATATCTGCCTCTCTGGTAAGTTACCAATGACATCCATGATCTTTTTTTAGCTATCTGTAAAGAATGGAAATCTTCCCAATGGCCGCCATGCTAATGTACTGTGAGCTGTGGGTATATTCATTTTTGACAAGGGTTCCCTTGGGTTCCAAGGGTTCCCTGATTTATTCCTGAAGGTTCTTTCAAAGGTTCCTTTATGTGAAAAAAGCTGAGAAAGGCTGCCCTAGAAGCATCTCCAAGACTTGCCTATGCATTGTGTCCTCTATATCCATTCACTGCATTGCTTTGGGTGGCCATGAATTCTTCAACACATGGGTAGCTTGTTGATGGAGCAGCCAAAGTACCCCATGAAAGGCTTAGAGCAAACTTGTAAATATTGCATTATTTATAGAACAATAATGTTATTTACTAACTTTGTGCCCTCAAACCCTTCCTGAGCACCCAAGGCACCTCCCAAACCTTAAGGTATTATGATGTCTTTAACTTGGAGCTTCACCCATGCCTCTCCTGGTCACCTATGAATAGGTGAAAATGCTGTTGCTGTCTGTTGAGAGATTTGCATTGGTTAGTTTACAGGTAGATGGTAAGGAATTGAAAGATACTTGCTAATCTATGCTTTTACAATTTCATGTGTTTGAATAGAACGCCTAAATGGCCAACACCTTCCACTTCAAAACTGGTCACACTGCAGCTGGAATGCTCTATGCAACAGCTACACTGTTACAGTTAGAAAGCTCTTACTGACTGCTTGCAATTTAAAGGACATTGCCTTTGGTGAGGTTTTCTTGTAATAAATACCCCCACAGTGCTGATTACAGGCAGCCTAGTCCTATATTTACTTTCAACTCTGTTCCAGCAATGTTACTTTCAATAAGGTCCTAGCAGTCCCCCCTTTATACTACTGTAGTGCACTGACCCTCACAGGTGCTGCTGTTAGCCCCAAGTTCTATTCCTGAGTGGGTGCAAGCAGTCAAGCACACAGTAATTCCCCAGTCACAGAAACAACCAGTCGGCAAGTGTCTTTTTAAAGTGTAATGCAGATTAACCTTTGTTGGGGTGTAGGGTGAGCCTTGCAATACTCCAAATTTAGTGCAAACAAAGGACTCTCTAGGAAGTAGCTAAACTCATGAGGTTAGACCTTTTGTAATAGGAGGTAGTGGGCATACAGCTTAGGGGACTCCCACCTTGGGAACAGCCCTGAGCCAGCAACTCTGGAACAGTCTCTCTAGGACTGAGCAGCAACAGTCTCTCTAGGATCTCTCACAGGCCTCTACTCACTTTGTCCCTGTGTACATGGATGCCTCCCTCCAGTACCAGCTGGACCCTGTACCATGAGCCTCCAGGCCAGATCCTCAGCAGACATTCTCCACAACTGCTCTCACCTGCTTAAATATAGGCCCCCCAGCTGTCCTTGAGCTGGGACCTGGTTGAACCTCCGGCAGTTTTCAGATAATCTGCCCAGGAGGGTAGCAGCCTATCCAGACTGGGTCTCTTCCAAAATGACAAGGACCCTGTTCCAAGCCCCCGATTATACATATACCTCATCCCCCTGCTGGTCACTTTCTTGACCAGGGATCGGCTGAGGCTGTTTGTATATTCAGCCAAGGGTCTGCCTCTTCCAGCCCACTGTATTCCAGAACTTACTAGAATACAGGGGGAAGTAGTTAGGCCTGCAACCATCAGGACCCAGAACAGACAAAAGCAATCAAACTCTGCTCCACTGGAGGAACCAAAAACTAAACTTACCTGATTCTGCTAGCAGCTTACTAGGAAGGCGTAAACACCATGACTAAACTTAGTAAGTTGTAGTTGTCCTTTACACTATAGCAAAAAAAAAAAGGTTTTCTGGAAACCCTATGGTTCCTCCAGAGCTTGCTAAAGGTGCGTTGAACAATAAGCGATTTCTGCCTCTCAGATGAGTAACCCCTGACACCAATGATCTTTTTAGCTATCTGTAAGTAGAGGATTATTCCTAATGCCCACAAATGTAAGGAGCATTCTCCCCCTGACCATCACACTAATGTACTGTGAGCTGTAAATCTAATAATTATTAGCATGGGTGCCCTGGAGCCAAAAAGTTATATTAAGGGTTCCTCCATGTTTAAAAGCTTCTCAAAGGCTTCCATGTGTCTTTCTCCACATTTTAATGTGGACAAAACTATCCAGCAAAAGTAGAGTTGGGACATATCATGCAACAAGAGTCAGATCATCCAAAAAGCAACCCAGGGGCTCGATGGATGTCCGGAGTCCTAGAAACCCCTGCAAGTTTTTTTGGGGGACATAAATGATGTACTCTGCCAAATGATGCAGAATGTTTAATTTTATCAATGCATAAAACAAATAAAAACAGAAATGGACACTTTCCAGTAGAATGACACAGAATTACATTATTTTTATTCATCCTCTAAAAATGCAAAAAAAAGATGCTCTAAAAGATGTCAGTTCTAAGGTGCGTATGTACGTACAATGTAATATGAATCATTCTATTGTTATTGTGCACTGCAATATAAAATAATTACAATTTACAGCAAGGTACATAAAAAAAAAGAAACAAATCAGCTTACCTCCGCGCTTTTGTTCCACTTCACAAAAATGAACACCTTCCGATGAATAGATAAATGCATGAACATGCTGCACCCCATCCTACAACACAGCAGAGACAGCAAATCATGTTTTACGTGACAAGCGTCAGTTCTATGGTTGTGTGTAACAAGGTTGGAGAAACACAAGGAAGGATGCTTATCAAGCAACTAAGTCACAGCAATAGGCTATATGCACATGGGCTATTTGGCCTGTCACCATCAAATCCTGGTATTTTGGGGGGCCTGGGAGGCACAGGTGCAGCGTCCAACCCCGGTACCAGCAGCCTGTCAAAATCTATGACAGGCTGAAATACACAGTGGCTGGATACTGAATGATATGCTGAGCGGTATGATCAGGACATGTGCTTTCAGGGATACATACCTCTAATGCAGAATTCCTGCATTCTGAGCAAACAGCACTGAATGTATATGACTCTAAAGGTGAGTACCGCTTGACATGGCATCTAGTCATTGCAGATTTTAGCTTGTCATAGATTTGACAGGCTGCTGATAATTGGGCTGAACGTTGCACCTGTGCCTCTCAGGTGCCCGAAAATGGAGGGATTTGAAGCACATAGGCTAAACAGCTTGTGTGCATGAGGCCTTAGACACATATGCATTGCAAAACAGGCTGCCACTCATACAGCAAAGTATATAAGAAGTGAATTTTGCTACTTCATTGCCAGAAATCTTGGGCCAGCCAACTAAGATGATTTTGCAACGGTCTGTGAGAGATGTAGATGAGGCAAATCTTTACTCAAAACACAGGACAATTAAAGCAAAACTAAACACCCCTCAAGGCTAGAATGAACCCCTGTGCACATGCGTGAAAGTCACATCATTCTGGTCCAGCCAATCAAGATGGCCAAGGATCCTGAGCTTGAAAGAAGACTGAAGAAGTCAAAGTAGTGCAAGGAGGCAGGTTTGGTTCTGCTTTAAGACATGGTCAGGGGCAGGTTTTATATTGGTACGAGAAAATCTGTCTTACTTCCAAGAGGGGACTGAGCTGGGGAGCAGGGAGGTATTTGCCCTGTGGGCCACTACTGGTAAGATATAATGGATTGCTTCCTCTAAGTGAAGATACTTCATCATTCAAACACTAAGCAGATCAAAATCTGCAGTTAGTGACACATGGTGGACACCTTTTACCATACACACCAATCACTGCGGTACCATGGCACACTTTCAATGGTTCACCTTCTTCAGTCCACAGAAAGGACCACTTGGTTGTGTCTGCTCCCCAGGCCAAAGGATTCTGCTCCAATTACTGCTCCTGTACTGTTTAGCAATACCTTGCTGTGCAACAAAACTCATAAATGTCACACATGGTCTGTAGCCTTTGTATTTAAAGTCTTGTTTCCTCTGTGACTATTGGAATGTTTTTCAATGACATAATACAGACAAGTCATCTTATTTTTAAAGTAAATCCAATCATGATCACTAAAATCCCCTTTAACTCTTTTTCAAATATACAGCTTTCTTTGAAAGACTACCAGTCATGGTCCAGCGGGACGCAAAAGACTTTTTTAGGCCAGAGGTGCCAAAACTATGGAAGGGACATTGAGGGAGACTGGTGTATTAATGAGGGCACCTTGATTACACTCCGTGATTAAAATTGAATGCTGTAGGCTTCATATACAAGCGGAAAGTGGTTCCAGCCCAAGATGCTCCCAAGGAGAGGAGGTGGTAATGGAAGATGGCTTACAGATTATGTGCTGGTGTTCTGCGCTCAAGTAACAGCTACTGAACATCTATTCCTGTGCATGGCATTCCGCTACAAAGAATTCTGTTAGTATGTCAACGTAATTTTAGATGTCACGGCCATCTTTGAGAAGTTACAGTGCCGTGTTGACAATATATTTTATGTGTGGACATTCCTTTATTCTTGAATATTCTTGAATATTAAAGCCTATGGCTATGGATGTCATGGGCGGGCCTATGGCCAAGAGTTTGACACAATATGGCAAAGGGCTTCATTCACCAGCAGGTTGGTAGCTGTCCTATCCAAGGAGATGTGGGGCTTGCACAGTTTGGCGCCAACACACAGCCAATCAGAAGCCCCCTTAAAAAGCTACAGTAAAAATCATTGAAAGGCTGAATGTGTGCACAGGAGGTGGTCCTTAGGCTTTGAGAATGTGGGTGATCAAAGATTGTGGAGTTTCTCCACACTACAGGTGTGTGTAATGTCCCTAAACAGGAGGCTGGTGGATGGGGCCCTTGGCCAGCATGGCTGTTGCTGGTGGTGAATCAGGGGCCCTGCATATATACAATGCAAAAAAGAATATAAAAAGGCGCAATAGAAAACTAAATGTCATCCAATTAGGGTAAACATCTACTATACAGTAATCTAGGCCACATCCCTATTCCCATCTATTTCAGTTCCTCTCTAATAAGTGCAGACAGCCCTTCCTTCTACAACATACTTTATCACTGAATTCTTGTTACTTCCTGATGTGACCAAATTTGATCAAACTTGTATTTGCTCAGTAAACCATTTGCATAGAGAATGTGGGCATTTCCTGTCTCCTCCGGAACTTTTTGCACAGCACTGTGGTTTTTAAATGTGCAGCTGTTTTTTCTTCAAGCCGCAGTAGGGCCCTAATTCTGATTTAAATCTATACCCTTGTGCTGATCACCAAGGGGTCCACTGACCACCTGGCTTAAAAAAAACACAAAATACCACACATTTATAAATCCCTGCAATATGCTGTACAAATATGCATTGCACTCTGCTGGTTTTGGGAATCCAAAGCTGGTGGAGCCCAATGGAAACTAAATAGAGCAGAGACAAAAGAAAAGCCTGGAGTAGAGTCCAGTCACATGATCTGTCAAATCACATGACTACCGTATCTCTCCTCCAATCACAGAGTTCTCTCTGTTACATCAACTTCTTCAGAGTGGCCAGCATTTTTATAAATGGAGTATATCAATATCTACTTTCTACAATAAAATGGTACCACACATTCTGAGCATACAGTGAACCTTACATCACTGGACTAAGCTGAGGCCAATTTCCATCATGGTGAGGTTCACTGTATGCTCAGACTGTATTCAGATGGGCACCATTTTGATGTAGCATTGAATGTGCCTTGATAAACTGGTATTCAGCCCAACCAGCACCTGCAAGCGGTAAGGCCAGTAGGCTGGGATAATGAATCTGGGACATCTAAACAGTATTGTTTCATTTGGTTTTGGTATAAATTGTCCCCCAAGTATTAACACCTGATCACACAAATGCTGAAATAAATCAACTTGCTAGCAAAAATTAAGTACTGGTTTATGAGTAGTGGCATCTGAATGGGTGATATAGGTCATGTTGGACCGTTTACCCAATTACATAATTCAGGCATAGGCTATCTAGATACCTTTTCAATGCGTCTCCAGGGGGCTTCTTCGATGTAAGTTCTTGCTTCTGTAACATGGTTGAATGACGTCAGGAAATGATTACAAAGTTCCAGAGAGAAGTCCTCAATGGTTTTTATCTAAAGCCAATATATAGATTCAGTATACAAGGTGACCATATACCTTTATGCAAACTAACTTACAAGGCAACTCGTTTTTCAACATATTTCCTTTTGTAAGAGAAGAAAAGGGTCAAGACCAGGGAAAGTAGTAATTCCTCTGTTAACCTTCAAATATACCATCTTGCTCAAAATTCTTTCATCAGAAGTAGTTAAATAATGAATACATATGTTTAATGTGCTAAGTTTACAGTATTATCTATAATATCTGCCTGTGTTTCATCATATTTCACCATGGACGGCTTTGTGCTCTGTAAACAGAACAACTATCAATTGGACACATCTGGGACAGCCTATTTACTGCAATAATAATCCCACTTATTTAGTTATTGTTAGTCCCTTGAATTAAGGAGTCCCATTTGCTGCTGTTCCCCCAATCCCCCCACTCTAATCCCAGATTCCCAGAACAAAGCACGGAACAGAGTCATGGCGGAACCACATTCAAAACAATCAAGACTATCCCGACAAATCCGGGACAGTTGGCAAGTATGTCTTTTTGCCACTAGATTGAAGTGTTGGTGGAGCCCTGGCCACCAGGGTGAAGAATAATTTGCAGACATTTAGGGGTTTATTTACTAAAGCTGGAGAGTCCAAAATCAGACTCCCTTCTGCATAGAAACCAATCAGCTTCCAGGTTTCATTGCCAAAGCTTCATTGAACAAGCTGAGGTTAGAAGCTGATTGGTTTCTATGCAGAAGGGAGTCTGATTTTGGACTGTCCAGCTTTAGTAAATAAACACCTTAGTGAGGGCAGCTCTCTGTGACACAGGTGAACTCAACAGAAGTCACTGTAGTAGTGATGCAAAAAAAGCCTAACTACTGTAAGCCCAGGCCAGGGTGGTGAGACGCCCCCAAAAGTTATGACAAGAAGTAATGCAGGGGCAGCTCCAGGAATGAAGGTACTGCAGCCAGTGCTGCTTTTTTATTTTCATACTTGCTGGGCCTTATTTTTTTTTAAAGATGGAGTTAACCTTTAACCCTAATACTTTTTTCACCTCAAAGGAAGCTTTTTCTGGAAGATATAGTCTACAAGATAAACTCAACAACATTGGGGTTACCCTTGATGACTTCTCATTCTGCAAGTACTTGTTACCTTTCAGATGTTTGAAAGTATCCAAATAAGGATCTGTGACTTGTTTAATCTGCACACTTGGTACAGATCAGTGTCTGAAAATGTATTGAAACTAGAGGGTCATCATAACAGCCAGGCAACTAGCATTTTCACAATACAAAAATCAGCAGCAATCACATCATCATATCTTTCTTTAACAAAAGTTTACTTTATATTAAGTATTACTTCATTTTGAACATTTCTGAAGTCAGTATGAAGAAGGATCAAGATGAATTACCCCTTTAAATTTGGCTAGAGCGTAGATGGTGTTCTTCACTGTGTCTGTTGGGATGATGTCAGAATTATCCCCATATAAATAATCCTTCTTTGACTGGAGAGTGAGCTGAACAGAAGCCTCAATTTCTTTAATAAAATGTCCATTTCCTTCTCTTTTAATCTGGAGAACTTTCACTGCGTTCTTCCCATAGCCAGTGCGTGCAAATTCCACATCTGAGTCCTAAAAGATATCAAGGTCAATGTAAACCCAGGCAATAAAATCTCACAAAGATTCAACATGTTAATGCAAATTCCAAATTAACTTTAAAGAGCTTTAGATATGTAACTTTCATGAAAAACAATACCTAGTGACAGGGGCGGACTGACCATTTGGAAACTCGGGCACTGCCCCAGGGCCCGGGGTCAGTAGGGGGCCACATGAGATGCCCCTGATACCTTTTTCATAGGCTTTTTTGAGTTTGGGCAAGGACACAGGGGCCCCATGATCCCATATTGCCCGGGGGCCCCATGAATTGTCAGTCCACCCCTGCCTAGTGATCATACCAAAAGACCACATTCACATCTAGCGTAGCGGGAACCTGTGTTCCTCTGCACGTTTTCACAGAACGCACATAGGGCTGATCCTATGCACGACAGGTGCCAAAAAAGCGACAAAACTTTATTCAGGTGTGAAGCGTAGTGCGTTTTCTTAACGCTCATTTGTATCACATTTGTCATGCGGCAAAACATGCGTCTGCTAACCACGGTTGGGGTGGCATTACCAATTATTAGCATCGCCTGTCAAACTCACCCATTGAGATCAGTAGGGCTGCACTGCAACTATGAGCTCGAAGTTGTGGTGTGATCCTGCCAAGTAAAATGGTCATTCAGCCATTTTATGTATGTAATCAAAATGGAAAAGTTTTAAAACTGTCATTAGCATTTTGATAGGGGGTAGGTATGAATCACTGATAACAAAATATAGGCAGATTAAAAATATGTAAAGCCAGCATTTCATATTCTTGATATGTGCCTGCTGTACCATGTACCTGTATGAAAAAATATCCTGTTCTCTTTTTATTGCTTCCTTTGTGTGAAATCCCTGGTGTTCCTGCCAGTCCCTCTGCTTTCTTATTAAACACTGACCACACTAGGCATGAGAGCACAGCATGGTTAGTTTTCTGGGTGTGCTGGGAACTCAGCCTGCTATCCTCTAATGATCAGACTTGTCCTGATATGCTGCCCCCTGCACAGCCATTCACTTGGAAGACCAGTGTGCTGCTGTTTCTCCTTCCCCAGTTCTTATGCAGCTGAGGGTATGTAGTCACTTATAAAAAAAAAGGGGAAAAATATATTTATAATGGGTTTTTTTTGTATCTATACACAAATTATTTGCTTTTCATTTCTATTTTAAACTGAATGATTTGTTTTACAAGGTGAGGGTTTATGTATACTTTATTGTTCAGTTTCAAATTTCAGGGTCAGGATCAGGTTTATATCCAGGGTTTTGCTTGGAATTAAAGTGGCTGCAAACTCCTACTTATACCCGGTTAAATGACCAGCCCCAAGTGATACACAGGGATAAAGCAAACTGTCCTTCATGTGTTGTACCAGAAGGAAGGGGGTTCTGGGGTTCTGAAGTCACATACTTAATAACATAGAGCATGAAACTGAGTGTAATCTGAAACCTGAGTGGAATGGGCACACCCCCCTCTACACAGTCTCATAGGGAAACATGCACTGTCAATAACCTCTGGGGGGATCAGGAAGGAGTTTTTTTCCCTTGCAGGAGCAAATTGGATCATGCTTTGCTGGGTTTTTTGCCTTCCTCTGGATCAACTGTGGGTATAGGATTATAACTTTTTTTTTTAAAGTTGAACTGGATGCCAGGCTAACTATGTAACTAGGTAATGTAACCTGCTGTGTGCTGGAGAGGGGGGGGGGGGGGCAGGACAGAGGATACACATATCGCACTTGATGCTCTGGATAGAGGGAAGCACATACTATAAAAGGATATGCTTTGTTTATTTTTCATTTCACAGGTTTAAAGTGGCTTTCACAGCATCTTGTACATCCTTTCACTGTAACCAGGGGCGGACTGACCATTCAGGCTCTCGGGCACAGAGTCAGTAGGGGGGGGGTCCCATGAGATGCCCCTAGTACCTTTCATAGGCTTTTTTGGGTGTGGGTTGAGTGTGGGCGAGGACACAGGGGCCCCATGATCCCCTATGGCCCAGGGGCCCCATGAGATCTCAGTCTGCCCCTGCCTGTAACCTCTCACAATTTGCCTTTGGGAACAAGGCGAAGAGCCAATCAGTAAGCTCCAAATCAGTCCTACTCAGAACTTACACAGGTGGGAGCTCCCATGCATGCCACGCGTGTATTCAAATACTGAATAGAAGAATGCAGTGATATTCCATTGCCAAGAAGCAGCACATCTTACTACCAGTCGCTCTTGCTATAGATCCACCAATATAATTGATTACAGGGTTAGCTAATAGTACCTGAACTATCATGCTTATCCTATGGCTTCACTACCGAATACGCTACTGGTACTGAACAAGCATGCACCCAGTGTAGCAAGAAGAGCAATCCAGCATTTTTGTTGCCAGTCACTGGCTAATAGTGAAAAGCAGGACAGCCAAGAAGCTGCTATAATACATCACAGCCCTTCTTGGATTGTTCTGTTCTTCAATTGTTCTATTTTCCTCCATAGCAATGAAAACCCCCTTCTGATGCCGTAGGGGTGCTGCAAGGAAACACTGAGCATAATCAGGTGTTAATGCTGCCCTAGGTTCCCTTTCAATCCAAAAATTTCTATTTAGATCTCTCACCGTCTGTTACTAAACTCCCTCTGCTGCAGCAGGAAAAGTGAAGCTGGATATACATTAGTAGAGTTTAATTCTGCATTTTTCGTTAGAAGAACTGCATGGGAACGTTCATTCATTCAGTGGGACCAAATCGGCAACCGTTTTTGTCTGCAGTGATGAGAAAATTCAAAGGAGCAGAATGGAAATTTTTTTTTCCAAAGTCCAAATTTCCAACAGTGTATGTAGTTTTCATTCGGTAAAGTTAATTCATCCCAAAATAGGATGTTAAAAGCGAACTAAATCTTTTGAATGACATTTGAGCGTTCTAAGAATTTTTTCGCACAAATTTTTGATCGTAATTCTACTAGTGTACACCCACCTTGAAACTGGCAATAGATGAGTAGAAAAATGAACAAAATTCGAACAAAAATAAAGTTTTTCGACCTAATATCTGATGGCCCTATCATTGTTATAAAAAATTTGAACGGAACTTGAACTTTTAAAAAAATGTTTTTAATTGTTTTCAACATTAAACAATAGGGTTGATTTACTGAAGGCAAATAGACTGCACACTTTGCAAAATGCAGTTGCTTCGGAGCTTAGTAAATGAGGTAGAGCTTTACCTTGCAAAGAATACAAAATCACATGCAAGGAAAATTAAAAAACAGCATTTTGGCTTGCACATGATTGGACGGTGGAAGTTAGCTTGGCTTCTGGAGCAATTGCAAAGTGCCCAATCTATTTGCCTTTAGTAAATCAACCCCATTGTTTTTTCCTATTCACTTCTACTACTTCTACTGCTCATGTGTATTTCACTTCTTTTTTTTTTTTTAACTGTTGACCTACAAAAGATTAGAAAATCGTTTGTTCAAAAAAAACAAACAAAAAAACAAAATGTTAATTTGTTCATTATGTATCTTGAAACAGAAATCAACTGTCTCAGTAAGTACACTAACCATGCAATCTACCGACTCAATTTTTCATTTGATTTTCTATCCATCTATGGTCAGCTTTAGACTTGAAGTCAGGGAAGTACAGTCCTGAACTCTGGTTGGGAGATCTCTTTGTTGGAGTCCCCAAGAGACATAAGTCCCAGGTGATTCCACCTATCAGCAAATTTCAGTTTTGGGTGAATCAGCCGTTTAAATGCATTTTATTAATTCATTATTACCTAGCAGTCTCATATTTCTCTCTTTGATCCTACCTTCAATGGTCCGGAGTAGTGATGTGCCATTCTTCTTGGATGTCCAGGGACACCGATGAACAGAGAACCTACAAGTATATGTGCCCTGTACTAGGTAGTGGTGTGAGGGGCTTGTCAGGGACCGCCCAATTGTATTTTGTCCTGGAGCCAGCTGCTATTTGCTTAGCTGAACCGCTGGTTCTACTCATATAGTAAAATGATCGGTTAGAGCAAGTTATCATTTAACAACACTGTTTAGACAATATTTTCGGGAGTTGAAAATTAACTTGTCTAGTTTCTCAATACTGATTGGCTAAGTGACCATGCTCCAATTTCTGCATTAAATGAGAAAAACCCAAAAAATGTTGATTAAGGACATTGTTGATGAGTGGAACCTGGATTTAAAATATATAACCAAAAAACAAAAATGTAATATGCTGCTGTTTACCGGTTCTCAGATGTGAAAGTTGTAGTTGTTTTTACTTTCTGAGATTTTTTTCCTTTACTTGGTGATCCTGCCAGAAAAGCATTTCCTGTCCAAGAGTGACAACACTCACCGTACTGTGTCAGAACTGAAACAACCAATACTACAGAAAGCTCCCCTCTGTTTGTCTCCATAGCATAGAGGTGGGGGATATGTAGTCCTTAGAGATAACTGAGAACAATATAACTGATAATGCCTTCTGCATCCCCTGCATGTCCAATCCCAACATTTTCATGCACCGGGAGGCACAGGGGCAGTCTCCCTATTTTGACTTGCCTGCAGAACATAATAAAATCACATTCCACCCTCGTAGAGGTTATTAGAACATAATATTACAACATAGATCTTTAGCCTCCTGGCTGTTCACTGGACTGTTTGGCCAGTGTCCAGTCTCCACTCTCTCTCTACTACATTTTAGTAATAAGGTGTGAGAGGGTGTGTTCACCTATTATTCATACCACCCAACATTAGAAGATGAGGGGCAACCTGAAAATGTGAAAACATGCCGCACTGTCACGTACCTGATTGGAGACTGAAATGACGAGGTCGGCCTCACTTGTGTCACTAGCCCTGACCCCACTGGAAGTGGAACAGAGGGTGTCTAGGAACCAGGGGGACAAGAGCGCCAGCAGGAGTTACAAAAGGTTCAAAACTTCCTGTGGTCTCCCATGAAATACTCAGGTATTGGCACCCAGGGTTCCGGTAGAGGAGAAGTTCCATGAATCATGCTGAGCTCTGTCTGGGTAGTTATGTCTGAGACTGCAGAGGGACCCATGGCTGTTGAGACATCTGACTTGGTTGGTAATTGGTTTTCCATATGCTCATAAGGTTTCCTTGCAAACTCTGCACCATGTAAGACAAGGCAGAGATTGATTGACAGATGTCCCCATTGCAGAGGCCTCCCTTTCAGACTCCATCACTGGCTGACTGGTATTGTCACGTACCTGATTGGAGACTGAAATGATGAGGTCGGCCTCACTTGTGTCACTAGCCCTGACCCCACTGGAAGTGGAACAGAGGATGTCTAGGGACAAGGGGGACAAGAGCGCCAGCAGATGTTGTTTGCAGCTCTTGCAGCTGGAGACTTTGGAAGACTGATGAACCTCCGATTCAGGAACAGTAGTAATATGCAGGGCTGGTATGGTAGGTCGCCAGGTGTGCACCAGAGCAAAGCAGGAAGCTGGGATGGGAGACAGGAGCAATGTCATAGAAATAGCCGGGGTCATCAATGAGCAACAACACACAACACAAAAATTATATATTTCTGTGCTTATAAAGTCCAAACACATAGATGATCACACTCCAATCAAAAACTCGTGCTGATATTAGTGTGACAGTGGGTTGATTGTTGATAAAATATCCGACCACCGGCTAGATCAGCCTCTAACCTTAAAACTTCGACCCTTGCGGGTCAAAACACTTAAAAGGATCCCTCTCATAGATCCTTCAGGACGGTTGTCACTCCAAAGATTTGTTCCCACTGCATACACAACTCTCTCTAAGGGTCAGCACTCCAATAATGGCTCCTCTCCAGACAAGATCAAACGCTGCGCTAATAACTCATCAGCATGTCTTTGGAGTGTGGGAGGAAACAGGAGTAACCAGAGGAAACCCACGCAAACACAGGGAGATCATGCAAACTTCAGGCAGGTGGTGCCAACCACGGCACCAAATAATTAAAATCAATTCTGACTTCAAGGCTAATGGGCAAGTGATTATTAAATAACCACCATAGGGGGTATGGCACTACCGAAGGGGGGGGGGTGCATTTTTTTTAAAGTGTTAAAAATATAATTTTGCAGTGAGCAGACATTTTAACAATATTTGAAGTAAAATAATAAAAATGCCCAATTTCTTTAAAAAAACATTGCTGTAACATTGATGTATACAAACAATTGCAGTACAGCAAAACTGACAAATTGAAAGAAAAAACCTAAGGCAGCCTTTCTCAACCATTTTAACATGAAGGAACCCTTGAAATAACTACCTGGGCTCAGGGAACCCTTGCTAATAATTACTATATCTACAGCTCACAGTATGTTAGTATAATGGTCACTGGGAGGTATGGAAAGAATCCCCTCTTATAGATACACTATATTGCCAAAAGTATTGGGACATCCCTCCAAATCATTGGATTAAGGTTTTCCAATCACCTCCATAGCCACAGGTGTATAAAATCAAGCCCCTAGGCATGCAGACTGCTTCTACAAACATTTGTGAAAGAATGGGTCGCTCTCAGGAGCTCAGTGACTCCAAGCGTGGTACCGTGATAGGTGGCCACCTGTGCAATAAGTCCATCCGTGAAATTTCCTGGCTACTAAATATTCCACGCTCAACTGTTAGTAGTATTATAACAATGTAGAAGCAACTGGGAACAACAGCAACTCTTCCATGAAGCGGTAGGCCACGTAAAATGACAGAGCGGGGTCAGCGCATGCTGAAGCACACAGTGCGCAGAGGCCACCAACTGTCTGCAGAGTCAATAGCTAAAGACCTCCAAACTTCATGTGGCCTTCAGATTAGAACAACAACAGTGCATAGAGAGCTTCATGGAATGGGTTTCCATGGCCGAGCAGCTGCATCCAAGCCTTACATCACCAAGTGCAATGCAAAGTGTTGGATGCCGTGTTGTAAAGCACGCCGCCACTGGACTCTAGAGCAGTGGAGATGTGGAGGTGTGTTCTCTGGAGTGACCAATCGCGCTTGTCTGGTAATCCAATGGACATGTCTGGGTTTGGCGGTTGCCAGGACAACGGTAATTGCATTACATTGTGCCAAGTGTAAAATTTGGTACAGTGGGGATTGAGATGTGGGGTTGTTTTTCAGGGGATAGTTCCAGTGAAGGGAACTCTTAAGGCAACAGCAAACCAAGACATTTTGGACAATTTCATGCTCCCAACTTTGTGGGAACAGTTTGGGGATGGGCCATTCCTGTTCCAACATGACTGCACACCAGTGCACAAAGCAAGGTCCATAAAGACATGGATGAGCGAGTTTGGAGTGAAGGAACTTTCACAGAGTCCTGACCTCAACCCGATAGAACACCTTTGGGATGAATTAGGGTGGAGACTGCGAGCCAGGCCTTCTCGTCCGACATCAGTGCCTGACCTCACAAATGCACAAATGCACTTCTAGAAGAATGGTCAAACATTCCCAAAGATACACTCCTAAAGCTTGTGGACAGCCTTCCCAGAACAGTTGAAGGGTGGGTCAACTCAATATTGAACCCTATGGGACAAGACTGGGATGCCATTAAAGTTCATGTGTGTGTAAAGGCAGGTGGCCCAATACTTTTGGCAATATAGTGTAGCTAAAAAGATCACTGGTGTCAGAGGTTACTAATTTGAGAGGCAAAAGTTTCTCACTGCTCAAGGAACTCCTAGCAAGCTCTGGAGGAACTCAGCTGTTTCATGAAACCCTGGTTGAGAAAGGCTGCTATAGGGCAATCCAGAACTTTAGTTTGCTGTCTTGCAGGTATTTCTGGATCACAAACTGAGCTTAACAGTATGTCATATAATGTGGGAGGTAAAACAATTAATATATACTGTATGTATTTCAACTGTGTACTTATTGCTTGCCTGGAGTTCAGCTTTAAACGCAGGCACCGCACTGGTCATGTGACTGTGTTTCCTGTAGCCTGGTTGTATTAGAAGCTATGAGACTTCTCCTTTTTGACAGATTCTGAATCCACATGGGAGAAAACATGTCACAAGTGTATCTGGTTTTACTGTTTAGCTTGTCTGCCTTCTGTCTCATCACATGTGAGATCTCCTGCCGCAACGAAGCTGGAGAACCTGTTGACTGGTATGTATCAAGTAGACGCAAAGTTATCTTAAATAGAAGAAAGTGAAACCAAACCGGTGTACGAGGGAACATTTTAAGGAGACTTCCAGTTTGATGTTTCTCAGATGATACAAAATGACAGGGCTCTGCAAATAACGGGGGAGATTTACTAGAACACACAGAATCTTGTGCAGCTGTGCATAGTAACCTATCAGCTTCTAGATTTAGCCCTGGTTCACACAGGATGCAACTTGGCATGCGATTTGCATGCCCTGCGACTTACAAATTGCTTGCCAAGTCGCACCCTATTGTCTGCAATTGGAGCAGTCATATCGGTGCAGTTCCAACTTGGTCGGAGCCGCACTAATTGAAAAACTGGTACATGCACTACTTTTGGTGCGATTTGCATGGACATCCGTATCAGATGTCTTGCAAATCGCACCTGAAATCGACGGGTCCCCCGACTTTGAAATTGTGCGACTTCACTGTAAGTCTCACGATTTCAAAGTCAGGCTTGATGTGAAGTTAGAAACTGATTGGTTACTATGCACACCTGCACTAGATTCTTTGTGCACCCGTTTTAGTAAATCCCCCCCAATATGTAGATGTATTTGTTATTTGCTATTTTTCTAAAGTTATGAAGTCACTCTGCAAGTGTCAGTACTTATTTACTGGTGAACTCAAGAAAACAAACAAAGAAAAAAACACTACTTCATTAGGGCTGTCTACCCACCAACATGCAGGAAAAATACAAACATTGGGGGGGAGTCTCAGTTATAGTGAGTGTGGCATGGAAAGCAAAGGGACTTGGCCTCTTAACCTTTTCATATTCAAGATGGTTCTGAAAAGACCTACAGGTAAGAAACCAGTCTCCTTTGGACACTTCTTAGCACTCTACAGCATTAGGATGTTAAGTACCTGGAAGGAGAGCTTGATGAGATGGGGAATGGCCTCTCTTACACCTCCAGTCCAGGGCCCCTCATAGGGTGGACAAGTAGGGCAAGGGTGGCACAAGTGCTTTGCTGGTCTGCTGGATACTGGTACGGGTAAATGGGAGCCACCGGTGAGGTCTGTGATGTGTGGACTTCCCCAGGTAAGAAACCAAGCTCCTTTGGGCACCTCTTAGCACTCTTCAGCATTAGGGTGTTACATACCTGCCAGAAAGCTTGATGAGATAGGGATGGTCTCTCTTACACTTCCAGTCCAGGGCCCCTGATAGGGTGGACAGGTAGGGCAAGGGTGGCACAAGTGCTTTGCTGGTCTGCTGGATACTGGTACAGGTAAATGGGAGCCACTGGTGAGGTCTGTGATGTGTGGACCTCCCCAGGTAAGAAACCAAGCTCCTTTGGGCACCTCTTAGCACTCTTCAGCATTAGGGTGTTACATACCTGGCAGGAGAGCTTGATGAGATAGGGGTGGCCTCTCTTACACCTCCAGTCCAGGGCCGCTGATAGGGTGGACAGGTAGGGTAAGGGTGGCACAAGTGCTTTGCTGGTCTGCTGGATACTGGTACGGGTAAATGGGAGCCACTGCTGAGGTCTGTGATGTGTAGACTTCTCCAGAAGATAACAAGTAGGGGACCGATTACTGGAGCAGTAAATGATGAGTACAGAATCAGCATATGGGTGAGCAGAAAGGTGCATAATAGGTGGAGTTGCGGGCAGGTAAGCAGAAGGGATGGAAGAGTTGAGGTCTGGTTCAAGGTTGGGAAGGCTGGGCGGGCAGATGGTGCTTGGTCAGGATCAAGCCAGGGTCAGTGCCAGGCAATCAGATCTAAAGCAAAAGGAGCAGACAGGAGCATGGTCATGGAGCAAGTTGAGACTGGCACAGGCAGATCACAAGAGCAGGTCAGAACAAGCCAGGTTAATATCGGAAAATCCATTACGAAAAATACTGGATGCAGGTTAACAGGTACTGTGAAGGCAAGTCAGCACTGGTTATATGCAGCTATCTCATTTAAATAGTCCGCTTGGTGCCAAGAATAGTCCCATTCACATGCTCTGTCTTGCACAAGTAACCTATGCTTGCGCATGGATGCTCACACAGAATCACCATTGTCCATACTGGTGACCTTCCTTACAAAGGGATGCAATTTTACTTCTTCCCTTCTCATAGTCCAGTCCTGTGGTAGAGGAGCAGGAACCCAGGATAAATTCAGGTACTTAACCCCTTCCCGCCATGTGTATACATATATGCGGCCTCACTGAAGTGGGTCTTCTTCCCTGCGACAGCATATATGCCTATTTGTGTTTTTGCTGGGAGCATGCTACAGAGTGCACTCCCAGCGCAGGGACTGTGCTCTCACCAAGAGCCCATACTAATGATAGTTCCAGTTCCTGATCACCCGATCCATGTGATAACCTCTGATTGCCTATTACAGTGATCTGTCACTTTGCAGCCAGAAAACTGACCACGCTGTGTTCTCATGTCTAATGTGGTCAGTTTTTAAAAGGAAAGCAGAGGAACTGGCATTAACACCAAGGATTTCACACAAAGAAAGCAATACAAAGAGAACAGGATACATTTTTGATAACCTCTGATTGGCTATTACAGTGATCTGTCACTTTGCAGCCAGAAAACTGACCACTCTGTGCTCTCATGTCTAGTGTGGTCAGTTTTTAATAGGAACGCAGAGGAACTGGCAGGAACACCAAGTATTTCACACAGAGAAAGCAATACAAAGAGAACAGGATCATTTTTCATACAAGTACATGATACAGCAGGCACATATCATGAATATGAAATGTTGGGTTTACATCTTCTTTTAAAGGTACTTTTTACAGTGATTGTTAACCCCTTCCCACCCAACCACTGTGTCCCTTTACACATGTCTTTACACCGGGGGGAAGACAGACAACATGACCACTGTTTTTGGCTGTCACATTGGTCACATGATCAGGAGCCCATCCCACTGGCTCCCAATCATAACTAGAGACCAAGCGTTGTCTATTACAGCTTGATCAGTGTGCTGGGAGTGCACAGTGAGCATGCTCTCATCACAGACACCTCAGTCATCCATGACCGCACATGTGCAGCTCTTTGCAGCTGTACATACAGGTTACATGGGCAGCAAAAGTTTAACCACATGCCGCCCAGCCACTGTATAAAAACGGTGGCAGAGCGGCACAGCTGGGCAAAAGCACGTTTTAAAACATGTGTTTTCAAAACAGGTAGGGGGCGCGCGCGAGGCGCACCGCCGCCCTACCTGTCCCGCCGATCACAGCCGCGGATGTCAGTCGCCGGGTCACAGCCGGTCGTTACCGGCTATGTCCCAGCGATCGGCGGCAATCGCTGACAGAGAGCACAGCTGCAGTAGCTGTGCTTTCTGTCACTTCCCTGACAGCTCCAGGACACGCTGATCAGGACAGAAGAGTTTCTCTCTCCCGATCAGTGGTGTTCCCTGCAGTACACACCCCCGCCCCCTAGTAAAACACTCCCCTCACACAGTTAACCCTTTCCCTGAATAATAAACTTAACCCCTTCCTCCCCAGTGCCATTAGTACAGTGTCAGTTTTTTTTTTTTTGCACTGATCACTGTATTGGTGTCACTGGGGATGTCAGTGACCCCAAGTCAGTACCCTCCAATGTCAGAATGTCCGCCGCAGTCCCGCCATAAGTCACTGATCGCCGCCATAAGTCGCTGATCGCTGCCATTATTAGTATAAAAAAAACTAAAACTCCCAGTATCTTTCCCGCCATTTGTAAACGCTATAACTTTCACGTAAACCAATTAATTTACACGTATTGGGTTTTTTTTTAGCAAAGACATGTCGCAGAATGCATTTTGGCAGAAATTTATGACTAAATTTAATTTTTACATTTTTTTTTACTGGACATGTTTTATAGCAAAAAGTCCAAAATATTGTTTTTTTTCCTCAAAATTGTCAGCCTTTTTTTTTATAGCGCAAAAAATAAAAACCGCACAGGCGATCAAATACCACCGAAAGAAAGCTCAATTTGTGGGAAAAAAAAAGGATGTAAATTTCATTTATGTACCGTATTGCATGACCGCGCAATTGTCCGTTAAACTAGCACAGTGCTGTATAGCAAAAAAATGGTGTAAATTGCAGTATCTATACCATAGTTTGTAGACGCTATAACTTCCACACAAAGCAATCAATATACACTTATTGGGATTTTTTTTACCAAAAACATGGAGCAGAATACATTTTGGCCTAAATTTATAACTAACTTTGAGTTTACTATATATTTTTTATAGCTGAAAGTAAAAAAATATTGTTTTTCTTCAAAATGTTTGGCCTTTTTTTGTTTATAGCGTGAAAAATAAAAAGCGCACAGGTGATCAAATACCACCGAAAGAAAGCTCTATTTGTGTGAAAAAAAGGACGTAAATTTCGTTTGGGTGCAGCATTGCAGGCCGCGCAATTATCAGTTGAATTAGTGCAGCGCCGAGTAGCAAAAAGAGGCCTGGTCATTAAGGGGGGTAAATCCTCTGGAGGTCAAGTGGTTAATAAAACAACTTTATAGAGTAGCAATGCTACTGCATACGTACCATTGGGGGCGCTATTGAGGTGGTGACTTTCCCTTTACATTAATCTAGGGTTAATGTTTTGTAAATCAAGCCTGTAGTAATGTATACACGGTATGTAGTTCTGTCACTTGTGTGTTATGTTTTCCAGGTTTGTGGTTTACAAATTACCAAAATATAGAATCAATGAGACGAAGGGAACAGGACTGGAATATCTGTATCTGGACTCCAGGTCACAAGGATGGCAAGTCAGCAAATTCCTCATTAACATGACTCAGAGTGCTCTGGGGCAAGTGCTACAGCAGCTGTATACGTCTTATAAAGTGAGCACCGCTCCTATTTACTGTAATTGGAAATCAAATCTTACAACTTCACACAGAAGTTCCCAGGTTGAATCCCCCACCAAAATTATAGGTTATCTGTGCCATGAGTCTCCAGGTCCAATCCACTCATCTGCTGTGGCCATCACAAGGTGATCTTAATCTAGCCATACATCACTAGATTTATGAATGAACGTTTGTATGAACATTCTCAACAGCACATTCAAGGACTTGATGAAAGTCGTTCACAAGTACTTTAAAATTATGTTTTCTTTTAACATATGACTTTGGAACAAATGTGCTTCCAAACAAAAATCATTTGACCCCATCAATGATTAGAAAATTGAAACGAACATTCCCGAAATTAAAGTTTTTGAATAAAATTATTATATTGCAGCTTACCAATTATTAGATGTGATGGTTGTATTAGTTTTCTTTTTTCTGTGTTCTTTTCTTTATTTTCATCTTGTGAACCATCCAGCAAGTCTGTTGTTTTTCAAAAGCACAAGCCTCCAGCAGAATGTACCAGTTTACATGGATGAGACAAACCACGTAACACTGGCACGGGAGAATAAAATGATCAGATTTTATTTATTCACGCAAAAACTTTATCCTAAAAGGAAAAAACTGTTGTTGTAACTGAATATAAAGTGTGAGCTGGAGTTCAGCTTCAATTTGTTAGTGTATCTAAATCTACCAGTACATTTAACGCTACCCTCCCCGCAAGGCTGAAATTTGTGCTGTGTGCTGTGACCCCCTGTGCTCATTCCTCCAGAGTAGTTTTGGGTTTTAGACCACTTTAATTTTCTGCCTTTGCTCACATAGCATATATCTGATGATTCCTGAAGGCTGTAGGTCTAAATTTACCGCGGCCACAAAGCATAACATCCCAGCCGTAGCATACATCCCAAAAACTTAATAAGTGCACAGAAAAAAAAAATAATGTGCTAATCTGCATGCTTACCCCTGAACATGAATTTCCCCTCCTCCCAGTACAAATTACTCCCCCACTGAAATCCCCCCTCTCAGCACAAACCTTTGCCCCTCCCATCCATCTTCCCAGCTCAAATCCTCTCTCCCCCCAAAAGCCCTCAGCACAACCCCCCCTCCAAAAGAAATCACCCCTCCTAACACAATTCCACTACCCCTCGAATTTCCCTTCCAAGCACAAATCCCCTCTCCACTCAAAATCCCCCCTTCCAACACAAATTCCCCCCCAACTTCCCCCTCCTAGCACAAATCCTCCCCCCTAAATTTCCCCTCCTAGCACAAAACCCCTCTGATCATCTCTGCTAACACAAATCCCCCCCAAAAAACATTTCCCCTACTAGCACGAATCCCCTCCCCCTCTACCCAGGGGCAGACTGACAACTCATGGGGCCCCCGGGCAATAGGGGATCATGGGACCCATGTGTCCTCGTCCACACTCAAACCTCACCCAAAACAGCCTATGAAAGGTACCAGGGGCATCTAATGGGGCCCCTTACTGACCCCGGGCCCTCGGGCAGTGTCCGAGTTTCCGAATGGTCAGTCCGCCCCTGCCTCTACCATATCACTTCTTCTATTACAAACCCCCTAAACTCCTCTCCTGGCACAAATCTTCTTTCCCTACAACACCCCCCCCCCAAACACAAATGACCCCATATCACCACTCCTAGGACCCCTCTAAATCCCCCATCCTAGAAAACAGTCTTACCTTCTTTCACCCCCCCCTCCAATTCCCCCTCCCCTCCAATCTCCTCACAGCGCACCCCCATCTCACATGATTCCACAGTGCCCAGTGAAGCTGCCCCTCTTGCCCACCCCTTGTCCCGGCCCTGGTGCTGGTATATAATGCATTCCAGCAGACACGTGTTATAGGCACCCTTATGTACGTCCAGGTGTTTGTGGTTTTTTTATGTTTTTTAATTTTTTTTTCCGCTGTCTGTTTATTTTTCGGTTAAAAAGAAATTAAAAATGTAGCTAGCATGGAGCTGTTTTTGGTACAATTTCAGGATAGTTGAAAGGGCCTTCCATAATGCTTAGTTTGGTCATTCTCATGATAACAGGTTGCTTTACACCTAATGAGTGTATTTTAGCATCACATTCAGCACCATGTTTTTTTCTACTGACATGATATCTTTTATTTCCTAGAACAACAGCACAGCATACATGATATACAACGATGCCCCTCCAGGAGCAAACAACTTTTCCACACACTATGGTCACACTAAGGGTGAGTTAAATCTCATTGTCTATATAGAGAATCTGCAGATAGTTATACACTGTGAACATGCCATAAGAGATGGTCAGAGACTGGACATGCTATGAGACATGGACACTGTGGACATGGTATGGCAGATGGTTAGTGACTGTGGATATGCTATAGGATATGGTCAGTAACTGTGGGCTTGCTGTGGGAGATAGTCAGAGACTGTGGGCGTGCTATAGGAGATAGTCAGAGACTGTGGGCATGCTATAGGAGATAGTCAGAGACTGTGGGCATGCTATAGGAGATAGTCAGAGACTGTGGGCATGCTATAGGAGATAGTCAGAGACTGTGGGCATGCTATAGGAGATAGTCAGAGACTGTGGGCATGCCTCAGAAGATAGTCAGAGACTGTGGGCATGCTGTAGAAGATAGTCAGAGACTGTGGGCATGCTATAGAAGATAGTCAGAGACTGTGGGCATGCTATAGAAGATAGTCAGAGACTGTGGGCATGCTATAGGAGATAGTCAGAGACATTGGGCTTGCTGTGGGAGATAGTCAGAGACTGTGGGCTTGCTGTGGTAGATAGTCAGAGACTTTGGGCATGCTATAGGAGATAGTCAGAGACTTTGGGCATGCTATAGGAGATAGTCAGAGACTGTGGGCATGCAATAAGAGACAGTCAGAGACTGTGGGCATGCTATAGGAGACAATCAGAGACTGTGGGTATGCTATAGGAGACAGTCAGAGACTGTAGGCATGCTATAGGAGACAGTTAGAGCCTGCAGACATGCTATAGGAGATGGTGATTGGCCAGAGACAGTGGACATGCTATAGGGGATAGTTAGAGACTGCAGAACTGCTATAGGATGTTGTCAGGAACTGAAGTCATTTTTGTAGGAGTGGTTAGCACTTCCACCTAGCAGCACTGGGGTCATTGGTTCAAATCCCAACCATGACACAACCTGCTAGGAGATTGCATGTTCTCCCTGTGCCTGCGCGGGTTTCCTCCAGGTACTCCAATTTCCTCCTACACTTCAAAGGCACACTGGTAGATTAATTGGCCCAAGTACAGTTAGGTCCATATATGTCTGGAAATAGGCACAATTTCAATTTTTTTTCAGGTATTTACCATATGTACATCCACATTGGAGGAAGGGTTTAGGAGTTACAGCTCTTAAGAGTAGCCATCCCCCATTTTCAAGGGACCAAAAGTAATTAGACAATTAAATCAAAAGCTGTTTCATGGCCAGGTGTGGGCTATTCCTTCATTATTTCTTCATCAATTAAGCAGGTAAAAGGTCTGGAGTTGATTCTAAGTGTGGTATTTGCATTTGGAATCTATTGCTGTGAACCTACATCATGTGTTCAAAGGAACTGTCCATGCAAGTGAAACAGGCCATTGTAAGGCTTCAAAAACTAAACAAATCCATCGGAGAGAAAGCAGCAACATTAGAAGTGGCCAAATCAACAGTTTGGTACATTCTGAGGAAAGAAGAACGCACTGGTGAGCTCAGCAACATAAAAAGACATGGACGTCCATGGAAGACAACAACTGCTAGACATCACTGCCATCATAGCCACTTATAGATGGATGCACTCACATTTGTACTTTTTTTACAGCCTCCTTAAAAATGACATTCTACATGTCTGATCATCCACATATTAAGATTCATAATAAAAAAAAGACTGACAAAAATTCATGATTTCCTTTCTCTGATCTTTTATTATGGACCCTGTTGTGGGGTACATCGATGTGAAGGGCGGTCTGCAGTCTCTGTTTTCTACAGCATGTACAGTATGCAATCTCTATCCCCTATAGTACCTCTAATCTTTGATTGTCTAATTCAGTGTTTTTCAACCTTTTTTGTGCAAAGGCACACTTTTTTCATGAAAAAAATCACGAGGCACACCACGATTAGAAAATGTTAAAAAAATTTACCTCTGTGCCTATATTGACTATATATAAAGTAATTCTCTTGAATAGGAATCAAACACAAAGAAATTATTTTATAATTACTTTATTATGAAATAATAAAGTATTTTATAATTGGACCCGGGGGCCGGACCAAGAGTAGATGAATGATGTGTATGTGTCATCCATAGTAAGTATAGTAATATTCCCCCATAGTAAGCATAGTAATTAATCCCTCATATAGTATTTCATCCCCCCATATAGTATTTCATCCCTCATATAGTATTTCATCCCTCATATAGTAATTCATCCCCCATATAGTATTTCATCCCCCCATATAGTATTTCATCCCTCATAAAGTAATTCATCCCTCATATAGTATTTCATCCCCCACAGTACTATTCCCCCCCCCCCTTCTAGTAAGCCAAGTCCCCCGTGTCAATTCACTTACCTTTTGCGTTCCTCTCGCTGTCTTCCCGCGCCGTTCGGGTCTTCAGGGCGGACTGTGAGAGGAGCCTAGCTCCCCTCCCCTCACGTTCGGCACGCTGCCCCGCCTACACACATCCTGACAGCCACATCCGCAAGCCGGATTAAAAGGTCCGCGCGGACTTTTGGGGCTGCCAACCGAGAGGAGGCAGGGGAGCGGCCGACCGAGAGGAGGGAGGGGAGCAGGCGCCCGGCACACAGAAGAGCCGCATTAGACTGGGTAAAGAGCCGCATGTGGCTCGCGAGCCGCGGCTTGCCGACCACTGAATCATTAGATTCTAATGATTGGTCTATTTGTGAGCCGAAGCCACATGTTACAGATGAAATTGGAATTTTTCCCACGGCACACCAGACAATATCTCACGGCACACTAGTGTGCCGCGGCACAGTGGTTGAAAAACGCTGGTCTAATTTAGCATACCCACAGTCTCTGTATGTCTATGCAATATGTCCGCAGTCTCCCATCATGTTCTCCAACATGTTTGAAGTCTCTCACCATCTCCTGCATCATGCCTACAATCACCTATTGTCTCCTACAATATGTCTGCAATGTATAGGTGCCTCATGTAGCTTTTGATGGTATCTGACCATCTCCTGTACAAATTCTGATGATATCAGGGGCCAGATTGAAGTCCTCCCTTATTAAGCAATTTGACCATACTGGGTTCTGAATCCGTCATTTGTACTAGACCAGGGACCTCCAAACTTTCTAAACAAAGGGCCATTGTACTGTCCCTCAGACTTTAGGGGAAGTGGACTGTGGCCAGTGGGTGGAAAAAATTTTCTGACATCAGGGGGAGTAAATAAAGCCTCAGTCTTGGTGGTCAGTGGGAAAAAAATGCATATCATCTGTGGTAAGTAGAAGAAGGAATAGTGCCCCATCATTGGTGTCAGTGGGAGGAATAGTGCCCCATCATTGGTCAGTGGGAGGAATAGAGTCCCATCATTGGTGTCAGTGGGAGAAATAGTGCCCCATCATTGGTACCAATGGGAGGAATAGTGCCACATCATTGGTCAGTGGGAGGAATAGAGTCCCATTATTGGTCAGTGGAAAGAATAGTGCATTGGTTAATGGGAGGAATAGTGCCCCATCATTGGTCAGTGGGAGGAATAGAGTCCCATCATTGGTCAGTGGGAGGAATAGAGTCCCATCATTGGTCAGTGGGAGGAATAGAGTCCCATCATTGGTCAGTGGGAGGAACAGAGTCCCATCATTGGTGTCAGTGGGAGGAATAGTGCCCCATCATTGGTCAGTGGGAGGAATAGTGCCCCATCATTGGTGTCAGCAGTGGCATCGCTATAGGAGTCCTGCAATCTGTATGTACACACTCCTGAACCCTGGGCTCTGTATCTAGTGTACCTCTTAACCCTGTGCATAATGCGCTCATGATATTTAACAATGCCTTTGTAAGGCCCATCTATTATTAGTTCAATTCAGCCAGCCTACTCTTTCTTGTGGTGTGCTCTCCCCCTGCGGGGGTGATGCAGTGGGGGCATGGTTGAGTTCCTGCACCTATTCTCTGAGCCCGATGCACTAGCCTGCCCAGTATCTACTGCTCTGTCCTGCTCCTGCTGTAACTCTGCAGCAGCAGGATAGATCACTGTGGCAGGCTGGGGGGGTGGAGCCTGACCATGGAGGCGCGGGAGAGCGGAGATTAGACGCTCTCCGATAACCTTCCCCTCCTAACCTCCCTAATGTGTCCGTAACCGCTGAGCTGCCGAAGACTCACCGAGAGAGGCGGGGGATCCTGGCGGTGGTGCGGTGGCTTGTTGGGGGGTGGGAAGCCGGGGCGACTGTCCGCTGGAGGACTGCCTGAGGTGATCCAGGAGGGAGAGTGGGGTTGCCAGGCGACGAGGAGAGCGGAGTAACCACGTGGGCTGCCGCGGGGGACTGCTGGGAGAAGAGGAAGCCGGCTGGCGTCCTAAGAGACTGGGGGAAAAAAACGTTGCCTGTGTCCTGCCATCAAGCAGACCCCAGGAGAGGCTGTACGACACAAGGAGAAAAGGAAAAAAGGGACCCACTAGGAACCCCCATTAAGAACATGGCCACAGGAGATCAAACAACCCAGAACAGCAAACTCTGAAGCAGCTTCACTGAAGTGGGTGAGTGAGAACTGTTAATCTGCCTACATGATTACTATTTGGCTACTGCTATAGCCCATTTGATAAGCACCTTGAGAAGTAAGGAGGGGGTTCCCAGAGAGGGTCTGAAGATTAGAGAAGAAGAAGAAGAGAAAGAAGTAATAGCTTAACTATAGACTAAAGAGCCTTAAAAAACCTTTAAAAACCTTACAGGTGACATGAAAGGGAAAAATAGCAAAGGAAATATGCCCAAGAATTCCCAAATTCAAACTGCAACGATAAAAAAATATACATCACAGGGGAAATTGACTCCTATAAGATCCCAGGAAATAAGTGAAAGGTGCGACCTGGAAACAAGCTTAGATAATAGCTCAAGATCCTCCCTGGGAGCAGTTAACAATAGTCAACAAATAATTGAAGGTATAGAGCTGGGAGAAACTGAAAAAGACTTGCAAATACCGAATAAAAAGGAAATGGCGGAGATGTTTAAAAACCTGGAAAAATCTATAAAGCAAGAGATGGGGATAATGCGGAAAGAAATGGGACAACTGCTAATTAGGGTGGAAGAAACCGAGGAGACAGTCAAATACCATACCCAAATTATCCCAAAAATAGAGAAATTGATAGTGGATACCCGGAAGGAACAAAAAAGACTGCTTTATATGATGGAGGACCAAGAAAATAGAGAAAGGAGAAATAACATTAGAATAAGAGGAGTCCCAGAGTTGCTACAGGGGGAAGATTTAAAGGAGACCACATGCAAAATTTTGAACTCCATAATGGATAGACCTGGTGCGGAGACGTATAAATTGGATGGAGCTTATAGGATAGGAAAATTCCAACAAGAAAAAGGCCCAGAAAAATCAAGAGATATAATTGTCCAATTTCATAACTATGGAGATAAGGATGAGATATGGAAGAAGATCAAGGGAAGATCTAATATTAAATATGGAGGGAAAAATATTCAAATTTTTGCAGATATAGCACCTGGGACATTGAGAAGAAAAAGGACATTGAAACCATTGTTGGAACTGTTGAAAAGACATAATGTGCAGTATAGATGGGGTCGATCAGCATGTTTAATCGGCTGGAGAGATGGAGTCACTGCATTTTTGAGAACCCCTGAAGATATGAAAGAATTTTGTAATAAATTTGAACTGCAGAGAATAGAGATCCCGGAATGGGAAGAGGAGGAGGGAGAATCATATATGTTGGGAAAAGAGGAATGGCAGCTAATTAGGAGAGAAAACAGAGAGCAGATAAATAGAGGGACAACGGGGAGGAGGGGGGGAAGGTGAGCGCCACATGGACAGAACCGAACTCCCAGGTAGGAATCAAAAGTGGGACCTTTTCCACAAATGATCCATAGGCAAACAAAAAGCCTAATAGGGGGGGGGGGAGGAGGGAGGAGTATCCGAGGGAGGGGGGGTAGGGGGAGGGAGGAGGGGGGGATTGAGGGGGGGGAGGGAGGTGGGGATGACGAGGGGGGGAGGGGGGGGATGGAGGGGGGGAGGTTCGAGGGGAGGGAGAGAATTGGGGAGGGACAGGGGATAGAGATTTTTAAAACTGACATCTTGTATGAAAGGAGAGGTTTTGGGAGGAGGAAGAGGAAGGGAAAGGGTAAAAAAAGGAAGAAGACAAATAAAATATGGAGGAAATACGCTTGGTAACCCATAATGTAAATGGATTAAATTGCCCAGGTAAAAGATTTAGACTATACAGGGAACTACAACATAGAGAGGCCTCAGTTGTCTTTTTGCAGGAAACACACCTAGAGTTAAAAAAAAATATTAAGCTAAGCTCTAGACAACACCCGACATGGTATTATGCAGATTCCCCAGTTAAGAGAGCTAAAGGGGTAGCTATAGGATTTGCAAAAAACATTAGGTTTGAACTAGAAGATAGAAAGACGGACCCGGAGGGGAGGTTTCTGTTCTTGAAAGGTAAACTACAGGACGTAGAATGTACGCTTGTAAACATATATTGCCCTAATAGAAAGCCAGAGAAGTTTTTGAAAGAAGTTATGAGAAGATTGATGGACTTTGGAAAGGGATACCTAATAGTGGCGGGAGACTTTAACATTTGTATGGATCCACAAATAGATACAACATCCAGAGTACAGAGAGGGGAAAACAGGTCCATGGGATTATTGAAAAGGGTGATGAAAGAGTGTCAATTGGTGGATAGCTGGAGAGTTGTTAACATGAGAGATAGAGATTACACCTTTTTCTCTAGTGTACATAGGACATACTCTAGATTGGATTATATTATGGTAGACCATCGACTCGTTGAGGATTTGGTTAAAGTTAAAATAGAAGCAATAACTTTTTCGGACCATGCTCCTGTAGTATCGGAATTAAGATGGGGAGGGAAGGTATTAGGAGGCTTATCATGGAGATTGAATGAGACACTCCTCATGGATCCAGATACTGACCTGAAGATCAGAGAGGAAATAGAGAGGTTCTTTGAGGAAAATGAAACAGGGGATATATCACTAGCTACAGTGTGGGAGGCACATAAAGTATATATAAGAGGTATCCTTATTGCGACTGGGGCAAAGAAAAAAAGGGAAAGACGAGAGAAGATCAGTGAGCTTTTGAAGGAAATAGCTGAGATGGAACGCCTACATAAACATAATATAAGGAAAGAGATAGAGCAAAGGGTGATAAAAAAGAGGGAAGAACTAGAGAAAGTAATGGAGGAGGAAAAAATGAGAACTTTTAATAAGATCAGTGGAGAAAGATATAGATGGGGAGATAGATCAGGAAAATACTTGATGAGAGCCTTGAGGAGAAAGAAGAACAGGAACTACATAGATAAAATAAAAAACTCCAAGGGAGAGTTAGTCCATTCAACCAAAGACATTGCAAAGGTATTTAAAGATTATTATAGTAAATTATACAATATTGCCCCCAAGGATGATATAAATAAAGATAAAGTAATAAATATTGAAAAAAGAAGAGATTATTTAAGGAAGGCAGGATTACCAAAATTAAATGCAGAATTATTAAACTCCTTAGAATCTGATATCACACAAGAAGAACTACAAATAGCATTAAAAAGCTTTAAGACGGGAAAAAGCCCAGGTCCAGACGGGTATACAGTGAGGTATTATAAAAAATATGCTGATTTACTGATACCTAAGTTAAAGAGATATATGGAGGCGTTGGGGGGAGAGATGGAGATAAGACAGGAATCCCTTCTGGCACAGGTGGTTTTGATACATAAGGAAGGTAAAGACATCACCAACTGTTCAAGTTATAGACCGATATCATTATTAAACGTAGATACGAAGTTGTATGCAAAAGTATTGGCGAATAGGTTAGGAGATCTGATGCCGGACTGGATACATGGAGATCAGGTGGGTTTTGTTAGAGGAAGAGAGGGTCGAGATAATGGGTTGAGGTCCCTGATGCTTATACAGAAAAGTAAATTGGAAAAAAAACCAGTAGTGCTGCTCTCGATAGATGCGGAGAAGGCGTTCGACAGGGTTAACTGGAGTTTTATGATAGACACACTGGAGATCTTGGGATTGGGTAGTAGGATGAGAAAGTGGATTGGAAAGTTGTATGAAGGACCGTCCGCGATGGTAATGGTAAACGGAGAGAGATCAGAGACCTTTTCTATGTCAAATGGAACCAGACAGGGATGCCCACTTTCCCCACTGTTGTTTATTCTATCATTAGAACCCCTGTTATCAACAATTAGGAAAAATATAGATATAAGGGGAATAAATGTTGGAAAGACAGAACATAAGATAGCCGCTTTTGCGGATGATTTATTATTCTATGTTGGCAACCCGAGAATAACACTTCCTAACTTAATGAAAACACTGAAAGAATATGGGGAAATGTCAAATCTAAAAATCAACCCGAGCAAAACAGAGATATTAAATATAAATCTTCCAATGAGTGAAAAAGAAAATATACAGAGAGAGTTTCCCTTTATATGGAAAGATAGAGAAATAAAGTACCTGGGAGTAAAACTTACTCCCTCACAGAAAAATCTTTATAAAGCTAATTATATCCCAATGTTAAACGAAATCAGAGAGGAATTGAGGAAAATGGGTAGTGGGAATCCTTCCTGGCTGGGTCGTATTAACCTGATAAAAATGGTAATTCTCCCAAAAGTACTGTATAAATTTCAGATGATTCCCATTAATCTCCCAGAGTTGTATTTTAAGACAATTAAGCGAATGGTAACTAAATATATATGGAAAAATAAAAAACCTAGGATATCATATGATGTGTTAAGCAGAAATAAAGAAAAAGGGGGGTTGGGATTACCGGACTTTAAAAGATACCATAGGGCAGTCATTCTAGCAAGAATTTTTGACTGGATACATAATTCAAAGAGTAAACATTGGGTCACGATTGAAAACACACTTAGTAGAAAGGATCTGGGTAGGAGTGTATGGGTGTCACCACAGTTTAGAGAATTAGAGGAGAGCACGAGTATATACACGAGGATTGTAATAAGGGAGTGGGATAAAATGCACAAACAGAGGAAATGGGACTTCAATTCACTGTTGATGTCACTAAGAAATTCAGAGTTTTTTCCCCCAGGTAAAGAGGAAATTTCAGGTAGATGGATTATGAAGGAAGATACTCAGTTGAGAGATGTAATGAAGGGGGTACACTTAAGAACACTGGAGGATTTGAAAAGGGAAGAGGGAAGGATTTTCACTAGGATAGATATATGGAGATACAATCAATTGAAACAATTTGTGGAGAAATTGACGAAGCCCCTTAGAACTAGGAAAGAGTGGAATGAATTTGAGAAATACTTAGAAGATAGAGGTGATGGGAAACACAGCACTGCTAAAGCATATAAAGCTCTCACGGACTTATATAGTAAGTTTAAATTAAAATATATAGAAAAATGGGAAAAGGATCTAGGAGTGGAGTGGGAAGAGCACACACAGAGGAAAATATTTAGAATGGTACACGAAAATATTAGCATGCGTGAGGTAGAAATGAATTTTAAATGTTTGACAAGGTGGTATCTAACACCGGTGATAGAGCACAAGATGAGTGAGGAGAAGCAACCTTGGTGTTGGCGACGGTGTGGAGGGTTGGGCACGATGTATCACATATGGTGGGAATGCTCAAAAATACAAGTATATTGGGAAAAAATTATAAATCAAATCACGAATATCACTGGAATGGAGATAGGATTGGATCCTGAAACCTGTCTTTTTCATAACTCAAAATTACCTGGAAATAAATATAGAGAACTGAGTATATTGTGCTACTTAAATGCAGCAAAAAGTCTGATTCCTAAGTTCTGGGGTAAAGTTGAAGCACCGAGGGAAGAGGACTGGATAAATAGAGTGGACCAGATTGCTAGACTGGAAAAACTTTATTATATACAGGAAGATAGGATGGTGACATATCATATGAAATGGGAGAAATGGGAGGAGTTCAAAAGGAAGGTAAAGGAAGGTACTGAGTAAGTAAGCATAAAGAAAAGGGTAAGAGAGGACAAAAAGAAAGGAAGGAAAAAGGGGAAGTGACAGGGAGAGAGAGAAAATATAGGAATTGACCTTTCTTTCTTTCCTTTTCCTTTTCCAGGCCTCGGTTTCCAGAGGATATGAGATACAAGTAGATCAGATAGATGTCAGGGGTATTTTGAAGCGGGGTGGGAGGTGGGAGGGTTAAAAGGAAGGGAGTCATGGGGAGAAAATGATTTGAAATTAGTGTTTTATGAGATTTTGTAATGTTATATTTTACACTATGGAAATGTGTATTGTCTTACTTGAAAAATGAATAAATATTTAAATAAAAAAAAAAAAGATCACTGTGGCAGGCTAGGGGGGGGGGGGGGGGAGCAGTGTGCTAAAACATGGTGTCTCTGCCCCCAGGGGGCGGGGGGTGACACTATGTTTTACTGACACCAACCCTAGTGACGCCACTGGGTGACAGTGGAAAGAATAGTGCCCCATCATTGGTGTCAGTGGGAGAAAGATTGCCTCATCATTGGTGTCAGTGGAAGGAATATTGCCCCATCATTGGTGTCAGTGGGAGGAATAGTGCCACATCATTGGTATCAGTTGCAAGAATTATGCCCCACTGTTGGTGTCAGTGGGAGGAATAGCTCCTTCTATCAGTGGGATGAATAGTGCCCAAAGGGCCAAACAAAGGCTAGCAAAGCACCTCATCCAGGCCTGCCGGCTGCAGTTTGGAGACCACTGTACTAGACATATATACAGTAATAACACAACCACAGAAATCTGTGGTCAATGGGACAGTATAATATGGCCTAGAGGGGTGGAGTCATTCCAAGATGTATGTCCTCTCACCTCCTCAGCGCCGCCATTTGTTTTTTGTTTGAAAAATTAAGACTAGCTACGTGGTCTTTGTCATGAAGCCTCTATCTGCACCTTCCCCTGTTTTTAACATTTTTACATGAGTTCCTTCAGAAGGTCAAAGCAAGATCATGACCAGAAGTTTCTAACCTCACACAAAGTTTTTGTGGATCAATATCAATTTGTCAGTTAAAAATTAGCTTCTTTTCATTCAACTTTCAGTACTGTCACATGTCCTAAACCTAAAACATTATATATAGTGTTGTATTTAAAGAGGAAAGTAGAGCCTTCTGCAATAGATAACTAATTGGTATGGGCAAACATCTCCAACTGTACTTTGAACACAGTGCTTACCATGCAAAAATAATATTATCTTTAAACTGCAATTGTCCTATTAAAACACATGCATTGAAGTCCATAAAGGCCAATTGGACCTCAGTTCAAATTAGCTGAATACATTTCACGTTAATGTTGCATTTGTCTGTGGCTGCAAAGAACAGCTTCTGTTTTCAAGGACCTGCACATGGCAAACAAACTTCCCAGTGAGAGCCCCAGGTCCCCATGCTAAAGCACCCATATTTTTTTGTTCAGTATGTTAACTATGTGGGTGTTGGGACCTGGGGTACTCATCAGCAGAATAGCAGATGCAACACAATGCCATGGTTGGGTCAGTACTATTCAGAGAAGGATGGGGTAGTGGGGTTAAGGTGCTGGAGGTCGTTTTGTCATGGTAGTGGGGGAGATTGTATTGGAAGGTGTGGGTCATTTTTGCTTGGAGAGCATTCTATATGTTACTTACTCCTGACCCCTGCACTCTATGTGTTACACAATTCGAGACCTCTGCATTCTGCATTTTATGCACTCATGACCCCAGCACTCTGTGTGTTGCGCATTCCTTAAAACTGCACTGTATGCAGTGTGCACTCATGACCCCTGCACTCTGTGACCCACAGCAGAATAGGCTCAGGTTTTATTTACCCATACCTCTTTACATCCCTCGCACTGTTATCACAATGCATCCTTACTTTCCTCAGAGTGCCCAAGAGTGGTCCAGGTCTCTCACAATCCTAGCAATGCCCCAATGCCCTGCTACAGGGTAGTCCTATTGTGATGGCATTAGTAAGAATTTGCAGGTGCTACCCCAATTTGGCACTGCTGGAGCCAAGAATGCATTGCAATTTTCTTTTGGGCCAGCTTACACTTCAATGTTTTCTAAAAAGTCATACATATTATTATTGTGGTGGTTTTCTAATTACATGTTGCACACAGGATGATGTAATGCAGGCCATAGACAGGACGAAAACCAGATGTTTTAAAAAAAAAAAAACGTAAAATCGGTCGTTCAATCAGCCGACGTTACCACCATTGGTAAAAAAAATCATCTGATTTTCATCCCATCTTCGGCTGGAAAATATAATAGCAGTATCCCTGCAGAGAGCTACGCTATTATATTTGACATTTAAAATTATAGCAAAGTTGCAACATTGTATCTATTTGTATCCATTTCGGATACAGATGTTTCTATTCGGATACAAATAGATACAATGTTGCAACCGCAATACTTTTAAATGTAAAATATAATAGCGGAGCTCTCTGCAGGGACACTCCGCTATTATTTTTGACATTTAAAAGTATTGCGGTTGCAACATTGTATCTATTTGTATCTGAATAGAAACATCTGTATCCAAAATGGATACAAATAGATACAGATGTTCTTCTTTTTCTTTGTCTTCATCTTTTTCTTCTTTTCCTTCTTCTTGCAGGTCACGGCTCATGTGCATTTTTTTAATCAGTAAAAAGATCGGCCAATTTGCCCAACATTGCCGTGAAAATCGGCCGATCGACAAAATCGGCCGTTTTTTTCCAACATAACCAATTAAAAAATGTGTCAAAATCACAAAAAACGGCCGACAAATTCACCCACTAACGATCCAAAAATCGGCCAATTATTCTTTCGGACGAATGTTCGGCTGATTTTCGACCCATCTATGGCCTGCATAAGTCTCATGCAGTAAATGTAACTGTTGCAGTCCATCCTTCTATGGACTGCACACAGTGTTCACTATTTCTCCTTTTTCTATGACTGCTATGATTTTACAATCAATTAACATAGCGCCTAAAAAGGTTGTCACTCACCATAAAGATCTTCTTATGGTAGGCATAACATTAGTCACTAAAAAGGCTGATCGAAATGTCCATATAATAAGTTTCATGGTATGCTTGTTAATTTGAATGCATTATCAGTTAACTGGCAAAGCAAGAATTTTACCCAAGCTCAACCGCTATATGATAAATGCATGCTGAGGACTGGTGCACAAGCCAGAACTTCCAACTCCCCATTTAGTCCTTCCAAAACAAAAAACGCTGGCAGCTCAGTAAGCTCTTCTGATTCTTGTTTATTGGCCACACAACATGAATACAGTAAAAGGTGAGAGAGTTTCGGCTATACAGTCTTCCTCATAGCAAGGAAGGATATGCTATGAGGAAGGCTGTATAGCCGAAACATGTTTGCATGTGTGGCCAATAAACAAGAATCAGAAGAGCATACCGAGTTGCCAGCAATTTCTTGTTTTGGAATTATCAGTTAACATCCCTATATTTCGGAGTATCCAACCGGAAACACTAGTTCTTTAATTATTTATAAGAAAAATATCAATAAATTTTCATTGTATGGGCAAGCAGCAAAACATACATTCAAGACCACTTAAAATTCACATATAAATATTATATATATATATATATATATATATATATATATATATATATATATATCTCCAGCACAGTTGGTCATGTACATTTTTTTCCCAGTGTATGAGTTCCTTATCAATATATACGTAAATAAACTCTTTCCCTTGAGTCCACTGTGATCTCTTATTCCACTTTCATTTCAAGAAGGCAGCAATCCATATTTTACCTTATACAGTGGGGAAAGTAATGATAAGTTTGCCCACTTACAAATAAATGAAGGGTCAACTCAAGTTATAACATTTTTATCATGTTTTTTTTTCTGGATTTTTGGTTAATATTCTGTCTCTATTATTTAATATACACCTATGATAAAAAAATATAGACCCTTCTTTTCTTTGTAAGTGGTCAAACATACAAAATCTGCAAGGGATCAAATAATTAGTTCCCCACTGTATGTGATGCACCAGCATCTATGAAAACTGTTTGTCAACTATATCGATTAGTATTGTAGCATCTTTATCATTACAGCATGTTTAATTTATTGCTTGATATTCCATAGTTGATCTTTCAAACCCTCATTTAAAGGGGGCATAAAGCAATTGTAGCCATAATATACTTCAAAATGGTGATATTGAACAATTTTTTTGGAAGGACATGGAAACTAATGCAGCCACCACATTTAATGACTGGTAAGCTGCAATATATTAAATATTTTGGGTTTGGATCAGGGGCGGACTGACAACTCATGGGGCCCCCGGGCAATAGGGGATCATGGGGCCCCTGTGTCCTGGCCCAAACTCAAAAAAGCCTATGAAAAAGATATCAGGGGCATCTCATGGGGCCCCCTACTGACCCTGGGCCCTCGGGCAGTGCCCGAGTTTCCAAATGGTCAGTCCACCCCTGGTTTGGATATGATTTAAATTCCATGTGTTTCTCTACTGTTAAGAATATGGTTGAAAGAAACCATAAGTCCACAGGAGATAGAAGAAGCTGCATGGTCTGTGTTGGAGCTCATGCATTTGTCAATATTTGTTTATTTTGGAAACCTCACTTTTCAGGTCTGGTAGAATTGTGCAATTTAAACCATACCAGTAGTATTACTGGTTAGTGAGCATCCACAAAATTAGAGAAAAGCTGGAGAGTGATTGCTTATAGCCAAGACTGCATGAAAATAAACGCAATAACAAATTAGCAAAATCTCTCTTGGAAATTAATAACTTCCAATTGGAAAATATCATTTGCAGGTGGCCCTGTTAAAATTAGACACATTTTTTTCTTTTGACAATCTTATATTTTTAGTTCTTCCTTTACTTTCAATTAAGATATTAAATGCACAGAACGGAATTAACCTGTAGTAAAAAAAAGCATGAAATAAAGTAAGGTTTGCTATCTGATAGTGACTTATAATGAATAAATCTCTTTATGTCAAGTGGCATTAGCTTTTTATTTGGCTATTTGGTCAAACATTTCATCCTTTTGATTACCATGTTCTCAGAGGAATTGTTTCACAAAAAAAGAGATTTTGTTTTGCCTTTTTGCCTCTCCATAGGGATGTGTGTTATGTAGTTGTTTTTACAGTCTGGACTATAGTTTGGCTGGAGTTGGAGCATTTGTATACTCAGGATATATTCTTGCCCTCTATGTTGTCATATCCAATGCAGTCTTGAGTGTATAATTTTCAACCATGGAGTTAGAGGATCTAAGGTTGCCTCACAGGTAGGCTTTAAGAGCATCCCAGAGCAACAGGTGGTTTGTCTCAGTTCCACGCACCTCTTAAAACAATGAATTTGATCCATGATTATATCCTTTTCACAAACAGGGTCTAGCAGAATTGATGTTTTCTCCACCTGAACTTGTGTTGAAGGGGCTGAGCAGGAGTAGACCTTGGGTGCTTGTCTCCACAGACCCATCCTGCCTGTTAACATTGTAAAGACATAAAGCTGTCTACTACATGAAAGTGCAGTGGTTGGAAATTTGTCCAAATGTATGTCTAGGAGAAGATTATAGTGTGGTCACTGGGACAGGATTTCAAAGAAAATCTCCCCAACGAGAACATAGACAGCAAAAACTTGAAAGCAGTTCTAACTCTTCCACACTCTAGCCAAATCGAAAAGTAAACTATATCAAAGACAGCACTGTATGTCTAATGTCATTCATTTATTGCGAATACAGGAAATCATAGATTTACCCGGCCTATCCAGCAATTCATTCATCTGTATGTAGTATAGGGTGGCACAAAACGTGTACAGTAACCAAATAAATAACCAACACTCATAAAATGCGATTTGAAGTCGTTTCTAAGGAAGGGTGATATTAGATGTAGATAAGATAACAGGAGGATATGTTCTAAGTGTAGTACAATACATATTTATTAGAGTCAAGGACAAATGGCAACTCACATGAAACCTGTTAAAAACGGGCTCATCAACAAAGAAAGAGTCTCTGGTGGACAGCTTCAGCACAGCAGGGTACCTCAGTCCAGGGTGAACACACTGGGTAGGTCGGTAGTATTCCTGTAAGGCCGAGAAAACAGAACAGGGGATGCCGAATCCCTCTGCCAAGCCATGTAATTGCAGGACTAAGATATGAACAGTCAACTATATAATACCCACCGTGTGCTAATGACTGTACATCCCATGCAGATCATAACCTGAATGTTGAAATATCTGCACTCAGTGCCACCAACCCAACATATCTTATTAGTATTGGCCCAGTGGGTACGTGCCCACCAAGCCAGTCATTCCCACATACCCTTCATTTCTTCCACTGTAGAGAAAGAGCCAAATATCGTAGCAACACATATACCCTTTCATCTGTTTTTTTTTTTCTGTCTGACATCATGTAAAAAATGTTGATGATGTAATTTGCCAAAAAATTTCAGTGATAGCAAGTATCCTCTTTTTGGTCACAGAAAGGTATGTAAGCAAGAAAAAAAAAATTAACACAAGGTAAATAGATTTGTTTTATTTACTTCATGAGCCCTGTTCCTATTGTGCTCCTCCTAAAAATATGTCTTTGTATCTTTCCAGGAACTCTATTTTTTGACCAGCACCAGGGATTCTGGCTAATCCACAGCATACCTCACTTCCCCCCATTCCCAGAAGATGGCTTTGATTATCCTAATACTGGTAAACTCTTTGGCCAGACAGCCATCTGTGTGACCTACAAATATTTTCAGTTTAAACAAATTGGTAAGTATGCTCTGAAAGGATTGCGTTTCATTGAAAACACGTTATCAGCAACACCTGTACACCTGGTTATACATAGAATGATCTAATCAGCCATTCAAGTAGCAGCATCAGTACAATGTATAGTGCTACCGCCTTGAGGGCCATTGGATTTTGCTGGGTTCCCCTAAGCTCTGCACAGTCAGGCAACACGCACTTTCCACACTTTCTCTCAAAGTCAGTAAAACAGTCCTTGAGCTTGTTTTTGTTGTTTTTATTGAGGGGTTAAAAACTTGGATGGGGTCTAGGGGTATGTGGGATACCCAAGGAACTGCAAAACTCGAGCACAACTTCTTTACAAAAACTGTACAAAATGTGGACCAAAAATTAGCAACAGTCTCTCCGTAAGGAGCACTGAGTCCCCTTTGGTATACTTCCTTAGACCCCAAATTAAACTCTCCTCATTCACCTGGCTGTTCTGAGGGTATCCCTGGGCAAGGGTTTCCAGAATCTACTGTGAAGCAGTCCCAGATGAGAGCTTGTTGGGTATTGTATCTGACCGCCCTCTCGCTTCTGTGGCCCAGAAGAACTCACACTGTCATGTCCTGTAGCTTTGTGGGTTGCAGCTGCTTTCAGGCCTTGCAGGAGGCTGACTCCTTCCCAGCTAACAGGCTGTCCTCCCTAGGAGACCATAGGGCAGTGTAGATCCTTCTGTCTGCTCAGGCCTGTAGGTAATGCAATCATTCAACATCGAATGGCCACAAAAAACTGAGGCAGTTTTGAGAGCAAAGGGGGCTCTACCCAGTATTAGTATAATATTCCTAATAAGGTGTTTGATAAGTGTACAAAAAAAATATATTTTTTAAATGTATCAAAAGATATTCAGATAAAAAAAATTAGCATAACCTATTTCGTTTTAAAGGTACCCACAGGAATGAGTTGAGAGTCACCCAATTATGCAAAAATATGCCTAGATGATCTCATATTTATCAGAAGCCTGATCATAATCTGGAGCAGGGATCTTCAATCTTTCTAAACAAAGGGCCAGTTCACTGTTCTTAGGACTTTAGGAGGGCCAGACTGTAGCCAGTGGGAGTAAAAAGTGAACAACGCCCCAGGCTCGGTGGTCACTGGGGTCAAGGGGAATAAAAATTGATCTAGCACCTGAGGTCAATGGGGAGAGCAATAGTGCCCCATCATTGGTGTCTGTTGGAAGAGTATTGCTCAATTATTGGTCTCAGTGAGAGAACTAGTCTCACAGAGGCCCTCATGAGGGTAGCACTACATGAGCACTCATTGTGTTAGTCCAAATATTAGAGTAAATGCTGTAGATTCTTTAGAGGATCTTAATAAAGAAAAATCTGCAGCTACAAATACTGTAGCTGTTGACCTTTAAAAAAAGGACACTTACTTGTCCAGGGATCCAGCACCATCCTCAGCTGGGTCAGTTCTTCACCAGTCTTTGGGTCCTCAGCACTGGCATGTTAACTAAGGGAAGCTGGCTGTGATGCCTTGTGGTGTTACAGTTGGCTTCCCACTGCACAGTTGCAAGTCATGCTGCTCTTTGTGAATGGTTCTGCATCCTCCTGGGACCTGTGATGTGTCCCAGAAGGCTGCGGGGGTGGGGGGATGGGGGTGGTCGGAGCAGAAGTGGGAGTGGATACCTGCTAAAACTAGATACCCATTCCCGCCTCTCAAAAATAAACAAACAGTTTAAGTGGGATAGGAGGGGGGAAGGAGGTGTTAAAGTGGAAATCCCCTTTTTAGGGTGAAGTTCTGCTTTAAACCTATCTTAAACAAGTCAAGCAAAACCAAAATTTGAATAAATGTATAAAATGAATACTAATGAACATGATTTCTTTTTCTGGGTTTTCCACTGGATAGCTACCCAACTTCTGTACTACAACCCAAATGTTTACAACTGCTCCATCCCCGACCTGTACCAGGAAGATCTATGGGGCCTGTGTACCATATGTCAAGGCAAGCGGTTTCCTTGGGTAGACACAACAAGGATTGCAGTGCTGAGATCAGCAGAAGGAGAATTGTTTTTGAATTTTGCTAAATCCAAGTACTTTGTGGATGGTAAGTAAATAAGGAGTTTATTTAGTAAAATTGAGCCATCATTGAAGACTATTGTCTCCATGTCTGTGATCCAGAAAACCCAAGCAATCCTTTTGTGAAGGAACATTATTTATGGGGTCCATGTACCTCTAACAGGCAGGCACAACATTGAATTGAGAATTAAAGCCATATTCCAGGAGAATAGCTAAATACACAGATGAAATGCATGTACAGGAACTGTTTTACCTGCCAAGAATTTGTGTTCTTTGCCTATTCAGTTCTAATATGTACACAGCTCTGCTCCATCTGGGGTAGCAGACTTGCTTTTTCTATGCTACAGTTCAGAAATACTACAGGTCTACGCCCCACCCCTACCCTCTTCTTTCAATCAACACGATCCTTGCACTGTAGCACAACCTATTGGCTCCCTGTGCCTCTTCTCCCTCCCCCAGTTCAAGCTTTTCTGTTCAGGGACTGCATGAGGCTGCTACGAATTCAAATTTGCATTAAAAAATTAATTTTTAAATTAAAGTGATTCTAAAGGCTTACAATAAAAATAACAAACATGTCTATACTTATCTGCTGTGTGCAGTTGTTTTGCACAGACCAGTCCAGATCTTCCTCTTCTCGGGTCCCCCGTCGATGCTCCAGGCCCCTCCCTCTTGTCGGGTGCCCCAATAGCAAGCAGCTTGCTTTGGGGGCACCCGAACATGCACACTCCCCAGCCGCTGCTCCGTGTGGTTCGGCCCCTCTCTTCTCATTGGCTCACTGGCTGTGATTAACAGCAGCAGGAGCCAATGGCTCCTGCTGCTGTCTCAGCCAATGAAGAGAGGGAGTCCTGGGATAGCTGAGACTTCAGTGCACATCATTGGATCGAGAGGGGGCTTAGGTGAACATTAAGGGGAGGCTGCGGGGGATACTGCACATAGATCGCATGAAGGTAAGAAACCTTGTGCCTTTACAACCACTTTCAAACTAAAGGTAAAACTTTTTTTTTTTTTTTTTTGTTTTAGATGGAGTGGAGAGGGATTAGAATGCCTGCCAGCTTTTTATTGTTTTCTCCAATTCACTCTCTTTATTTTACTTTTACCAAGAGTGTAAGTAAAATAAAATCCCAAATTTTGGGTTGTCACCAGAACAGGAATAAAGGGGAAAGCTTTCTTTGGCCACACCAGTTCCAATGACGCTAGTGACAACAAGGAATTCCCTCACCTAGTAGGGATTTCCTTCCACAATGGGACACAGATGACAAAAAAACTGGCATAGATTATATCCTCTCAAAAATGAAAAAAAAAAGTTTTGCTTTTTAGTTTTATTTTAAAGAATATGTAGACCTTGTAAAACAAGCCATTCAGTTTAAAATAGAAATTAAAGAAAAAAAATTGAGTATAGATATACAGCTGATTTATGTAGCATTTACTTCCTGAAATCCATCAGCCCTTAGCTCAGGCATGCAGGCAGAGGGTGTGCTTAGATCATCAGGCACTGATGTTGGATGAGAAGGCCTGGCTCGCTAGGCCAGTTAAGTTCCTCCACCCCAAGCTCACTCATCCATGTCTTTATGGACCTTGCTTTGTGCACTGATGCACAGTCATGTTGGACCAGGAAGGGGCCATCCCCAAACTCTTCCCACAAAGTTGGGAGAATTAAATTGTCCAAAATGTCTTAGTATGCTGATGCCTTAAGAGTCCCCTTCACTGGAACTAGGGGGCCAAGCCCAACCCCTGAAAAACAACCCCACACCATAATCCCCCCTCCACGAAACTTTACACTTGGCATAATGCAGTCAGGCAAGTACCGTTCTCCTGGCAACTGCCAAATCCAGACACGTCCATCGTATTGCTGGACAGAGCATGATTGGTCACTCCAGAGAACACGTTGTCCCAAACGTGCACCCCAGAGACTGACGCAGTATGCCATTTTGTTAAGAGTAGCCATGTTATTCCCTCATTCTCCTTCCCCCTCCCTTCCTGAGAGGCACAGTGACAGATGTGTTTGTGTACTGGTTATGGGTCACTGGCCGGCCAAGGGATCTCTAGCCAGGTGCCGAGCTGTCTGTGAAAGCTGTATCCTTTCTCACCTAGGAAGAGATAGGACCAGCTTTCCAAAGAGAGCTGGAGTCTCACTGGCCAAAGTACCTGTGTAATTTCACGCCTCGTGAAAAGATAGCTGAGCCTTCCCCAGGAGTTGAAAGGGACTCTGAGGTAATAAACCTAGCTCAGCGTAGGTGACAGAATTATATGAACACTTCTCAAATCCATTTTTCCCCTATGTCTCATATCTTGGAATATGAGAGACCTACATAAAAGCCGGACATCTCATCGGATGGACGATGAGCAGGCGAAAAGCTTGATGGGTCACTCGCCTTATCTCGGGCACATGGGAAGGCAGAGAAATAGATCTCGTGAACCGTGTAGCATACAATTTCATAATTCATATCTAAATAATCCCCAGGCTTGTCTGCATAATAATATACCCGCGGGTGGACTGTTGCTTGTGCAGATGGGAAGTTATGGACCAGAATATGAATTACGAAAGATGTTGGCTCCAGTCTAGGGTTCCGCCTGACGACCCCTCCCTAAGCAGGGGATTGGCCTTTTACTTCAGAACCACCCCCTGCTGGGAAACTTTAAAGCAGGCTGTCAAGCCTAAGAGGAGGGAATTGAAGCATTCTCCCATTTTTCCATCGTAACACAGGGAGATCAAAGCACCCATCTGCTCTAAAACTTGGATCTGCTAACCCAAGGCTTAATGGCAAGTAACTTAACCCTTTAACTTCTCATGGTTATCTCTTTGCTGTACTGTGTTGTTTTCTGTACATGTATATATATATATATATATATATATATATATATATATATATATATATCTTGGTTACATCTTCTCTGTAAATATTTTTATTGCACCTGTTTGACCCTTTTAGTAATAAATCTCCCTTTCTGAAAGTGTTGAACTGTTTCTATAGCTCTTAATTGCAATCTACGAATCCCTGCCTTTAAAGAGACACTACTGTTTGTTTTAACCCTCTGTATAACAGGCCTATATTATGACCGGGTTATGCAGTAGATTATATCAACCATTATAGTGTTATAGCGGAACGCCGAGTTTCCTCTTTCTCTGATCAAAAAGGAGGTGGTGGCAGTGTGAAGGGGTTAATTGCGTAATTAACCTGACCCAGTAACAATCGATTCAGGCTGCTGGCACATCGATCGGTATCCATTAGCTGGACAATCGTTGTGCAGGGTGCAGCTGGGTGTGGCATTGTTACGCCCGTCACATCACGGTTTTAGGTCAGCTAGCCCTTCAGTCACGAGTTTTGGTGAGAAGGTCTGGGGTCTGACGCCGCGATCGTGACACACGTCTCCACTGCTCTAGAGTCCAGTGGTGGCGTGCTTTACACCACTGCATCTGACGCTTTGTATTGCACTTGGTGATGTAAGGCTTGGATGCAGCTGCTAAACCATAGAAACTCATTGCATGATGCTTTCTTCCCACTGTTGTTGTGCTAATCTGAAGGCCACATGAAGTTTGGAGGTATTTAGCTGTTGACTCTACAGACAGTTGGCGACTTCTGCGCACTGTGCGTTTCAGCATGCGATGACCCCGCTCTGTCATTTTACGTGGCCTAATACTTCGTGGCTGAGTTGCTGTTGTTTCCAGTTGCTTCCACTTTATTATAATACCAAGAACAGTTGACCGTGGAATATTTAGAAGCAAGGAAGTTTCATGCATGGACTTATTGCACAAGTGGCAACCTATCACGGTACCACGCTTGTATTCACTAAACTCCTGAGAGCGACCCATTCTTTCACAAATGTTTGTAGAAGCAGTCTGCATGTCTAGGTGCTTGATTTTATACACCTGTGGCCATGGAGGGGATTGGAACAGCTGAATCCAATGATTTGGAGGGCTGAACCAATACTTTTTACAATATAGTGTATCCGAGAGGCAGAAATTGCTCATTGCTCAAGCAACCCCTAGCAATGTCCAGAGGAACTGTAGGGTTCTATGGAACCCCGGTTAAGAAATCCTGTGCTGCTCGTCTTTCACTGTGTGATTGTTTTCATAATGCTTGTCTAATAGATATCTTCACGGCCTGGATGGCTCAAGTGCTGAATTCAGACTTACTGACGGAAACATGGCAACCAAAGGGGAAAGAGCTTCCATCGAACTGTTCTCTGCCATGGCATGTCTACAACATACGGAGGATCTCCCTGCCAAACCTTTCCTTCTACTCTCATAATGATCATTCAAAGTGGTGTGTTTCTGAGATGTACAGTAGGAGTTGGATATGCATTGGAGACCTGAATCGCTATCCTGAGCAGAAATGGAGAAGTGGAGGCTTCATTTGCACCCAAAAGGAGCTCATATTTAGAGCATTTAGGAGTATGGTTGCCTACTACACTGAATGTAAATAGTATGTTCATTTACAATTTTTTTTGTTATACTTAAAATTTTTTTTAAAAAAAATCAATTATCTCCCAAAAGCAAATGAAAGTAAATGTCTGCCCAAGATTCTCAAACCTCTGACTTATCTCTAACACCTTACCCGACCCCTGAACACTGTTGTGAAAAATATTGCATTTTGAGTGTATACGCTAATAAATGTAGTTTTGTGTTTTATACTGTATATCAATTCATTATTTCCAAACTCAGAGATGGATGCGAACCTCCATTTTGGCAAAGGCCTCCATCTTCTATCATTTTCTACTCCCAAATCAGCTTTCCTCATCCCCCCTCCCTCTCTGTTGAGTGACATGTGGTCTGTTTGATGCAGAGTCCAAAAAGGCATCAAGGCCCAGCGGGAGAGCTCATGGCTATAAACCCCAATTAGCCTGGCCCCCAGATGTCTGCGAGACACTGCTTGTAAAAAGATCGTAAAGCCATAAACCAAGCCCTCACTGAGCTTCAAAAGACATTCTAGCTAGCTGTGAAACAGACTTACCCAATGTTCCATATAATTTTATATCTCCACATAGGAAATAATTACACAAACATGGAGCACATATTCGGATGGCTCACTTTAATACAAATCGCCTGATATATTAGCTAGCTGACAGCTCCAGGAGAGCAGAAAATGACATCTCCTTTACCGTCCTAGCAGGTATGTCATATTTCATATCTAGATGTTCAGCAGATGATTCTGCGTATTAATCTACCCGTGGATAGAATGTTACATGTACCTAGGAAAAGTTATTGGCCATAGTATAATTTGTGAAGGCTTTGGTCAGAGCCTGAGCTCGCCGCCTACAACTCCCTCCCCAAATGAGGCGATTGGTTCTCTGCTTCAGGGAGACACCCTGCTGAGATCCTAGAAAAAGGCTGTTATGCTTGGAGCTAAGCGAAGCTGAGTTGAAGTTGAAGAAGCTCCCTTTTAACATCGGAACCAACTTTGGGAGATAAGGCCCTTTTGCTCAGAAAACCTGAAAGCTGTTTAAACCAGGACTTTTGGCAAGTACTTTATCTTTCTAAATTCCTTTCTGTTATCTCTTTGCTGTGTTATTGCTCTCTGTATATTTATAGATATATATTGGCTACATCTTTTTCTGTAAATATTTTTATTGCACCCTTTTGACCTTTTAGTAGTCAATCTTACTTTCTGAAAGTGTTGAACTGTTTCTAAAGCTCTTCAATGCAAACTAAGAACCCCTGTCTCTGAAGAGTGCTACTGTGTGTGTTTAAACCTCTGTATAACCTGCCTGCGGTGACAGACGATTATTCAAACATCATAGTGTTATTGCTGATATTGCCGAGTTTCCTCTTTCTCTGTACAAAAAGGAGGTGGTGGCAGTGTGAAGGGTTAATTGCGTAATTAACCTGACCCAGTAACAATCGCTCCCAGGCTGCAAGTACACAGATTGTGGTCCACTAGCTAGAAAATCTTTGTGCAGGGTGCAGCTGGGCGTGGCATTGTTACGCACGTGACATCACGATTTTAGATTGGCTAGTCCTTCGGTCACGAGTTTGGTGAGAAGGGCTGGGGTCTGACGCCGCGATTGTCACAATGTGCACTGCTCTATTCCCACTACAAATCCCATGGTTCATAGTCCATCTTGGGAGCGAGCACAAAAGAGGGTGGCTATGTTCCTACATAGAGTGAAACCACGGAAAATGAAAGTAGCCACCCTCAGAAATCTCATAACAGCAGCAAAAAAAAAAAAAAATTGGAAGAGGCTGAGTTCAATAGAAGACACTTTTTGAGTTAAAAATACACACATACAATAGAATTTTTGGCTGTGAAATCATTTGATGTTTAAAGAATATGTAAATCCAACATTTCCTATTCCTGTTATGTGCTTGCTGTACCATGAACTTGCATGAAAAAGTATCCTGCTCTCTTTGTATTGCTTCCTCTGTGTGAAATCCCTGGTGTTCCTGCCAGTCCCTCTGCTTTCCTATTAAAAACTGATCACACTAGGCATGAAAGTACAGTATGGTTAGTTTTCTGGCTGTGCTGCGAATTCAGCCTGCTCTCATCCAATGTTCTGACTTATCCTGACATGCCCCTCCTTGCACAACCATTCACTGGGAAGTTCAGCATGCTGCTGTTTCTCCTCCCCCTGGTCTCTGTTCTCAGCAGCATAAGGAGCTTAGAGAATATGTAATCACTTATAAAGCATGGGAAAAACAAGGTGTGTACAATGTTTTTTTTTATATCTGTTTTGCTTTTCATTTCCATTTTAAACTGAATGGGTTGTTTACAAGGTGAGGGTTTACTAAAATTGAAGCTGAACTCCAGGCACACAGTTAAATACACGGGTGAAATATATCTGGGAGCTGTTTTACCTGGCAAAGGTTTTATATTTCTATCTATCAGTTCTAACATTCATGCAGCTCTGCCACACAGCACATCCCTCTCTGGCAGGGCAAGAGACTGATTGTTTTCTCTGTTGCAGTTCAGTAACACTTTATATCACTCTGCTTACTCCTCCAGTCAGCATGTTCCTTGTCAGCACATGAACTGTTAGGCTCTTTGTGCTGCTTCTTTCAGTCCCAGTCTCAGCTCTGCAGGACAAAGATGCAAGAGGCTGCTACCAGATCAAATTCAGGTACTTACACTGCTTGCATTTAAAAAGGCATTTAACCACTTGCGCTCCAGAAAAATGTACCTCCTTCCTGACCAGGCCATTAGTTGCTTTTTGTCAGTGTGCTACTTTAACTGGTAATTGCGCAGTCATGCAACACTGTTCCCAAACAAAATGTATATAATTTATTCACACAAATACAGATTTTTTTTGGTGGCATTTGATTACCACTGGGTTTTTTATTTATTGGGATATAAATGAAAACAAAAGAGCGAAAATGTAAAAAAACAAACAAATATTTTTTACTTTAAAAAAAAAAAAAGTTAGCTGCTGCAAAAACTGTAGCTGATGACTGTTAAAAAACAGCCACTGACCTGTCCCTCGATCTCGCGGGGTCCTCCCCGCAGCCGGTCTGGTGTTCCCGGTGCCGGCATCCCCCGGTGTGGGAACCCAGCTGTGATAGCTTGCGGCTTCACAGTCGGGTGCTCACTGCTCAAGTGCAAGTAGCGTGCGCCTTGTGAATGGCCCCGTAGTCTTTTGGGACATGTCACATGTCCCAGAAGACTACAGGGAGGGGGGTGGGGGAAGGAATGATCACCTAGACGATTGTAGCTGAAGTGAGAGCGGATACCTGCCAAATTCAGGTACCTGCTCACCCCCTCTGCAAAGGTGCCAACCTTTAATGGGGAGCGGGGACCAGTCTTTAAAGTGGACCTTCCCCTTTTGGATGGAGCTCCCCTTTAATATTTCAATAAATGTTTTCATAGCTGTCAATTTATTGGCCAGTTCCAATTTCACAATTGTGTGAATTCTAGTGGTCGATCAAACTCATAGTTCATTAGTTTCAGATGACTATTTGCGATCGTATGTGCGATTCCTGTGTGGAAGGAAAGTGGCTGAAATTCACCAGAAATTGGCTTGTGTATGGTCAGCTTTCTTGATAGGATAATCATACAGAATTGTAGTTTTCAATTTCTTCCACTAGATGGCAGTCTGATGACAGTGAACACATGATGTTCAGTACACTGTCCTTGCTCTATGAGTACTCAGGGTTCCTTTCTAAGTTGTATGGATGGGGTGGGGGGGGGGGGGAATCATCATTATATAAGAGGCGAGTGGTGAGGTGACATCACGATCTTTTAGCAACTTTACAATTCTCACCAACCTCAGCTCAGAGTGAACAGTTTTAAATTTTATTTAACCACTTGAGCTCCTGAGGATTTACCCCCCTTAATGACCTGGCTTCTTTTTGCTACTTGGCGCTGCACTAATTCAACTGATAATTGCGCGGTCATGCAATGCTGCACCCAAACGAAATTTACGTCCTTTTTTTCACACTAATAGAGCTTTCTTTCGGTGGTATTTGATCACCTGTGCGCTTTTTATTTTTCACGCTATAAACAAAAAAAGGCCAAAAATTTTGAAGAAAAACAATATTTTTTATTTTCAGCTATAAAAAATATATAGTAATCTCAAAGTTGGTTATAAATTTAGGCCAAAATGTATTCTGCACCATGTTTTTGGTAAAAAAAAATCCCAATAAGTGTATATTGATTGCTTTTTGTGGAAGTTATAGCGTCTACAAACTATGGTATAGATCAGCGTTTTTCAACCACTGTGCCGCGGCACACTAGTGTGCCGTGAGATATTGTCTGGTGTGCCGTGGGAAAAATTGCAATTTCATCCGTAACATGTGACCTCGGCTCACAAATAGACCAATCATTAGAACAGCAATGGGCAAACTACGGCCCAGCGGACCTTTTAATCCGGCCCGCGGAGCGTGATACTGTCAGGATGATCCCCCTCGACGTATCTGCGCATGTGCCGGAGATCGCCGATCGGCTGCTAATGCCTGAAACTGGCACATGCGCAGATACGTCGAGGGGGACAGATCCTCATAGGAGACAGATTTTCATGCTACACCGGAACGGCAAGAGGAACGCACGGAGCAAAGGTAAGTGAATTGACACAGGGGGGGCTTGGGGACTTAATATGGGGGATGAATTAATATGGGGGATGAATTACTATATGGGTAATGAATTACTATGGGGGATGAATTACTATATGGGGGATGAATTACTATATGGGGGATGAATTACTATGGGGGATGAATTACTATAGGGGGGATGAATTACTATATGGGGGATGAATTACTATGGGGGATGAATTACTATATGGGGGATGAATTACTATAGGGGGGATGAATTACTATATGGGGGATGAATTACTATAGGGGGGATGAATTACTATATGGGGGGTGAATTACTATGGGGGATGAATTACTATGGGGGATTAATTACTATATGGGGGATGAATTACTATGGGGGATGAATTACTATGGGGGATGAATTACTATATGGGGGATGAATTACTATATGGGGGATTAATTACTATGGGGGATGAATTACTATATGGGGGATGAATTATTATATGGGGGATGAATTACAATATGGGGGATGAATTACTATGGGGGATGAATTACTATATGGGGGATGAATTACTATGGGGGATGAATTACTATATGGGGGATGAATTACTATAGGGGGGATGAATTACTATGGGGGATGAATTACTATATGGGGGATGAATTACTATGGGGGATGAATTACTATATGGGGGATTAATTACTATGCTTACTATGGGGGAATATTACTATACTTACTATGGATGACACATACACATCATTCATCTACTCTTGGTCCGGCCCCCGGGTCCAATTATAAAATACTTTATTATTTCATAATAACGTAATTATAAAATAATTTCTTTGTGTTTGATTCCTATTCAAGAGAATTACTTTATATATAGTCAATATAGGCACAGAGGTAAATTTTTTTAACATTTTCTAATGGTGGTGTGCCTCGTGATTTTTTTCATGAAAAAAGTGTGCCTTTGCACAAAAAAGGTTGAAAAACACTGGTATAGATACTGCAATTTACGCCATTTTTCTGCTATACAGCGCTGCGCTAGTTTAACGGACAATTGCGCGGTCATGCAATATGGTACATAAATGAAATTTACATCCTTTTTTTCCCCACAAATTGAACTTTCTTTCGGTGGTATTTGATCGCCTGTGCGGTTTTTATTTTTTGCGCTATAAAAAAAAAAGGCTGACAATTTTGAGGAAAAAAAAACAATATTTTGGACTTTTTGCTATTAAAACATGTCTAGTAAAAAAAAAATGCAAAAATCAAATTTAGTCATAAATTTCTGCCAAAATGCATTCTGCGACATGTCTTTGCTAAAAAAAACCCCAATACGTGTAAATTAATTGGTTTACGTGAAAGTTATAGCGTTTACAAATGGCGGGAAAGATACTGGGATTTTTAGGGGTTTTTTTTATACTGATAATGGCGGCGATCAGCGAATTATGGCGGCGATCAGCGACTTATGGCAGCTACCAGCGACTTATGGTGGGACTGCGGCGGACATTTTGACATTGGGGGGTACTGACTTGGGGTCACTGACATCCCCAAAAACACTAATACAGTGATCAGTGCAAAAAAAAAAAACTGACACTGTACTAATGGCACTGGGGAGGAAGGGGTTAACTTTATTTAGCAGGGAAGGGTTATAGGAGTGAGGGGAGTGTTTTACTAGGGGGCGGGGGTGTGTGCTGGGCGGGACAAGGCTGATCGAGAAAGAAAAACTGTTCTTTCTCGATCAGCTCATCCTCGAGCTGTCAGGGAAGTGACAGACAGCACAGCTACTGCAGCTGTGCTCTCTGTCACTGTTTGCCGCCGATTGCCGGGACATAGCCGCTAAGGAGCGGCTGTGACCTGGCGACTCACATCTGCGGCAGAGAACCGCAGGACAAATAGGGCAGCGGCGCGCCTCGTGCGCGCCCCCTATTTGTTTACAAAACACACGTCTTAAAACGTGGTTTTGCCTGTGAGTGCCGCCCTGCCGCCATATATGTACAGTGGCTGGGCGGCATGCGGTTAAGAGAAGAGTAAAGCCAGCCATAGATGATGTGATTTTTTTTTTTGGAGGGGGGGTGCTGGACAGAAGTTTGTTTGATTCCCCTATCAACACAATCAATGTAGGTGGAAGAATCCCTTCCATGACGCTATTGTGTTCTCCTGGTGAGGAAGCCTTCCCCCATGGGAGAACGCAGTGATTATTATCGCATGAAAAACCTGACAGGCTGGTTGTACCCAAGTCGTACAACAATCAGCCTGCTAATAGGTGGTTCGAATCTTGGCCGGCCCCTGCTGAACCAGCAGAGATTCAAGCCATCTATGACTGGGTTTATGCTACGTGCAAATATGAAGTTTTTTTTGTTTTGTTCTGTTTTTTTCAACCCAGCTGCCTGAACCAAAAAAAAAGGTTGCCTTACTATGCGATGTTAGTGCAGCAAAGCCCCCCCGCTGAGCTATTGGGTTCTGACAGGGGGACTGCCCCCCCACCAGAACACATTGATCAGTCCTGGCAGCCATTGGCTAGATTTTCAGCATGCCTTTTTTAACAGAAGCCTGGCAATAGATCGGCCTCTATTGGACAGGCTGCTGTACACATTGGCTGAATGTCGGTCAGTTTCTGCTGAACCGGCAGATCCCGGATGATGTTTGGCTTGTGTGTATCAGCCTTAACAAAGTAAAGGTAAAGTTTAGAAAGTAAAAAGATTAACATGCTTGTGGAGGCTGACGCTAAGGGATCTATTTATAAAACATTTGTTGATTGAATGTCGGAAGCATTTGTCTACACTATACAAAATGTCAATAATATTTGTAAGAAATGAATGCCTGCATCTATAGCTCCACATAGTGGCCAAATGCAGTATAGTTTTCTGACACACCTCTTTGAGAAAACTACTGAATTTTGGACACTAGATGGAGCTGAAGATACAGGCATTTACAGTATTTCCTTTAAAGAATTACAGGAAATTTCATTCAGCAACTTCAACAAACAGGGAGGCTTTTAGGCTTCAGTCTTGGACAGTTGCTATGTAGGAGCTCTAAAAACATTTGCATATTAACACATTCACTTAAAGGAGAAGTACAGTCAAAGCTCTTTTGGCTGTACTTCTCCTGTGCATCACAGCAGTGCAGTTTGTTCTGCACTCTTGTGACCCGTTTTCATCTGACAGCAGACCGAAGCCCACTGTCAGCTAATGTCACAGTCCAGGCTGGGGAAAGGTCCCAACTTTAACCTCCCTAACGGTATTCCCGAGTGTAGCTCGGGGTAAAATGTCTGTACCAAAAGCGGTAACCCCGAGCTACACTCGGGCTTACCATGCAGCGCTGTATAGGGAGTCCCTGCAGCACTTACCTTGTCCTTGGCTCCCGCGATGTGTCCCCTGCAGCGTCCCTGGCCATCTCCTCCGTCTGATGCCGGCATCCGGCTCCTGTGTTCCGGGCCCTGTGACGTCGGGACGTACGGGCGCCACCGCCGCCGGCGGCGGGAAATTTGAAAATTTAAAAAAAAGTCATTTTTTTCAAAATGATTCTACATAGTAAAACATTGCTGTTTCAACCCATTTCACATACATTTTGTCCCTAGTGCTTTGTCCTGTCCCCTGTCTGCATTTTGATTGTTCTTTCTGCCTGCAAACGTAGAAAAGTCCATGGCGTCCAAAAAGTGTCCCTTTAGGTCAAAAGCGGTTTTAGACCAGCTAGAGAACAGCGATAGTAAATCAGAACCACTTGCAGAATTGAGTGATAATGATTCGTGGAGAAATTCGTCATCAGACACTGAAAACAATTTTGCGACTTTGCTCAGCGATGTGCGAACTTGGCGCTCTATTTCAAATTTCAGTGTTTTTGGTTTGATTATATTATTGAATTAAATGTATGTTTTAGAATCTTGTTCAGACAGATTTCAGTGAGTTATTCCTAAAAATTACAGCCTACAATAAAAAAACTACATATTTCCATGGAAAATAATGGTACTGCTTTCAGCACCAAAAATATGAAATAATCATACCGCTAGGGAGGTTAAAGTCGGGATCCACCCCAGAGTCTGGAGTGGCACTTGGCTCAGCCTCTCCGCGATCTGAGCCAGCCACTCCCTCTCCCTGCACAGCCCAGTGCTCCAGTGAGTGTGGGGGAGGGGCTGCAGAGAGAGCGGTGACTGACAGTCACCGCTCTCTGCCCAGTGGTGCTGAAAACTCAGCGGGCATGTGATCGCTCAGTTCTCACACTTAGAGCCGGCGAGGAACAGATGCAGCATCGGACCAATGATAAAACAAAGGGAAAACCTCCTACGCTGCCAAGAAAATAACTATCTAAGAGCAAAGTAGCTGCTAACACCCAGCTCTAATGGTTAAATAGGAAGTCACGTGATACGTGATGTAACGCGTAGGATGGCAGTCGCCATCATGGTACTCCTAACCTCATACACCCTACACTGTTTAACAGTGATTTTTTTTGCAGACCCAATATGTTAATGCGAGTCGTTTTTTGTCATTTTTTTAATTCATTAAAATTGAGTTACTACACTATGGAAGCCTTTCTTTGATCCCCTTTGCATGAGTATCTTGGAGGTGGAGGAGGTCATTTAAAGCCATATACCCTCAAAAGAAACCAGGATCATTGACTGCTTTAAACTATGGAGAGGAATCTGTCGTTTGTCTTGTGAGTGGGATTCATCCAGCTGAGGATCATCCAGCTACATTTATGCTTTATGACCCCTTGTGGGTCGCAGTTTGAAGGTGAGCGCTAGGCGGTGAAGGATCATTTGTTTTGTGGTCACTGATGGTTCACGTGTTTGAAGATATACCTATCGTTTAATTGGAATATCGTTTACACCAAAACTTTTTGTTCAGCATTTGGGACTGTTGTTGGATTTTTGTTTTGTTTTTTCTTTTTTTTATATTGCTTTTTTAACCATATATTTTTGGGTTATTTATTTTATTTATGTTTCCCTCACTTAGCTATCACCTATAGGTCACATTGTTTGTTATCACAATATTGAAAGTGACATTGTTCGCTGTACTATCATTTGTGTCACATTTATTTTCATGCCATCACGTTTGTGATTTTTTTCCATTCTGTGGATTCTGTTGCTTGCTTGAGTTGTTTTTTTATGTGACTTTACCGTTTATTAGCAGTATTTATGTTAGCGCATTATATATAATTTATTTATTTGTTTTGCACCTTGGATTTAGTATATGCACTTTGCTTATATTTCTTACCACAGGATTTTTCTCTGCAGTTTGTAGTGTTATATGCACATTTATTTATGGTTTAAGTACCGTGGTTTCTAATGTATGATTCACTAATTATTCACTATAGATTAGCGCCACACCATTTATTATTAGTTGTCGGACCAATGATGCATCCATGTAAGTAAGTATAATTGGGGGGGGGGGAGTCCTACTTCTCTTTTTAAAGGATTTTCCAGGCAACACATTAACAAGAATAGGAGACCTTAATTTCTATGATTTTCAACACCTTATCAGATTAACCATGACCCAAATTCTTGCTGCAAAGTGTGGAGACTGATGGGGGTTTATTTACTAAAGCTGGGGAGTCCAAAATCAGACTCCCTTCTGCATAGAAACCAATCAGCTTCTAACCTCAGCTTGTTCAGTGAAGCTTTGGCAATGAAACCTGGAAGCTGATTGGTTTCTGTGCAGAAGGGAGTCTGATTTTGGACTCCCCAGCTTTAGTAAATAAACCCCATGATGTCTAAACATGAAAAAGAGAGAACAACTTATTTTGAAAAGTAATTTCCAGTAACTAAGCCTGTTATTATATAACAAACCTAACATTAGCATATGAGCACCAAATATGTCATTTAACCATTAACAATTTTTTACTGCAGTGGGCAAACTTTAGCCAAAGCAAAGAAACAACCGTTAACCGTTAAGTACCTGAAATAAATAAACTTTTGCAGAATAAAAACTGAGAATGATGGGCCTTGTGGTACTTGAGGAACTATCTGCAATACTTAACCCCCACACTAAATTCCTTAAGGTCTGGACTCTATGGTTGGACTACAATAGCCACATGAATCTGGGATCACTCCCACCTTTGCTCACAGCTGGATCAGAAGGTTTACATTGAGTTGAATGCCTGGTCAGGCCCTGCAGACCTCCCTGCTCTGCACCCCAACCCTTTGAAAGCTCTCTGTTTTCCCTAAATATCTTTTCTTTCCTTTCTATTTTTTTCCTTCTCTCTTCTCTCCTGTGCAATCCCTTGAAATCTCATAAATAATTGTTTCCCCCATTTTGCATATAATTTGTTTTGTTTCATTCAAGGAGAATTCCCACACAGATACGTTTCTCACCTTAGACTATCCTGATAAGTATGAAGAACCATCTGAAGCTGTATTGACCTCTTAATTATATTATGTATCTCATTCTCCATGTTTTGTATTTCCACATTCTTTTTTTATTTGACTGACTGCAAATGTGAGCTTACAACTTATGCTTTTGTCTGCTGTTTGACACGCAAAAAAAATTCAGTAAAACGTCTGTGAAATAATTATCATGATGTGTGAAAAGGGATTAAAGTTATTTTGTGATGAAAATTTGAGCACACCAAATATTATATTATATTATGTATTATACATACAATCCCAAAGTTTATACTTGTTTGTGTAGCACTTTTTCCCAAAGAAGCCACTGTTTCCCAGGTTTTCTGTATCCATGACTGCAATTTTCACCACCCACGCTGACATGTCTGGGCTGAAAGAGGAATATTTAACCACTTGATGACCGCCCCATAGTAGATATACTAATACAGGGTGGCCACACTGTGGAAAATCATGTAAATATACATAATTTTGCATTTCCGGCTAGGTTAAGAATTTTTTTTTTTAACAAAAGTTTTATAAATATTTTTTTTTTTCAAAATTGTCAGTCTTTTTTTGTTTATTGCGCAAAAATAAAAAAATGCAAAGGTGATCAAATACCACTGAAAGAAAGCTCAATTTGTGGGGGAAAAATGACAAATTTCATTTATGTACAGCGTTGCATGACTGCAATTATCAGATAAAGTAATGCAGCACCGTATCGCAAAAAATTGCCTGGTCATGAAGGGGTAAATCCTCAGGAGGTCAAGTAGTAATGCAAACACTGTATATACAGTAACCCAATAATTTAACAGGAAAAAAAACTGGTAATTACTCAGCAAATATGTAAAACAATAGATAGTACAATATACGATTGGTGGCAAGTGGAACAGAGAGTAGTCCCTAAACCTTATGATAGGGGTAATCCTGCCTAAAGGGAGTAGTGCCAAAATAGTAGTTAAGAATTTTATTTTAAACCCCTTTCCATGCTGGCCAACACGTTGGGACCCAAATCTGACTTTGGAGCGCTCACAATAAGGATTCTCCAATGCAATGCTGTTCCTTTTACCAGGGTAGTAACAGGGAGCTCTCTTCTTTCTCAGCCGATAACTCAATAAAGAGTGTGCTCTCTAACAACTGGTCAGCGACCCAACCAGTGTCACTGATGATCCCAGGTACCAGGGAGTGTTCTCTGTGATGAATCTTTCCATCTCAGGTGTGGTGGTGTCTCACCTGCAACCAGATGCACACTTTGTAATGGTAAAACGTACTGAGCATCCCAAACGGGTGGCCATGTTTTTCAGAGGACCTAGACAGCCATGACAGTCTGTAACAGCAAGGAGACATAATAACAGCAGTGATTCCCTGCACATCCTCCCAGGAAGACATTTGATACACACCAAAAACTTTAGGCTGCATACCAGAATATTATCATTCCTTGAGAGGACACATACGGACCTTCTTGCCTATTACCGGAATCCACACTTCAGTCAAAGTGTCCTCATAAAACTGTTAAACTTGATAGCTTGAGCAATCAGGAAATCAAACTGATATCCCACCTGATCACTCCGTCTATCATAAATACTTCAGCTAGAGTCTTTAGCAATACATATTACCCTCTTCCCTGGTAGAATCGATAAGTCCAGTGTAGTTCATAATTTCTGATATAACAGTACAGCAAGGATAAGGACATATTTACCTCCATTAGTTAATTAGTAGTGTTTTCAACCCAAACACCGTTACCCTAGGAGCAGGGGCGGACTGACAACTCATGGGGCCCCCGGGCCATAGGGGATCATGGGGCCCCTGTGTCCTCACCAACACCCAAAAAAGCCTATTAAAAAGCCAATTAAAGATACCTGGGGCATCTTATGGGGCCCCCTACTGACCCTGGGCCCTCGGGCAGTGCCCGAGTGTTCAAATGGTCAGTCTGCCCCTGCCTAGGAGTACTGGGAGCAGAACAAGCCCCATTCCTCTCCTAGGTGAACTGGGCATCCAAAACCCGTCATATTTATATCCATTCAAAAGGTGAGTGCATGCTGGACAATAATAAGCTAGTTAGCAGACTGTAACATGTAGATATTCAAATATATTGATACCAATAGAAAACTCAATCTGTGGTATGAACGTAAACTCAGTGACATCCCATGGCCACTCCACATTCAGATCATTTCTGTCATTACCCTCCTCACGGACATGAAAAATGGGGCTGCCCTGCAGTTGACAGCTCTCCTGTATCATCAAAAGAAGGAAGATCTGTAAAGTTTGAGGAGAGCCTCTGTACCATCTTGCTTGTTGACTGGACTCTGCAAACCAGGGCTTGAGAACTACTTTCATGTTTCATGTGTTGCATTGTTGTCTCTTTGTCACCATTGTAATACCTTTTTTTCTGTAAATATTTTATTTGCACCATTCTTTTACCTTTTCATTATTACACCATATTTTGAAAGTATTAAAATTGTCTCTAATACACTAATGCAAAGCTTAAAGAATCCCTGTCTCTTGAAGAGGATACAACTAAATATAAATCTCTTGATATACTTGTCTGTGGTGAGTGTATGTATACAGATGTTTATTTAACCACTTGCTGACTGCGCTATAGCCGAATGATGGCTTCAGCATCATCCAGTTCTGGGAAAGCGTCATGACGTCCTCCTAGAACCGTGCCCACTGTGGCACACATCCGGCAGTCACTGTGATTGCTGTGTCCTGATGATGATGTAAATACACTTGCAGGTTATTGACAACACTTTTCTCATTCTGTCAGTGTGAGGAAAGTACTGCCAATGACCAGCAAGTGTGGAAGAAGAAATCTGCACTGATAATCAGGAAATGTATTTTCAGTGCCCTGATTATCACTGCAGACCCAACAGTGCCCATCAGTGCTACCAGTCACTGCCCTTCAATGCTGTTTATTTGTGCCCTTCAGTGCTGCCTATTAAAGGAAACGTGTTCCAAGTGCATTTTCTGCACCTCATTCAAAATGCACTGTAGCTGGCATCAATGTTAATGGCACCCCAAATACAGGTTGCAAACGCAAAGCATTTTCCTGCACCAGATCCCAAGATACAGCAGTACTATGCGATCTGAATGCAGTCCATTTTTTACACCATTCCTGCCGCCGCCTCCCAGCCCTTTAACTGGATCAAAATTCCGGAAGGTGGGAGCAAGCACTTCAATCATGTGACCACTGTAATTGGCTGTCACAGCGCTCACATGATCGGAAAGTTCCTAAATGCAAATATGTTTCGGGAGCTTTCCATTACGTTAGGAGCTCTGAGCGCGCTCTCAGCACGGTAAATAGTTTTCAGACTCATATATGTGGCCACTTGACGTTAAACCACCCACCGAGAGGCCACATATTTGCACCACGTCAGCAGGAAGAGGTTTCAATGGTGTACGCACTATTGGTGCAGTCCAGTGTGATTCAGCCCATTTAAAATGAATACGCTGAAATCACACCGCACTGAATCACACAGAACACGCAGCATGTCCCTTAGGATTCCCAGTGTAGACCAGAATTTAGGGTCATCCCACAATCTGACCATATAATCTCTGTACAGTCAACCTTTAGCTGTACTAATACTATGTACTATATGGGCCTTCCTAATCTATCTAATCAATTTGTATCCAGTAAGATAGTCCTTTCCACTACATAGTTGTTGGTGGATCTAAAGGAGATTGTACAATGCTCAAAAAAATGAAAGGAACACTTTGAAAACACATCAGATCTCAATGAGGAAAAATCTCCTGCTGGACATCTATACTGATATGGACTGGGAAACGTGTTAGGAACGTAAGGATGCCCCATCGTTTGATGGAAATGTATATTATCAACCTACAGAGGACTGAATTCACAGACTGGAAAATCAAAGTGAAAAAATGATGCAGCAGGCTAGTCCATTTTGCTGAAATTTCATTGCAGCAACTCAGAATGGTCCTCAGTAGTTTGTATGGCCCCCACGTACTTGTATCCATGCCTGACAATGTCGGGGAATGCTACTAATGAGACGACAGATGGTGTCCTTGGGTATTTCCTCCCAGATCTGGACCAGGGCATCACTGAGCTCCTGGACAGTCTGAGGTGCAAACTGGCAGCGTTGGATGGACCGAAACATGATATCCCAGAGGTGTTCTATTGGATTTAGGTCAGGTGAGCTTGGGGCCATTCAATGGTATCAATTCCTTCATCCTCCAGGAACTGCCTGCATACTCTCACCACATGAGGCTGGGCATTGTCATGCACCAGGAGGAACACAGGACCCACTGCACCAGTGTAGGGTCTGACAATGGGTCCAAGGATTTCATCCCGATACCTAATGGAAGGCAGGGTGCCATTGTCTAGTCTGTAGAGGTCTGTGCGTCCCTCCATGGATATGCCTCCCCAGACCATCACTGACCCACCACCAAAACGGTAATGGTGAACGATGTTACAGACAGCATAACGTTATCCACAGCTTCTCCAGCTCCCTTTCAGGTCTGTCACATGTGCTCAGGGTGAACCTGCTCTCATCTGTGAAAAACACAGGGCGCCAGTGGCAGACCTGCCAATTCTGGTGTTCAGTGGCAAATCCCAATCAAGCTCTATGGTGCCAGGCAGTGAGCACAGGGTCCACTAGAGGACATTGGACCCTCAGGACAACCTAATGAAGTCTTTCTGATTGTCTGGTCAGAGACATTCACATCAGTGGCCTGCTGGGGGTCATTTTGTAGGATTCTGGCAGTGCTCATCCTGTTCCTCCTTGTACAAAGGAGCAGATAACGGTCCTGCTGATGGGTTAAAGACCTTCTACGGCCCTGTCCAGCTCTCCTAAAGTAACTGCCTGTCTCCTGGAATCTCCTCCATGCTCTTGAGACTGTGTTGGGAGACACAGCAAACCTGGCAATGGCACGTACTGATGTGCCATCCTGGAGGAGTTGGACTTCCTATGCAGCCTCTGTAGGGTCCAGGTATCACCTCATGCACAGCAGAGCAATACAAAGCAGTTTGTCTACACAGTAAATCACACACAGCACTCTATGTAAAACACAACACATCATTAACCCTGTGATCGCCCCAGATGTTAACCCCTTCCTGCCCAGTGTCATTAGTACAGAGACAGTGTTTTTTTTTAGCACTGATCACTTATTAGTTCCCACCCAGTGTCAGAATCCCCACCGCAGTCCCACAAGTCGCTGATCGCTGCCATTACAAGTAAAACAAGAATACCAGGATATACACCGCCATTTGTAGACGCTATAACTTTCATGTAAACTAATTAATTTACATGTATTGGGATTTTTTTTTTAGCAAAGACATGGAGCAGAATACATTTTGGCCTAAATTTATGATTAATTTTTTTACTGTACATGTTTAATAGCAAAAAGTAAAAAATATTGTTTTTGTCTCAAAATGTTCGGCTTTTTTTTGTTTATAGCACAACAAATTAAAACGCAGAGGTGATCAAATACCACCAATAGAAAGCTCTATTTGTGGGGGAAAAATTACATACATTTCATTTATGTACAGCATTGCATGACCACGCAATTGTCAGTAACAAGTAACGCAGAGCCGTATCGCAAAAAATGGCCTGGTCAAGAAGGGGGGTAACTCTGGAGGGCAAGTGGTTGTAAACCTAATTAAAAAAAAAGGTTCATGCTTACCTGCCCTGTGCAATGGGATTGCAAAAAGTGGCCCCTAAACTACCTCTTTTCAGGTCCTTGCCATCACTCCTGGCTCCTCTTTCCAGTGCCCCCATAGGAAGCCACTTCCTATGGGGGCACTTGTGCGGGCTCACTGTCTGTGTCCATTGACATAGACAACGGCGCTCGGCCCAGCTCCCAGCTCCCTCATCACTTGCTTTGATTGACAGCAGCGGACGCTAGTGGTTCACAATGCCCCAGCAAAGCCAGTGAACCCTGAACTGAGGGAAGAGAAGAGCTGTAGACATGCACAGCACTTGATCAGGTAAGTAAAAGGGGTGCAGGGAGGTTAATGATGCCTAAACCTTTTTTACCCTAAAGTGTTACTAAACCCACAACAGTAAAATCAGTCTGTATATGCAGTAAAGCATGCTTGTTATACTCACTGTGGAACCTAAGGGGTTAATCCTCCGCATTGTGTAAAAAGGCTGTTTGATCCTGTCTTGTCTGATCCTCCCCTTCTTCCACAGTCCCCAATCCATCTACTGATAGTACAGAGTCAGTCTGCACATGCTCAGTTTCATGTACGAGGTAGAGTTACCACGTCATCCCTTAATTCCCTACACACATTAATGACACAGGTTCCGGGGCTGATTAAGTTGGCAATTAAACTCACCTAGTGCGTTATCTGCATTCAATCAGCCCCAGAACTCGGGTAATTAACCACTTCCCGCCCGGCCTATGGCCGAATGACGGCCGGCAAAAACCCTCACCTTTCCGGGTGGACGCCATATGGCGTCCTTTCGGGCATGCGCAGTTTGCGCACCTGCAGAGCCGCGCAGCGGCACGATCTGTCACTGGCCGTGTACCTCGGACATTGCCGATGACAGATCTGAGTATCAGCCCCATTGACGGTACCATGTGACCTGCTGTGACCAAGCACAGTAGGTCACATGACAGTTGTATACAATGGATGGCTTTATTCATGCCATCCATTGTATACTAGTGTGTCTAGCTGTGAATGGTCACAGCAATCACATGCACAAGCTGGGCCAATCACAGCCCAGCTGTGTCATATGATTAGCCGTGGCCAAATCACAGCTAAGCACAAAAAAAAAAAACCTGAATGAATCAATGTCATTCAGGTAAATCCTTGCTTATAGCAAAGTAATTCTTTGCTATAAGCAAACTGTGTAAAAAAAAAAAAAAAATACTGATCACTTCCCCAAAGTAGTACAATGTTACTATGGTAACATTTTACTACTTTGGTCATAGTGAAATATGAAAAAAAATCTTAAAAAAAGAAAAGAAATGTAATAAAAAATTAAAAATAATATAAAAAAAAAAAAAAATTATATATATATTTTTTCATACTGTCACTAGTCAGTGTCCCTGATCACTGCCATGCCAGTTATATGATGATGCTGTACTGCACTGGTGACAGTATGTAAAAAAAATAGTGAAAATAATTTTTTTTAATTTTTAATTTTCTGAAAAATTATGACAAAAAAATACAACTTCAAAAAACTCGCCATGCCTCTTATGAAGTACGTCGGACTGTCTACTTTGCAAAAAGGGGTCATTTGGGGGATATCTGTACTGTTCTGACATTCTTGGACCTCAAGAAATTAGATTGGCCGTCAGTACTTCAAGATTGATCAATATTCAGATCTATACCATAGTTTGTGAACTCTATAACTTTCCTACAAACTAAATAATACATCCTAATTTGGGTTATTTTCACCAAAGACATGTAGCAGAATACATCTCGGCCTAAATTTATGAAGAACAATTATTTATTTGCAAACTTTTATAACAGAAACAAAGAAAAACGTGTTATTTTTTCAAAATTTTCAATCTTTTTTTGTTAATTTAGCAAAAAATAAAAACCCCAGCGGTGATTAAATACCACCAAAAGAAAGCTCTAGTTGTGTGAAGAAAATGCTAACATTTTAGTTTGGGTACAATGTTGTATGACCGCGCAATTGTCATTCAAAGTGTGAAAGCGCTGAAACCTGAAAAATGGCCTGGGCAGGAAGGGGTAAAATTGCACGGTATTGAATTGGTTAATATGTGTTCGGATTTAAAATATGGGCAGCACAGTGTTAAATGGTTAGCACTTCCACCTGGCAGTACAAGGGTTGCTGGTTCAAATCCCAACCATGGCACCACCTGCCTGGAGTTTGCATGTTCTCCCACTGACTGCGTGGGTTTCCACCGGATACTCCGGTTTCCTCCCACACTCCAAAGACATGCTGGTAGGTGAATTGTCTCCTGTGTAAATTGTCCCTAGTATGTGTATGTATGAATGTGAGTTAGGGACCTTAGATTGTACGCCCCTTGAGGGTTAGGGACTGATGTGAATGTACAATATATATGTAAAGTGCTGCGTAAATTGACGGCGCTATATAAGTACCTGAAATAAATCAAGGGATGAGATGGAGACCCTGGGGGGGGAGGACAACCTCCACTTCCGATTGCTTAGGTGATCACAGTGGGAGCGGGTACCTGTCAATTGCTGGTCCCCCCACACCCCAAAGGTGCCAATCCTTAATGGGGAGCGGGGGACCAATCCTTAAAGCAGAACTTCCCCTTTTGGGTGGAGCTCTGCTTTAAATAAAAAGGTGGAGTGGAGGCAATGCTTCCTGTGAGTACAGCTCCACTCTGCAGTCTCTGCTTGTTTGTTACATTAAAGTTTACTATACAAAAAGGAGGGTGGAGGTCACGTGTTTCCTGTCAAAAATGGAGCTCCATTCTGCAGCTAGACCACGCTCCGTCCCCCAGCCAATCAGCGCCTCCTCGGGTTACCATAGAAATACATAGCCGAACCTGTGTGTATAATCTCCCTACTCCGCCCACTTCCTCCTCCTGGCTAGCGTCACTTCTGGCGGTGGGTGTGGCGTATCTTCTGCTCTAACACATGGCCGGTGTGGAGGGTTGTCAGGCCGGGGAGAAGAAGAAGCGGAATAAGAAGATGAAGGTGCCGGAGGACGAGGAAGGCGCGGGAGAGGGCAGCGCAGTGCCTGGGGAGCCGGAGGAGAGCTCAGCTGCCTTCCCGCCCACATTCAGCCTGTCCGAGATCAAGAACAAGCAGCGCCGACACTTCATGTTCCTGAAGATGAAGCAGGAGAAGAGGAAGGTGAGGAGCCGCCAGGGGGCAGCACCGCCGGGATGTGTACCTTACACTGGGCTCTGCGCTGCTCGGGTGGCAGCACTGATTGGCTGAGGCTGTCACATGGTGTGAGTCACGTGCTCCTCCATGCTTGGAAGTACAGGGCTGGTTTTCCCAGTGCAGGATGGAGCACAGAAGGAGGTTTATACTGAGGCAGTGAGTTCGTGGTGATGGATTAGGCCTCATTCATACCAGAGCAGACTGTGACTTCCTGTGGAGGCTTGGGCCACAAACAGCTGAGAGCCCCATCCAAAGCAATGGAGGCTGACAGGGAGGATGATGGGCTCTGCACAAACACAGTGTGCACTCGGAGCCCATCCTCCTCCGGTACTCCCTGTCTGGTCACAGGATGTGGGCGCTGTCAGCCTCCATTGCTTTGGATGGGCTTCTCAATGGCAGCTGTTTGCTGAAACTGCATGAAATCTAGTCCCCTCCCAAACACCAGCCTGAATGGGGCCTTGTGCTTGCATCAGAGCTGCTTCTCTCTCCATAGAGGTCTGTGGAAAGGAGGTCAGACCCACCCGTCTGTGAATGATGGTAGAAGCAGGAGCCTCAACACAGCCCATAGATCTGTAATGATGATCTAAATGGGGGTGTCCAGGGTTTCTTTAAATGAGTCTTAAAATAACAACCCCCCCCCCCCAGTAGAAGCTTTTCTATATTGCCTCACTCCCTCTACCCCCCCCCCCTTCCAGTGCAATTGCCTCCCCTTCTGGTGCCCTCCTCTCCATCCTTTGCACTTGACGCCCCCCCTCCCCATTCGTCTCACTTCCCTCCCCCTTCTGATGTCCTTGCACCTCCTGCTCTCTCCTCTCTCCATTGCCTTTGCTTTCCCCTTCTGGTGCCCTCCTCTCTGTACATTGTACTTGACTTTTGCTTTCCTCTCCTTTCTGATGCCCTTGCCCCCCCCCCCCCTTCCGGTGCCCTCGCCTCCTGATGCACTTGCTCCCCCTTCCTTGCCCTCACCTTCCCCTCCAGTGCCCTCCCCTCCTTCCATTGATCTTGCTTCCCCGTTTCAGTGCCTTTGCCTTCCTCTTAATGCCCTTGCTCCCCCCTTCATTTCCCTCGCTTCCCCCTTTCTTGTATCCTCCCCTCCCTCCATTGCCATCTCTTCCCCATTCCAGTGCCTTCTCCTTCCTCTGGTACCCTTGCCTTCTTTCTCTGCACCTGTCTGGTGCCCCCAAATGTGCTGGGGCACCTTAATGGCTCATGTCAATGGACTTCTACACAGGGCTGTGGAGTCGGTAGATAAATGTTCCGACTCCTCAGTTTTGTGTACCCCCGACTCTGACTCCTCTGTATTAATATGCAAATGTATTTTATACGTTCCTTGAAGGAAAGAAAGGCAACATACATGTCGTTACCACAGGACTACCGGCTGGGAAGCCAACAGTCTACTGTATTGAACAGTTTAAGCAAAAGACAAACACAATGAAAACAACAAAGTTTTATTAATTAATCAAGTGGCTGGATAGTAGCAGCAGGCATAAACATCAGGAACAGGAACTTTACCAGTCCAAAAATACAAACCACATTATTTGGTTGTTTTAGAACAAAAACAAAGCTTATCTATATGAACCAAAAACAAAATCTGTAAAACCTAGAAATGATTTATATTAATCTTGAAATGTAGTTATAGGCTTAGCAAATGCAAATCAATTCAATGTAGAGTTCTAAGGAAGAGAATTGCCTCTGCCAGATCCTCTTTCATAGAGGCTCTTAAGTCAGACTTTATTATTTTTAGGGCTGAAAATAATCTTTCGACACTGACTTGGGTGGGTGGCATTGCAGTAACTATTCTGGCCACATCACTAACGATAGAGAGAAGTAGAGAAGTCATTAATTATAACTTTTTGTGAATTGGGACATTTAAACTTGCTTTTTTTTAATTCCAATCTAAATTTAATCAGAGTCGGAGCATTGTTTGCCAACTCTGACTCCAGGTACCCAAAATTTCCTCCGACTCCACGACTCCGACTCCACAGCCTTGCTTCTACATCTTCGGCACAGCAATGAAGTACAGACGTACTGAAAAATGGAGTTTACAGTTCTTAACAGAGAAATAAAAAACGATTTCATTCTACCTATTGGGGGAGGGGTCTCAGGGTGGAGAGGAGCCTGTTATGACCCATTTAGGGTAATGTGATAGACCTGCATTTATATATATATACACACACACTATATTGCTAAAAGTATTGGGACGCCTGCCTCTACACGCACATGAACGTCAATGGCCTCCCAGTCTTAGTCCGTAGGGTTCAATATTGAGTTGGCCCCCCCTCTGCAGCTATAACAGCTTCAACTCTTCTGGGAAGGCTGTCCACAAGGTTTAGGAGGGTGTCTATGGGAAGGTTTGACCATTCTTCCAGAAGCACATTTGTGAGGTCAGGCACTGATGTCGGACGAGAAGGCCTGGCTTGCAGCCTCCGATCTAATTCATCCAAAATTGTTCCCACATAGTTGGGAGCATGAAATTGTCAAAAATGTCTTCGTATGCTGACGCCTTAAGAGTTCCCTTCACTGGAACAAGGGGGCCAAGCCCAACCCCTGAAAAACAACCCCCCACCATAATCCCCCCTCCACCAAACTTTACACTTGGTACAATGCAGTCAGGCAAGTACCGTTCTCCTGGCAATCGCCAAACCCAGACACGTCCATTGGATTGCCAGACAGAGAAGCGTGATTCATCACTCCAGAGAACACATCTCCACTGCTCTAGAGTTCAGTGGCGGCCTGCTTTACACCACTGCATCCGCCACTTTTCATTGCACTTGGTGATGTAAGGCTTGGATGCAGCTGCTGGGCCATGGAAACCCATTTCATGAAGCTCTCTACACACTGTTGTTGTGCTAATCTGAAGGCCAGACGATGTTTGGAGGTCTTTAGCTATTGACTCTGCAGACAGTTGGAGACTTCTGCGCACGGTGCGCTTCAGCATGTGCCGACCCCGCTCTGTTATTCTACGTGGCCTACCACTTGGTGGCTGAGTTGCTGTTGTTCCCAGTTGCTTCTACTTTGTTATAATCCCACTAACAGTTGAGCGTGGAATATTTAGTAGCCAGGAAATGTCACGGATGGACTTATTGCACAGGTGGCAACCTATCACAGTACCACATTTGGAGTCACTGAGCTCCTGAGAGCGACTCATTCTCCTTTAACTATTGTCACCCCACCTGCCTTCCTCCAGTCTTAAATCTTAGAGCCTGGTCAGATGTATATGTTGTAGTAACACATGCACTTTACTGTGCATTACTGCAATGGGCATACTTCAATGCATAGTGGTGACATTCATTTTGAAAGGCTCTACTATGAACTAATGAAGGGACTTTCTTAATGTAACACGTTACCAAGCCGAAATTTGAAGTGGGCCTTATACTTGCCTCCTAGATCTCCACAGTGCATCCCACAGGAAGCTGCACAGCCTCCACTGCAAAGTCTCCAGGGTGGGCAACTGTTACCTTTGCAGGTGTAGAAAAATCCTAACGTATTCCTCTGGAGAATCCCTCCACCATTTAGATGCCTAATACAGTCTCTTCATAGAAGCGAATGTACGAGGTGTGACAATTTAATTCCCGGAGTGCTTGTGGCGTAGCACAATGGTGGTGAGTCCCAAGACCATTCACACTCGAGCATGTTCTGACATCTTCTAACTTGCACTCGCCTGGGTCCGTTGACTGTCTTTACAGGGCAGTAGAAGAAATAACACTGTGTGTGTTGTGCTGTTGGCAGAAAAGGAGTAACTGTAATCTGGAACAGCAGATTACCATCAAATGTTGTATGAAAATTGGTAAACGTGCAGGTGAAACTTTAGCTGTCTTACAACAGGTATATGGTGAACCTTCTCGGAAGAAATCAAGTGTTTTTTGAATGACATAGGTGGTTTGAGTAGGGCGGGAAGATGTTCACGATGACTCAAGAAGGTTGCAGCCAAAAGCGCAAAGGGTGGAAGCAAATGTGAACAGACTGTGAACCCTGGTATGCTCAGATCAATGACTGAGTGTGCGAATGATGGCAGAGGAATTGAACATAAATTGGAGACAGTGCTGCAGATTCTAAAGGAGGATTTCGGAATGAGAAAGATTTCCACAAAGATGGTGCCTCCAGTCTTGACGGAAGATCAGAAAGAACGTTGTCTTCAAATTTCATCCAATCTTTTGAAAAATGCATAGATGTTTGAAAGAGTTACTAATGGTCCATACTGGGAATTAAATTGTCACACCTTGTATGTGTAGAGGCTGCTCCTGAAGAGGCAAGATATGTCAGAGGACAGGTGACTAAGATGACATTTATGAAGAGTTGCTGGGGAAAGCGAAATCAGTTAAAGGATTACATCACTAAAAGTACAGTAAGCCTTAACAGAACTGTGTTCCAGCTATAAATTTCATTTTTTTTTTTTCCGTTTAACCGCTTGCTGACCCACCGCAGTGTTTTTACTGCGGCAGGGCGACACCTGTACGCACAGCGCCGTCTTTTAACGTCGCTGTGCAAAACAGGTAGGGGGAGGGTGCCCGCCCTACCCGTCCCACCGATCGTGGCAGCGGGTGTCTGTCACCGGCTCCCAGCGGGTGCCGGCGATTACCAGTAATCACTGACAGATAGCAGGGCTGCAGTGTTTACATTGCAGCTCTGCCATCTGTCAGTTCAGAGCACTGAACCTGAGAGAAGACTTTCTCTCTCGGGATCAGCATGTTCCTGTGAAGTACACACCCCCTCCCCCTAGTAAAACACTCCCTTCGCACAGGTAACCCTTTCATTACCTAATAATTAGTACATTAGTACAGTGGCAATGTTTTTTTTTTTTTTTTCTTTTTTGCACTGATCACTGTATTGGTGTCACTGGGGATGTCAGTGACCCCCAGCTCAGTTCCCCCCCAGTGTCAAACTGTCCGACGCAGTCCCGCCATAAGTTGCTGATTGCCGCCATTATTCGTATAATAAAAAAAAAAAATCCCAGTATCTTTCCCGCCATTTGTAGATGCTGTAACTTTCACGTAAACCAATTAATTTACACGTATTGGGATTTTTTTAAGCAAAGACATGTCGCAGAATACATTTTGGCAGAAATTTATGACTAAATTAGATTTTTTACATTTTTTTTTTACTGGACATGTTTTATAGCAAAAAGTCCAAAATATATTGTTTTTTTTTTCTCAAAATTGTCAGACTTTTTTTTTTTTTTTTTATAGCGCAAAAAATAAAAAACGCACAGGTGATCAAATACCACCGAAAGAAAGCTCTATTTGTGTGAAAAAAAGGATGTTTGGGTGCAGCATTGCATGACCGCGCAATTATCAGTTGAATTAGTGCAGCGCCGAGTAGCAAAAAGAGGCCTGGTCAGGAAGGGGGGTAAATCTTCAGGAGGGCAAGTGGTTAATTTTACCTCTTTTTGAATGTTGTAGGAAAAGATCGCTATAAAGAAGAAACGTAAGAAGGAGAGAGAGGCGCTTGGTGACAAGGTATGTAAAGCTATTATTAAAGTGGAACTACACTCTTTCTATCAACATTCGCTATGTTTAATCCTTATGCTGCTAACATTCATAAATAGATAGGAAAATATATTATATTTACTTGTTTAAACTTTTTATTTATTTTTTAAATTTCTTCAGTTACTTCTGACTTCTTCAGTGTTGTCACATGAAAAGTTATAATAAAATATTTACAAGAATGTGAGGGGTGTACTCACTTCTGTGAGATACTGTGTACACCTACCTACCGCCCTGTAGCAATTAAGCTGCTATAGGGTTGTTGTCAACTGGTTAAAGCTGACCTCCAGGAACTCTCTCACTTTGTACATTGTGCTGGATTACAAGCGGTTAAGTCCAATGAGGTAGACTTATCTCTCTAATTTACAGCTTACATTTGTTCTGAGCGCCAGGAGCATGGCTCAATAGTTTATAAGGTCTATCCAGAAGTGTATGTTATGATCTACTTCTTTCCATTTCAAAGACAAAGCTTTATTAGCATAAAAGAATAAATAACAAAGTAGTGTCTTCTGTGAACCATGCAGCTCCTCCTCATATCCTAAAAGGCAATGGATAGGGGTGAAAATGTTTGAAGAGACAACATCTCCTCCATGAACCAATATGCCAATAGCCAACCAAAATTGTCTGCCTTGTTGACACACCCATACCATATGTAAGTCCCCAGAGTTTCAATGACATTGAGGGCATTCCGAAGAAGATATTCTGCCCATTCTATATAGTCTGCTAGGGATATTTATAAATTCTGTGTAAATATTCAAGTTGGATTAGCTTGGCTTCAGCTGAAAAAACTGCTTAGATTTGGATTTTAATGACATCTTCCCAGATATCATCATCCATTGAGATAATAGCAGCTTGCCATTGTGCCTTTTTATTTTCTCCATCCTCGATGAGGATAATCGAGCTAGATAATATCTAGAGCAGCCTTTCTCAGCCTTTTCAACACAGAGGAACTCTTGAAATAACTTTCCAGTTTCAGGGAACCCCTGCTGAAAATTACTATATCTACAACTCGTGATACATTAGTGGAATGGTCAGTGGAAAGAATGCTCCTTACAGCTGTGGTCATTGGAAGGTTTATCCCCTTACAGATGGCTATAAAGATTAATGGTGTCAGTGGGGACTTATCTTAGAGGCAGACATTTCTCATTGCTCAAGGAACCCCTAGCAACCTCTTGAGAAATCCAGAGGCAAGTTTAGAGTGATCTTTCTTAATCAAGAGCTTCTCAGTCATGTTGGTTTGTAGCAGGGTGGATTTGATTTAAATCAAACTGATTTAAATCACGATTTAAATCACTAGTCAGTAAGGCTTGATTTAAATCATAGTTTTCTACATAAAGACTAATTCTTGCTGGTATAACTTGCTGCAAGTTGCTGCAACTAATATGCAAGTAGATGAAGATTTTTAGAATAACAACTTTTCATATTAGTCTTTTTATCCCCAGTTTAATAGGTTAATCATTCATATTTGGACAACTTTTCTGTTGTACTTAGGAAGGAGAAAAATAATCATTACCTTAATAATAAAAATTTAAATAGATTTATTCAACTGAAACAATAACATTCCAGCATATGTTATTTGCCTAAACAAACATCCATGTTTTGTTAACTAATTTGGCTAAACAAAATATATATATTTTAAGAAACTTAGACACTCAGCCCCTTCCTCCTCACACTTAGTTTCACTTTCTTCTTGTGCAGATCTATTCCACTCCAAACAATCAGAAAAATATTGTTTCTATTCTATTCACTGAACTTCTTGAAACTTAGCACTGAAGGGGTTGATTCTGTATTCATAGGTTTGTAGAAGTTAGGATTAAGGCCTTTTTCTTAACTCTGTTCATGTTATAACATTTTTGCTGTGAAGAAGAGGCATGTGATCTCCGCTGAGTCAAATTCAGTTTTGAGAACTGCAAAAGTAAACCAAACATCTGTGATAATATCTTGTAGGCAGATAAACTGCCCAATAATCTTACAAAAACCTCTGGAAGAGCATGACATTGTGAATGGATTCATGGAATTTATTTACCAAAAAAAGAAACATATACAGCTTTATTCTACATAATTAAAAAACTAATCTTTATTTCATGATGGAATAACCTTTGGATGGTAATATATTTTCCTCAAAAAGCATTTTATTAAAAAAAATCCGCTTTAAATAAAAAAAATCCGATTTATTTATTTTTTAAAATCATTGATTTTTATCCACCCTGGTTTGTAGTGACCCTTACTTCAATCAAAATTGTATGGCCACCATGTGGCCTGGTTTGATGTCATACACCACCTCACAGGGTTTTACTGTGATGTGCTAAATTTAGGACTTCTTTTCCCTACCACATGGTGTAATTGCACACATGGAAATAAGTAGATGTCTGTGACTCCGATTTTCTTCCTTTTTTAAAGGTTTGAAAGCATTTAAAAGTATGATCAGAAAAGAGTTGATGTGCATAATAAATATTATTATTATTATACAGTATTTATATAGCGCCAAAGGGTATGATCAGCGCTGTACAGTAGCAAGGGGGACAGAACATATCATGATTCCCCTATCTACTCTTGTTAGATAATTTTATATAATTCCACCATACACAGGTTATGCACAAGGGTGCATTCGGGAAATTGGTAAAGGACAGATCTTTAATTTTATGACTACAGATTTTTAAATATATTTTATTAGATCATTGCAATATATTTGCACCCACCTTGAGGGAAATGGGATCCATTTCTATAGAGAATAAATCAAGGCCTCAAACGATTGCAGGAGTGCAGCTTGCACGGTCACATTGGTGTTTTTCAAACTTTGAATAATGCCTCTGAGTCAGTTGTACTGCAGGATGAGGAGGTCAGCTTTTAACGGTATATTAAATAGACCAAAAAAGACATTAATTGTCAAGGTTTACATACACAAGATTGGTTGCAAAAGAAGTTTTGACATGATGCGCTGTGCTAAATCCTGAATTGATGCCTCCCTTTTTTTATGTATTGAACAGTGTAAAAGTTAAGATGTGTAAAAATGCTAATTTATACAGTAGTGATATTTTGTCTTTTGTACCTAGGCACCACCCAAACCTGTCCCCAAAACGATTGAAAACCAGCGTGTTTATGATGAGACAACAGTGGATCCTGCAGATGAAGAGGTAATTCAATATTCTATTTCCTAGTGTCTTCAGTCACATTACTTCCCTGAGACTGGCATGAAGAGGGTTGGCAGTAGGATCCAGATATACTTTAACTCAGTTCATGTCATAACTGCATGTCAGAGGTTTCCCTATTAAAGTGTATGCACAGCCAAAACTTGGGGGGGGGGGGGGAATCTTCAACAGGGACACAGATGGAAATAAAAATTTGATAGGAATTCTAGCCATCCCTCACTTTCCTAAAAATACAGGGGTTAGACCAGCCTCTCTCAACCAGGGTGCCTTGGCAAAATGTCTACAAATTGCCCAAGACTTGCATACAAGCCAGGGGGTGGATCAGTCCTGCCTTTTAGTTACACAAACCCACAGGTCTTCATTGTGCTCCATTACGACCTTCTAGCCGCCAGCATCCTGACAACCAATAACATCATCAGTTGATAAGGAGGATGTCAGCTGCCTGCACAGCATCCTAATTTGACCCTCCCCTGCTCCTCTCCATCAGTGCTGGGGTCACATCAGCTCAGTGGTGGTGAAAAACTGAGGGAGAGGAGAAACATAGGAATACTAGTCAGTACCAGTGTGCAAAAGCATATTTGCTTTGGAGGAATAAATCACCTCTAACGTTGGGTGTCCTACATGTGTGGATGTTGCTGCGTTATACAAAACTATTAGAGTAGTTTTTCACATTTTAGAATGGGGTGCCTCAGGACTGTCCATAATTTAACCAGCTGCCGACCGCAGATAGCCGAATGACGGCTTCACTGCGGCCGGCCAGTTCTGAGTGGACGTCAAATGACGTCCTCTCAGAACGCGCTCTCCTGCGCTCCCCAGGGGGCGCGCACCCGGCGATCTCCGTGATCGCTGTGTCCTACGGACACAGCTGATCACGTGATGTGGTAAAAGGCCAATCACAGCGGCCTTTTACCACCTGATCAGCGGTGTCCAATGACACGCTGATCAGAAGGAAATGCAAGTGCCGGTTCTCGGCTGCACTTTCCTCACGCTGTCAGATCGTGAGGAAAGTACTGCCGAGAACCGGCAGTTGTCAGAGCGGGGATCGGCACCGATCATCAGGGCACTGATGATCAGTGCCCTGATGATCGGTGCCCAGCAGTGCCACCCGCAAGTTCCGCCCAGCAGTGCCACCCGCAAGTTCCGCCCAGCAGTGCGCCCACTAGCTCCGCCCACCTGTGCCCATCAGTGCCACTCTGCAGTGCCACCCACCTGTGCCACTCTGCAGTGCCACCCACCTGTGCCCACCCACCAGTGCCACCCACCAGTGCCACCCACCAGTGCCACCCACCAGTGCCCACCCACCAGTGCAGCCCAGCAGTGCTGCCAGTCAGTGCCACCAGTCAGTGCCCAGGGGTTGTGCCAGTCAGTGCCGCCAGTCAGTGCCCAGCAGTGATGCCAGTCAGTGCCGTCTATCAGTACCCATCATCAGTGTCACCTATCAGTGCCGCCTATCAGTGCTGCATATTAGTGCCGCCTATCCGTGACCCCTAATTAGTGCTGTCTATCAGTGCCGCCTATCCGTGCCACCTCATTAGTACTGCCTATCAGTGCCCATCAGTGCTGCCTCATCAACGCACATCAGTGAAGGAGAAAAAATACCTGTTTGAAAAATTTTATAGAAGAAACAAACTTTTTTTTTTTTTTAATTTTTTGCACTTTTTTTATTTATAGCGCAAAAAGTAAAGCGCCCAGTGGCGATTAAATACCACCAAAAGAAAGCTCTATTTGTGAGAAAAAAAATGATCAAAATTTCATATAGGTACAATGTTGCATGACCGCGCAATTGTCAATCAAAGTGCGGCAGCACTGAAAGCTGAAAATTGGCCTGGTAAGGAAGGGGGTATAAGTGCCTGGTAGGCAAGTGGTTAAAGGGTGCCTTGACTGAAAAAAATGTTGAGAAACATGTAAACACTACATGATTTGCAGGTGTTAAAGTGATGACATGTTTTGTGTTGAAAGCGGAAGTGATGCAACATTCTTTTGCTTCTGCTGTGTGATGAGACACCTAGCAGGTAGGAAGCCTTACTTTCATCATTCACTGCGTGCGCTGCTAGTAATACGGAGTCATGTCAGAGCTTACTGAGCTTCTTAGAGGGCAGATTGTTGATGTCGCTTAGCTGGTGCCTCTGTGGCAGAAGTTTCCAATTTATTTGCCGCATCGTGCAGTACAGTATCAAAGGTTATGTCGGCATGTATAGTTTCTGGTAAAACGTTGTTTGATAAGTATAAGTACGGTCGACATGGTCAACTGACCGAAAGAGACAAAAGGACATTGCGCAGGATTGTGACCCGGAATAAGAAAACTGCTGCAAAAGTGACTGCAGAGCTCGATCTCAGTCTTGTCATCCCTGTGCTCTCCCTCTTGTAAGCAAGGTCATAATGGTAGGGTGAAAAGAAGTGACGCTCTGATTTGCTCAGAGTGCTGCCTCTTCCTCTCCAGGCGGGTGCTATACAAGGGATTGCAGGAAACAAGATAAATACAGATTCCTATAAGTATATTAGCCATGTTTAAAAGTACATGTAATATCTTTTATACTGAATTCCATTTTTTTTTTTTATTTCTATTTTTTCCTCTGTTTTCCTGTAGGTAGCATTTGATGAAGCTACAGATGAATTTGCACCTTATTTTAACCGACAGACAACACCAAAGATACTGGTCACAACATCTGATCGCCCTCGTGGGGTATGGGATAAAGCACCTGAACTTATCAGTTTAACATACTTGGCCTTATTCATAAGATGTTTGTGGGAGTTTTTCTCTGTGTTGCTTGTAGGAGCTGAAGAATATGACCTGTTTTTGTTACATTTTGGAAAGTAAATGCAAGATATTTATTTTCCATGCTGCTGTAAAGTAGCAGTATGGAATCGCTTAGAACTGCCTTCATCACGCAGTGATCGGGCCCTGGGCTCCACCTCTGTGTCCATGATGATGTTACATCTCTGCTGTCACATCTTGCTCTGTAGCCATGATATAAACACATTTATATGTAGAAAGCTGTCTTATGGAGCGATGTTCAAAACTTTCTATACTCTTTACCTGACGTAGAAGAGGAGCTGCGAAAGCACAGTCTGAGAACTGACAAATAGGGGGAGATTTTCTAAAACTGGGGTACTCAGAATCTGGTGCAGCTGTGCCTGGCAGCCAATCAGCTTCTAAGGCTGGCCATACATTATACCATTTTCTTGAGATTTTTGGTTTAGATTTACCAAAAACCATATAATAGGTCAAACCTAACAAAACTTTCAGTTGTATCCAATTAGGCAGACCCTTGCACTACATAGTTGAAGGTAAATCTAAAGGAAATTGGGCAGAAATTGGACAGAAAATTGTATAATGTATGACCAGCCTAACTTCAGCTTGTTCAGTAAAGCTTTGACAATTAAACCTGGAAGCTGATTGGTTTCTATGCAGAACTGCACCAGATTTTGCACCCTCCAGTTATAGTAAGTCTCCCTCATAATGTCAGGGATGTAGGAGTTTTAAATCTCACCCAAAGGCCACCAACATTTACTGTTGCTGGCCTTGGAGAACCACTGACTTGAGACAAGTTGTCCATATTCTGACAATCACGTGTGATTTTCTTTTTTTTCCATGTTTGAATTTTGGTTCTATTTTCTTTCCTGTTCTTCACAGCGGACAGTAAAATTTACAGAACAGCTGTCATCTATTATTCCAAATTCACATGTTTATTACAGAAGAGGCCTGGCACTGAAAAAAATTATCCCACAGTGTATTGCCAGGGATTTCACAGATCTGATTGTCATCAATGAAGATCGGAAAATTGCCAGTATCCTTTAGCCCAGCTTCTTATGATAAATGTATTACCATTGTGCGGCGCAAGGGTTTGAAAAATGACAGCAGATTTTAATAGAACATATTAAAATATATTATTATTATATCTGGTGTAGGATAATTTTGTAGGCTCAGTCTTTCTTGAGTACCTTACTGCCCCATATGCCTAATCAGAGATTTGACTTAAAGGGTTAGTTCAGGTTGATCAAAGACGTGAAAGATGGACTAAGGTGAAGATACACTGGAAATGGACTTTTGGAAAATATTAGGGCTGCAGATACAAATACTATTAGCTGTTGACTTTCAATAAAAAGACATGTCCCTGTCCAGAGATCCAGTGCTGTCCTAACCCGGGCCAGTTCCTCATTAACCTTCAGGTTCCCGGGGCCAGCTTCCTGTGGGCAGCCGGCTATGCTGCTTTCAGCTTCACAATCAGCTGCACATGCGTGGGCCGTGCTGTGCTTTGTGAACGGTCCCTCAGTGGGACCTGTGACATGTCCCAGAAGACGAGGGAGGAGAACAAAGCGATCCTAGTAGATGTGGGTACCTGTCAAAACTATCTGCTACCCTCCCCAAAATGACATGCCAAATATGGGAAAGGTGGGGGGGTGGGGATTTAAAGCCTTTTGGGTGAAGTTCTGCTTTAAGAGCATGTACTGAAGCCAACCTAGTAGGCCAGACTATCCGGTGAGAATCTGACCAGGGCTAGGTTCACACTGATGCAGCGCAAATCTGATGCAGTTTCACAGAGCCATTTCTGTTGTGACAGGTGCTATTCTAAGCCTGGGTTCACATATATGAGGTGCGGTATATCGCATGTGATTCGCACAGGAACCGCACCACATTCCTGCGCAAATTGTGTGCGGCGCGATCAGAGGCATACATTTTGTATGACTAATCGCACTGCATCAAGAAGGCGCAGGACCCCTTTTTGGTCCGCACTAGAATCGGATCGTATGGGTATTCACACCTATGCGATCTGGTTCTGCACATCCTATCACATTTTGCGGACTGATTTCAGGGTGTTAGCAGTTCGTATATGAACGGGGTGCGATTCTGATGCGGTGTGGAATTCGCACAGAAAAGGCTGCAAATTCCACACTACATCAGTTTGAACCCAGGCTAATGTAAATTAATACGATTCCTGAGGGGATGTGGCCTAGCTGGAAATCAAATTTGCACCAAACCCACATTAAACTAGCACAGGATCCTTTTTTTAACCGGATCAGAATCACACCGCATAAATGTGAACAGCTTTCATAACAATTTTTTTTTTACATAACATGCAAATCAATGCCTTTTGGATTGGATGTAATCTGCATAAGATTCGCATCAGTGTAAACCGGGACTCAAGGCTGACGTGTAGACATCTGAGTCAATATAGTATCTGTACCCTTTGTTATTTGTTACTCTCTAACCCTTCCTGGCTGAGCTGGAAATTGTCTTAAGGATCTGCAGCATTGTATATCTTTAACTCACAACCTCTAGATGGGCTTGTCCTGAGTCATTTACCAGATGGTCCAACAGCCCACTTCAAAATGTCAAATGTTCGCCTGCGCAAGGAGCTTAAGGTGAGTCTCAAGGCCATTCACTTTTATTATTATGGATAGATGGACTTTATCTTATGAACCTGCATGTCTTGATGCTGCTTATATGGAACGAGAAGGTTTTTGTTCTATTTAATCCACTGCAGCCAAAACCGCAACTAAGAATTTACAGTCATGTGGAAGCCAGACCACACATTCAGGGTGCATCTGCAAGTGTGGCTTCTACGTACTCACATTGGTGAAAGTTACTTATTTGTATACAGATCTAAAAACAAGAAGCAATAGACCTGGTTCAGTAAGGTCTCCTAATCAGATAAAGGAATCATATTGATTATGCACTCACAAGCATCAGTGAAGGCAGCACTGTAACAGTTCCCTGTGATGGTCCAAGGATCCCTGCCGCTGCCAAGTTTAGTTGAACGACATTGATTCTGATTTGAATACATTTCCATGTTGCTTCTATAACATTTGGTGTGCTGGAGAATCACGTTCATTACTTGATTTGTATACAATTGTATTGCTGTGTTGTATATTGCTGTGTCCATGTTCCATGTGCACCCTTTCCTTTTTCCAAGTTTTAAACCAGAAGGCTACCATCATTGTTTTTGTGGCTTTGGTGCAGACACACATTAAGTCTTCAGCTGCCATGTAAAGGTGATGACTGTTTTTTTGGTGTGTTGTTGCACATTTTTAAGTGTATGTATGTGTATATTTTTTTTATACATACATACATACATACATACATACATACATGCACACACACCGTATGTTCCATTGCTGGGAACTCAGATCATTTTGAGTGAGGGGCCACATTTATCAAAGGTACCTTGATGACGCTGCAGTGTAGCTTCACACATTTGTGAATCTATGCAAATAAAACTGCCAATTGTACATACAGGTTTCCTGCATTGGAATGCTGCATGGTGGTTTTCAAATTTTACTTTCTATGTATGCAAAAAATTTAAAAACTTGCCAGTTTTTGACAAAAGGAGGTGGAGCAATTGCAGCGAAAAATTAGAGCATCTACAAATCTGGTGTGCGTAAATTATTATTATTTTTTTTTTTTAAGCCCATATAGTGTTGCACCTGCAATTGGCAGATCACTGATGCAATGTCAGGCTCCTACAGACTCAGTATAGTTGTCTGCCCATACCTCCAATACAGACAAGCAGTTACTGAAACCCATGAACTATGAGAGCGCTCTCCAGCGCCCTTGTGGTTCATTGAGAACTGTCAGCCGCAGTGGCTGATGGTATTTGTAGTTCATTCATTCACAGAACTCCACACGTCTGTGCGGCGCAGACGTGTGGGCGGAGTCCCGCTTGGCTGCTCTGTTTCAAATTGTGAAAGGGGGTTTAGTGAGAAGGCCCCCTGCCCACTGTCACAGGGAAGAAGGGGGATGAGGTGGTGGATGCTAATTGTGTTACACCTTAAATATGGGTGTAACATGTTCAGAAAGGTGAACTTGGCCTTCAAACACAGGTGAGTAAGTCCTGCTGGGAATGGAGGAAATAGAGTAAACCAGCTTCTTTACCTTAAAGCAACGTGTTTTGCCCATTCAGGGCAAAAACAATATTACAAGACCTACAATTTGAAATCGCTGTACATATAACTAGGGGGGAAAAAAACAAAAATGTATTCATGGACTTGGAAGATAACCAGTAAGCTTTTGAGGCCCATATTTAGCACCTCCAGCATACAGTCTGTTACTGCATTTATGTTGCTTGAATGAAGCTGGAGGAATATAATTTAAATTCCAATTGTTGTCACTTGCAGAGGAAAGGAAAAGACCCCACAGAGCACAAACCGGAGGTCATCCTAAACAACTTCACAACACGTCTCGGGCACTCCATAGGCCGCATGTTCGCCTCCCTCTTTTCCCATGACCCCCAGTTTACTGGACGACAGGTGGCCACTTTCCATAACCAGAGAGACTACATCTTTTTCAGATACCACAGGTAATTCATGCCTGTTTCCCCAATGCAGATGATTGTGTGATTTATCTTCTACTGATATCTTTATCTGGATGATTTTCTAGTAAATTTCTGTGGTTTATTTGAAGGTACTTGTTCAAGAGTGAAAAGAAAGTTGGTATCCAAGAGCTTGGACCTAGATTTACATTAAAACTAAGATCCCTTCAGAAAGGAACCTTTGACTCGAAGTATGGAGAGTATGAATGGGTCCACAAGGTTTGTATTTCATATGAAGTTTTGAATAGTTTTCTTGCAGTTTTTGCGCTTTCTTATTGTCATAATGTTCCATAGGGATTTTAGATGAGATGCCGGCAGCCATAGCTGTTGTCAAATCTAGGTTATAATCGCACTAGACAGAAAGTTCTGTAACTCATGTGGTGCGACTTCAAAGCTGTACTCCAGACACCATTATTTTAAAAGCTTTAGAGGGCTTAGTATTTGTCTTTTTCTCCCATTTTTAGTGATTTAATATTTGTTTTCTTCAGATTAAAAAATACCAATGCTGGTGCTGTCTCTGACAATCTTCGCTTCTCTTTTGCCTCTCTGAGAAGCGTTTTACTTTGGTACTAGGGGCCTATTTTAAATACCGGTTCTCACCAACAGCCATTCCTCTGTTTAGTAATTGTGCTGGTATAGGCCACTGAGATGCTCATTGTACAGCAGGATGGCAGTTGGGAAAGCCAACGTAAGTCAAGAAGGTTTGGTGTTTGTCCATTAAAGCCTCTTAGAGGCCTCTTTCTAAAAAAAAAATAGGTATAGTATTGTTCTGTAGAAAGAACCATGGCTCTGTATAATGAAAATGGTTCCTTTCAGGTGTGCATTTCATTGCTGAAAGACTGTCATGCAAAAAAAAAAAAAAAAAATCTTTATCTGCGGTATGTAATGTGGAGTAATCATGGCATAGCATAGATTATTTTTTATTGAAATTAGATGACCTTTTCTGAAAACTTTCAGAAGGGGAATTCACCTTTTTGGAGGAAAAAAAGCGGTTTATTTTTTTTTCCACCATGAGCCTTCAACAAATTGCACCTGTTGGATGCAAGTGCTGGAAATTTTGACCTGGTATTAGCCTTTTGCAGTCTCCTGTACAGCAAAGCTCAGACTGGGACAGGGAGAAGCAGCACAAGGAGCAAATCAGTTGTGCTGCAGTGCTAACGAGGGACTTGCTGAGAGAAGGAGCTTATCAGTCTGCTGCTTCTCCTTTTATTATCCAGTCATTGGCTGGGGAAGGGACTGAGCTAGAAATTACATAGTGAAAAAAAGTAAAGGTGAACAAACCTTGTACACCCTCTGCTCCCCACTGTATTTACCTCCAGGGTTGGCTAGCTGTCAGCACCCTCCCAGCGCTCTGGGGATTTTAAATTCCTGCCTTTCTTCCTCTTCTCTGTGTAATGATTCTGATTGGTCATCGTTGCTGCAGTGAATCAATTTAGGCTGTGTAAATTTTAAGACTGGATGAACAGAAACGTAAAACCTTTTGGAAGGTAAAACAGCTCCAGTGTATACACTATATTGCCAAAAGAATTGGGACACTCCTCCAAATCATTGGATTCAGGTGTTCCAATCACCTCCATGGCTATGGGTGTACAAAATCAAGCACCTAGGCATGCAGACTGCTTCTACAGACATTTGTGAAAGAATGGTTCGCTCTCAGGAGCTCAGTAAATTCAAGCGTGAAACTGTGATAGGTTGTCACTTGTGTAATAAGTCCATCCATGACATTTCCTGGCTACTAAATATTCCACACTGAACTGTTAGTGGGATTATAACAAAGTAGAAGCAACTGGGAACAACAGCAACTCAGCCACCAAGTGGTAGGCCATGTAAAATGACAGAATGGGGTCAGTGCATGCTGAAGCGCACAGTCCCACAGAGGTTGTCCACTGTCTGCAGAGTCAATGGCTAAAGACCTCCAAATGTCATGTGGCCTTCAGATTAGCACAACAACAGTGTGTAGAGAGCTTCATGGAATGGGCTTCCATGGCTGAGCAACTACATCACCAAGTGCAATGCAAAGTGTGAAATGCAGTGGTGTAAAACATGCCGCCACTGGACTCTAAGGGGTCTCCAAACTTTTCAAAGAAAGGGCTGGTTTATGGTTCTTCAGGCTTTCAGGGCCGGACTGGGGGGCAGAAAATGAATAAACATAGCCTCAATGATGGTGGTCAGTAGGCAGAAGAGTAGCACCCATCATTGGTATTAATGGGAGGAATAGTGCCCCATTGTTGATGTCAGTGGGAGGAATACTGCCCCAAGGGCCAGATAAAAGGCTAGCAAAGGGCCATAGTTTGGGGACCCCTGCTCTACAGCAGTGGAGATGTGTTCGTGGGAGTGGCGAATCATGCTTCTCTGACAATCTGATGGCTGTATCTGGCAGTTGCCAGAGCAGTACTTACCTGACTGCATTGTGCTATGTGTAACATTTGGTGAAGAGGGGTTGTTTTTCAGGGGTTTGGCTTGGCCCCCTAGTTCCAGTGAAGAGAACTCTTAAGGCATCAGCATGCCAAGACATTTTGGACAATTTCATGCTCCTAACTTTGTGGGAAGTTTGGGGATGGCCCCTTCCTGTTCCAACATGACTGCGCACCAGTGCACAAAGCAAGGTCCATAAAGACATAGATGAGCGAGTTTGGGGTGGAGGAACTTGACTGGTCTGCAGAGTCCTGATCTCTACCAGATAGAACCCCTTTGAGATAAATTAGACTGTAAGCCAGGCCTCCTCCCCTGACATCAGTGCCTGACCTCACAAATGCTCTTCTGGAAGAATGGTCTAACCTTCCCATAGACACCCTCCTAAACCTTGTGGACAGCCTTCCCAGAAGAGTTGAAGCTGTTATAGCTACAGAGGGTGGGTCAACTCAGTATTGAACCCTATGGACTAAGACGCCATTAAAGTTCATGTGTGGGTAAAGGCTGGCCAACCAATACTTTTGGCATTATAGTGTATATTGGATCTGCATATTCATCCATTTCCCTGGAAATTGTTTTAAAAAGCAGAGACCCATGACAAGTAGTAATATGTCATATAATACAGCCTTATTTGAAAGATACTTTATAATCTGTTCTGTGCAAGGGATTTATTTAAATTTTTATTTTTACAGCGGCATGAAATGGACACGAATCGAAGAAAATTCCATCTATAATCAGTCGCGTGGGACAACGGCTTACCTGTAGGACTTTCTGTTTTAGAAATGCAGCAGCTGCTCCCTCTGATGGATATAAAAGAAAGGCCAATGTAGTCACATGTAATGAATTGTAAACTGTCCCTGAACTGGACTTGCGAGGATACTTCAGAACTGTCCGTACAAAGTATCCCTCAGTATAGTGCCTTCTGCAAAGCTCCACTTTACAACTGTTGCCAAACAGTAGGAAGTGAATTGTCGTGGGAGCTGTCTGGAATGTTGGTGCCATCTCTCCTCAGTCTGGATGATGCACAAAAAGAAATCTCCCATTCCTGATGTCTGGAAGATGACAATCCTGTCAGTTATCCACTTACTTATACCAGTCAGACATGTACAATGTAATATAATAACAGTTTGGATTAAATACATATTTTAGAAATCTGTTTTGACCAGATAGAACCTTCAATCAGTAACCAGTCACTCATATCGATCATTTGGAACGATTTAAATTGGATTCGATTCTTTAAACGTGTAATGGTAGTCTTCCACCTTCTGAAAATGCATGTTTCATGGCTATCTCTGGCATCATTGACCTGGATTTGTATACTTGTTAGGTTATTTTTTGTTAAACGTATTATACTAGTTTAACAAAGTGACAGCCATTGACACTGTGCAAAAAAAAAATTGAAAGGAACACTTTGAAACCACAACAGATCTCAATGGGGAAAATTATCATGCTGGATATCTAGTGGATATAAAGAATCTACACACTTTTTAAACAATGTACTTAGCGGTTTCAGATGGAAGTCACCAATTATAGCCTGTGTTTAGTTTTCCTTTCATGGAGGCAGCCATTCTTGTGCAAGTTCTTGGGGCTCCTGCACATGGCCGCTTAGGGCCGAACACTGCTCAGACGACTATATTTCAGCAGCAGGTACAGCCAGGTGTTTCTGATCAGCTGCAGACACCAAAACTGCACAAATCATTGACAAGCTGAAACTAATTAACTGTTTACATATAAGTGTACATTAGGGACAGATATGAACCCCTGGACACAAACTGACTGGGGGAGCACCTCCATCTCTAATCACAGGTAATTGTTCCATGTGCAATCATTTTCAGAGGTGTCAGCCTGTCCTTGATTTGTAGACTTCCTTTCTGCAGCTGATCATAAACACCTGGCTGTCCCCACCACAGCATTGGGCTGATGCTAGCAGAGTAAGGCCTAAACTGGCTGACTGCATGCGCCCTTATTTATGTTTGGCCTCTGATGTCCGTTTTCATCAGTCCTAGAAAGCCATATTGTTGCCTGCCTCTGCTCTACAGCATGCCTGGCACCACACAGTCTCTTAAAATCTCCAAGGGGTGTCGTGTCAAGGCACGATCTTCATTCCTTCCAGTGTGAAAAATCTGAGAAGTGCTCATCCTTTTTGAAGGACCTTAAAGTGGTTGTAAACCCTTACATATATCCAGGGAAGTAACTGGCCTCAGGTGATACACAGATGAAACAAAACTCTCCTACATAAGTTGTACCTGTTTATCTGCAAAAATCTCTACATTGAAAGTCCAGAATTTACAGCACTTGTCAAAGTTTAGAAAAGGGAGCTGAAGTTACACTCTGCAGAACTTGGTAAAGAGAGCTCCAAGAGCCCATTGGAGGGATGCAACGCATCCCCTTCACAGGAACAGAGCTGAGGTTGTCAATGTGTTGGAGGTCCCTCATCTGTCACCATTTTTTCTCTTGGTTTCAGGAAAACTTGTCAGAAATGATTCAGGTTAGGAAAGGAACAAAGCAGCAGACAGAAATGACACTTAATGCTCTTAATTGAGACAAGTACAAACTCTAGAGCAGTGGTTCTCAACCTGGGGGTCGAACGACCCTTTCACAGGGGTCCCCTAAGACCATCAGAAAACACATATTTCCGATGTGTAAAGAGCAGCTACTGTGTAGAAAGCAGCTGCTGTGTTGAAAGCAGCTACTGTGTTGAAAGCAGCTACTGTGTTGAAAGCAGCAGTATTGGAGGTAAAACGACACTCATGAATTATAATTACTGGGTAAATAATTTTATGGTCGGGGGTCACCACAACATGAGGAACTGTATTAAAGGGTCGCGGCATTAGGAAGGTTGAGAACCACTGCTCTAGAGGGATGTGTTGTTCAAATTTCATGTCTGAGCTTTACAACAACTTTAAAGATTTTCAAGAAGGTCCTGTGCGACGTCAAGCAGCTGCTACAGCAAAGATTTGGCTGGAGCAGGGATGGATAATTATTTTCCCCTCAGTTATTATACAGTATATAGCGCCAACAGTTTGCTCAGCACTTTACATTATAATGGGAGACAATACACGAGACAGTACAGTAATAATACAATTCAATACACGAGGGGTACGAGGGCCCTGCTCCTTGGAGCTTACAATCTAGGAGATCTACTATAGGGTGGCGGGAAAGCAGTTAATGCATTAACTTGAGCCCCTTTTTATAATAGCATATATTTCACGTTTATGGTTGTTCAGTGAAAGGTGAAAGAAACTTTAGGTCCTGCTACTGGAAATTTTGAACACCAGTTTCCGCTTTATTTATGTTTACATCTATAAAGACTAGTATGTGTCAACTAGAATAAAGCAGATGTCTAATTTGTATTCCCTGGTTCTTCTCTTCCTCCCTCATTAACATGCAAAATGTGTTTTTATTTTTTTTTAATAAAAAAGACCACACAACCCCTTTTCAGGACAACTTATTTTATACTAATTGATGACATTGTGTCTCTGTGCTACTCTATGCAATGCAGGGAGATCACGGCTAGCAGGGTGCTGTACATAGCTTACTGAAAACACCCTGCCTCAGTACTCGAGAGCCCTCAACCCTGATGCAAGCAGTGGCAAGTATTATAGTTGCACAAAAATTACAATCTGGCACACAAGTATGAAATGACCAAAACACACCAAGCAATATTAAAATGAAATTTATTGTGGTTAGTCACCAGTGTATAAAAATCAATATCTTTAAATGACAAAGGAAATGCACATTACGGCAAACAGCACAAAGCGGAGAGGTAGATGTTAAAGGTCTGACAATAGATTGTACATGGGGGTGGGGGGGAACTTGGCACGTCCCAGGGGAGAAGCCTTGTACAGGGTCAAACCAAGCCACTCCTTCTGACAAAATGCGTTCCAGCTAAAGTTAATCTGTAGGGGGCAGTAAATGAAAGTCAGTTAATTTGTCTGCATTAAAAAAACAAAAAAACACACTAACACCCATCTCCCCCCATGGCTGCAGCATCAGTCAGCTGTCCCCCACTGACCAAGAACTGAGTGATCACATGACCCTCGTCGCTCAGTTCTTCGGTCCACGCTGAGCAGTGACTGTCACTGGCTCAGGCTCTCAGTGGTGCGCTGAGAGGCTGAGCCTGCTGCCAATCAGGCATCTGGGTAGATCACAACTTTAAAAGTCTGGATCCTTCAAGAACCTGGACCACTGCTGACATGAGCCAACAGTGGGCTTGACTGGCTGAATCTGGGTCACAGGAGTGCAAAAGTGAGTGCACTCCTGAGATCCAGATAAAAAGTATGACCAAAAAGCTCTTGTCATGCTTTTCTTTAAGGGTTCACACTAGATGCAGTCAAGTGCATTTTTTTTTCTGCACATGCACAGTGTTTTCCAATGGCCCTAGTTCACACCAGTGCAGTCAGTTCCCGATGCAGGGAAGAAGGAAAAAAAAAAAATAGAACATGTAACATTTTTTCTGTACAGAACTGTACTGGAACTAGTAAATTGCATCAAAACTGCACTGGAACGGAGTGTGGTGTGAACTGTAAGCAAAGATATCTAGAATGCATCTGGGGTGCGTTTTTGTGTTGTGAACTGGTCCCTAAATGCATTTTTTTCCCCATTAGAATTCATTTCTACATAAAGACTAATTCTTGCTGGTATAACTTTAATATGCAAGTAGATGAAGATTTTTAGAATAACAACTCATATTAGTTTTTTTATCCCCAGTTTAATAGGTTAATCATTCATATTTGGACAACCTTTCTGTTGTACTTAGGAAGGAGAAAAATAATCATTACCTTAATAATAACAATTTAAATAGATTTATTCAACTGAAACAAAAACATTCCAGCATATGTGATTTGCTTAAACATCCATGTTTGTTAACTAATTTGGCTAAACAAAATATATATATTTGAAGAAACTTAGACTGTCAGCCCCTTCCTCCTCACACTTAGTTTCACTTTCTTCTTGTGCAGATCTATTCCACTCCAATCAGAAAAATATTGTTTCTATTCACATGACATGACATTGTGAATGGATTAATGGAATTTATTTACCAAAAAAATGAACATATACAGCCTTATTCTACATACCGGTAATTAAAAAACTAATCTTTATTTCATGATGGAATAACCTTTGGATGGTAATATATTTTCCTCAAAAAGCATTTTATTTTAAAAAATCCGATTTAAATAAAAAAAATCTGATTTAAATCAAAAAAATCCGATTTTTTTGATTTGTTAAAAAAAAATCATTGATTTTTATCCACCCTGCCACTGCCAACCTTGTGGTGGTGTCAGACTTCACTGACCCTGGATTTGCACCAAGTACTCCTGATTTGTATCTCTGTACCCTAGGTCAATAGTATACTGAAGCAAGAGGATACCCATGACATATCTAGAATGGTCAGTTTGGTGGAAGGAAGCATGCACATGCATGTGTCCTCACCTCACAGAATGCAGTCCTCAGGCCTGAGCAACCAATCACCAGGCTAAACGCCAATAAGATCCAACCCGGGCCAGGGTCACTTTTCAAAAAATTGCCTATGCAGACAAAGGGCCTTATTAGGTAATAAACTGCATCACTGGTGCTACCTTGAACGCAAAAATAGTTGCTCACTCCCAGAAATGCCAGAGCAAAAAATGATTTTCACATTCTAGAAAAATAAAAAAGGCAGTGTGTGGGGGTTGCTAAGGAAGTGTTTTGGGCAGGATTCCATGTGGCCTACAGGTATGAAAATAAAATGATTGAGCATTTTACAAAGCAGAACAGTTTTGTAATGGCCAATAGGGACCTTTGACTCCACAAGCCTTTCTGAAAAGGTATATTAGGCTGCAGGTCTGTGGCAACTTTCCATTCAGAAAGCAGCTGCAGGTGTGACTTCTGAGATGAGCGGGATGAAACCCAACAGAAAAACTCATTCACTAAAGCAGTCTGACATCAAATCAATGAAAGACCAATTTTGGGTACTATGGGTGCTGCACTTTGGACAATTCTCTTTGCTTTACAAAGATTATCAAAAATCACTACCTAAGTAGACAATGGGGTTGATTTACTAAAGGCAAACCGTGCAACTGTACTTGAAGTGTGCAGTCTAAGGCTAGGTTCACGTATGTGCGGGAGGTGCCGCTGCGGATCCGCATGATAATCCGTGCAGTCACACCACCCGCACAGAGGAATGCGGACCCGCGGGCAGGTGTCATTAGTTCTAATGGCATGCCACCCGCACTGGAAAACACAATCGTATTGGGAACCGAGGTTCCCATGCGGGCTGCGTTTTCCAAAGAAGTACAGGGACTTCTTCCCTACGGGGCTCGGGAGTCTATTCAAATGAATAGGCTCTCGTGCCCGCACAAAACGCAGCGTGCACGGCCGCATATATGTGAAGGTCAGGTCAGGGCTCGCTCACACCATGGTGCAGACGTGTCCATTTTTCAGCATACATTCTGCGAAGGCACCAATAGTTCTCTATGTGCCCTGTTCACACCACACACTAGTATCACGTGCAGATGTTTTTCTGCGCAGGAATCTGCAATGTGTATTAAACTCATTTAAAGCAGACAGGAAAACTGATGTAAACATGTCTCTGCAAGTGACATCTGCACATTTGCCTTTAGTAAATCAACCCCAAAGGGTTTCTCTACTGGATGCAAGTTTCATTGATTCTCAGCACCAAGCACACCAAACGTATTACATGCCATTAGACAGTGCAGCTTCTGCGATGATACATAGAAGTATACACAGTATAAACCATGTACTCACCATAGAGCGAAAAATACACATTACAGGAAAGAGCAAACTTTCGGGGGTCGGAAAGGATTTGTGCTTGATGAAATTCCAGTTAGTAATGGATCATGTTGTGCATTTTGCATACAGAACTGCTTCAGGTCAGCGGCCGCCTGAGAGACCTGCAAGAAGGAAAATACAGGATACATGCTTTAATGTCACATTCTAAAAACAACACTACAGGGAAAGCATGAATTTAAAGCTACACAGAGCGCCCCAAACCAACAGAATCACCAATCAGCTGAAGAAGCTTGCAATCTAATGTACCCTCTGCAGTCAGACAGACACAAGGGACCATTTGGAGGAATAAAAGTTAAGTCCTAGAGTCCACTTCTTTTGGCGGAGGTTTAACCACTTGCTGACCGCAGATAGCTGAATGATGGCTTCACTGAGGCTGGCCAGTTCTGGGAGGGTGTCATAAGACGTCCTCCCAGAACGCGCTCTCCTGCGCACCCCCCGGGGGCATGCACCCGGCGATCTCCATGATCATTGTGTCCTACGGACACAGCCGATCACATGATATTGTAAAAGGCCAATCACAGCAGCCTTTTACCACGTGATCAGCTGTGTAATGACACACTGATCACCGGGAAATGCAATTGCCAGTTATCGACTGCACTTTGCTCACGCTGTCACAGTATGAGGAAAGTACTGCCGAGAACTGGCAGTTGTCAGAGGAGGGATCGGCACCGATCATCAGGGCACTGATGATCGGTGCCCAGCAGTGCCATCCACCAGTGCCACCCACAAGTGCCCAGCAGTGCCACCCAGCTGTGCCCACCAGTGCCACCCAGCAGTGCTGCCTCATCAACGCACATCAGTGAAGGAGAAACATTACCTTTTTGCAAAATTTTATAATAGAAACAAAGAAAAAAATGTTTACTCTTTTTTTATGGCACAAAAAATAAAACACCCAGCGGCGAGTAAATACCACCAAAAGAAAGCTCTATTTGTGTGAAAAAAAAATTATAACAAATTTCATATAGGTTCAATGTTGCAGGACTGTGCAATTGTCAAAGTGCGATAGCGCTGAAAGCTGAACTTCACTTTGTGGTCTTCCATTTTATCTAGCCCATACTTGGTTTTATTTTTAGCATCTCCACCAGAAATATCCACAACACAATGCTAAACCCCACAGGCCCATCTGACAGATGACCATTGAAAAAGGTGTGTGGAACAATAAGCTCCTGTGTGCTCAAGTCCCTAAACAGGCTGGTCCCCAGTGTGACTTCTAAAATGTACAGGATGAGTGGACCTAACCTTTGTATCCCGACTCAAAATAAGCTACCCCTCCCCACATAGATTTACCTCAATCTGAAGACCTCCAGCGGTTGTTTACATTCTGGCCACACCTATGGGGTACACCCCATTCACCTCTTCCTGCTTCTCTGGCCCCAGGACACAGTCCTATAGAAGTCTATATCGATGTAAGGCAAAGGCATGGCCAGGATGTAAACAATCAGCAGACGCAGCAACTGCTGGATGGAGGAAGATGAGTTAGGATAAAGAGGCGAAAAAGATAAGACTATGTCTTAATGTGTACTTATCCTATAACGTGTTACTAAACCCCGGACCCCGCATTCCCCATGTCCGCTCTCCCCGGACCCCGCATTCCCCATGTCCGCTCTCCCCGGACCCCGCATTCCCCATGTCCGCTCTCCCCGGACCCCGCATTCCCCATGTCCGCTCTCCCCCGGACCCCGCATTCCCCATGTCCGCTCTCCCCCGGACCCCGCATTCCCCATGTCCGCTCTCCCCCGGACCCCGCATTCCCCATGTCCGCTCTCCCCCGGACCCCGCATTCCCCATGTCCGCTCTCCCCGGACCCCGCATTCCCCATGTCCGCTCTCCCGAGACCCTGCATTCACTATACCCGGTCTCTCCGGATCCCTGCATTCCCTATATCCGGTCTCCCCGGACCCTGCATTCCCTATATCCGGTCTCCCCGGACCCTGCATTCCCTATATCCGGTCTCCCCGGACCCTGCATTCCCTATATCCGGTCTCCCCGGACCCTGCATTCCCTATATCCGGTCTCCCCGGACCCTGCATTCCCTATATCCGGTCTCCCCGGACCCTGCATTCACTATATCTGGTCTCCCCAGACCCTGCATTCACTATATCTGGTCTCCCCAGACCCTGCATTCACTATATCTGGTCTCTCCGGATCCCTGCATTCACTATATCCGCTCTCCCTGGACCCCGCATTCACTATATCCGCTCTCCCCAGACCCTGCATTCACTATATCCGCTCTCCCACAGTACACAGGACATGGAAATGCAATTATTTTAGTAAATATAAACTGCTAAATACCTTTTCTAAATCAGCAGTTAGAGCAGTCTTGTGACTTCTATGAGTGTCCAGCAAAGCACTGGTTAAAGTGTGGACTAATTTTCATTCTGCTGGCTGTCCTATGAGGCTGCATAACCCCTGACCCTCTGTCTGGACAGCGCTGATTGGCCCTGTGCTGGTCACATGCACGCTCAAGAAAAAATAAACTCTAGCAACACACACCAAACTGAGCATTTGCAGCTTGCCAAGGCTCTGTTCTATCAACAGATGGATTGGGGACAGTAGAAGGGGAGGATCAGAAAAGACAGGATCAAACATCCTTACACAATGCAAAGGATTAACCCCTTAGGTTCCACAGTGAGTATAACAAGCATGCTTTACTGCATATACAGACTGATTTTACTGTTGTGGGTTTAGGAACACTTTATTCCTTTTACTGCCACTGATGTCAGAAGTCAGCAACATCGGGGTTTTTACACACTCAGCTACAGCAGCCATAAATACGCATACATATGACAAGCAGGCTGTTAGGTGGAAGAGATCCAGTGGCTGTATAGCTGTCCGATCACTACCATGGACCTCCAGATACATTCACCTATTCGTTGTGCTTCATTAGCTTCAGTGGAGAAAAGAGAGACAAGAAGAGACAAGAGTCTAAGGCCCCATGCAATAAGCCCACACCAGTTTTACAGTTGTTGTAAGTTTTTATCCTGCCCATAAACATCCCTCTATGTAAGCCTAGGCTTCCATGCACACACAGGCATCTAGGAGGCAGAAATCAATGCTGTTCATGAGGGAAGCATTTGGCTTCCGATGCATCTAAATGCTAGGCATGTTCAGCACTCAAGCATTCAATAGCCAGAATAAAAGACTCGTCTGGCCAATAAAATGAATGCCCGGTGCTTAATGCATCTGACCGCATTTTGAAAAACGCGGCTTTAGGTGTATTTTAACCACTTACAGACCAGACACATTTACCCCCTTCCTGACCAGGGCAATTTTCAGCTTTTAGCGCTATCACACTTTGAATGACAATTGCGCGGTCATGCAACACTGTACCCAAATGAATTTTTTACCATTTTTTTCAGACAGATAAAGTTTTATTTTGGTGGTATTTATTCACCACTGGGATTTGTATTTTTTTTGCTATGTAAATGAAACGTCCAAAAATTTTGAAAAAAAGTGTTTTTTTTATAAAATTTTGCAAATAAATAATATTTCATCATAAATCTTAGCCAAAATGTATTCCGTTATCTTTTTAGTAAAAAAAAAAAAAAATCCAAATTAGCTTATAACCAAAAATTATAATTTTTAAACATTTTTTTTTACATTTTTATATTTTTTATTTTTAACATACTGTCACCCTAGCAGTACAGGGTCACCATAGTGACACCGTACTACTTGTGGGGGGTGATGAAGATTTTTTTTTTTTTTTTTTTACACCGATTGCTTTTACACCCATATAGGATGTAAAAGCAATCATTTTTCTTTCTCTCTGTGTGCATTCTTGCACTCATTGAGAAGTACTGAGTGAGCTGTGATTGGTCACAGCTTGTCACATGGTACAAGGCTTTTGTGAATAGCCTTGTACCATGTGACCTCTGTGATCATTCACAGATTTCACACGTAGTAAGCAATGATGTCAGAAGTGGCATCTTGCTTACTACTTTGCATGTGAGCACTGATTGGCCAATCAGTGATCACATGATCGGAACCTCGTACAGAGGTCCCGTCCGACGATCGGTGTTTCACTGTGTCCGGAGGACACAGCGGGCACCGGATCGCGGTGCTGCACGCTCCCAGGGAGCGTGCACAAGCAGGGTGCAGGGAGGCCGTTTATAAACGGCCACCCGACCCTGCAGTGCCACCGTCCGGCCGTTTATATGCAACGGCCAGTTGGGAAGTGGTTAAGGCCCCTTTGTACACAGAAGTCAATTTACGGATGTTTACTCAGGAACTTGGACGCCTCGGTGCAAGGGGCCAAATACTATAAAGACCGTATAGAGGAGTAAAATGCTTCTTCATTGCCAGTATTGTAATATTTGTATTTATACTGATGCCCATGTGCCCAATGAGTAACACACAAGTAAAGTAAGTTACTTCATTCATGAAAAATGTTCTATTTGTTTTACTGCTCTCAATGCTGTATTACTGATCTTTACTCAGCTGTGTGCAATGTCCCATAGACAACAATACATCTTATTTCAAATAATAAAAAAACAAAAAACACAATACACAACACCTCAGCATTTTTTACTCCCATCTGCAGCAGACCTCAAATGGTTAGTTCACAATTACCAAAAAATAGCAAATAAGGGTGTCTAGATAAACTGCACAGCTTTATCTAAAGTGGATTAATGTCCTTCCTATAGGTGTAGGCCATTTTCATAACTCATGAAGCCTGACTGGAATACTCCCAGGACATTTCCAAGTGAGGCCTAGTCATTGCTGCACGCCTCCACCATCACAAGAGAGCTCTCAGACGCTGAGCTTAGAGCTACTACAAAGAATGTGAGGGGGTCGGAATCAGGAAAAGCTCACTCCTGTAATGGTGGAGGTGAGCAGTAATGACTAGGCCTCACCTAGCAACGTCCTGGGAGTATTCCAGTCAGGCTTCATGGAGGTACGTAAACGGCCTACACCTATAGCAGTGGTTCTCAACCTTCCTAATGCCGTGACCCTTTAATACAGTTCCTCATGTTGTGGTGACCCCCAACCATAAAATTATTTACCCAGTAATTATAATTCATGAGTGTCGTTTTACCTCCAATACTGCTGCTTTCAACACAGTAGCTGCTTTTAAGAGAGTAGCTGCTTTCAACACAGCAGCTGCTTTCAACACAGTAGCTGCTCTTTACACATCGGAAATATGTGTTTTCTGATGGTCTTAGGGGACCCCTGTGAAAGGGTCATTCGACCCCCAAAGGGGTCGCGACCCACAGGTTGAGAACCACCGACCTATAGGAAGGACATTATTCAACTTTAGTCAGAGACAGTTTGTTTTTATCCAGACGCCCCTTACATGCATATGCAGTTCTTTGTTGAAGGGGAACTATCCATTTAACATTGCTTTTCTCCTGCCTAGAGAAATGCGTTGAGAAGAGCTGTGTGCGCATGAGGCCCAACAGAACCTGTGACCAAGTAAAACATAACACATTTGGAGCTACTGTTCCCCTATATGATAGCACTGCCGCCTCTGACTGCTAGTTAGTCTCATAAGACCTGGGAGATTTGGCAATCTCTGTTCTCCATGATGGAGGCTCTGACATGAGAACATAAAACATGCCTCTGCTAAGATGGCCACCCAGAGTGCATGGCAAGTCATCTTACATTGAGGGCTACAGTGCATTGAGAGTATAAATGATAAATGGCTTACATCATTTACAAATCTGTGAGAAGTGTGGGGTGCATTTGTATTCAGCCCCCCGGAATCAATACTTTCTAGAACCCCCTTTCACTGCAATTCCAGCTGCAAGTCTTTTTGGGGATGTCCCTACCAGCTTTGCACATCTAGAGAGAGACATTTCTGCCCATTCTTCTTTGCAAAATAGCTCAAGCTCTGTCAGATTGGATAGAGAGCGTCTGTGAACAGCAATTTTCAAGTCTTGCCACAGATTCTCAATTGGATTTAGGTCTGGGCTGTGACTGGGCCATTCTAACACATGAATATGCTTTGATCTAAGCCATTCCATTGTAGCTCTGGCTGTATGTTTCGGGTCGTTGTCCTGCTGGAAGGTGAACCTCTGTCCCAGTCTCAAGTCTTTTGCAGACTAACAGGTTTTCTTCTAAGATTGCCCTGTATTTGGCTTCATCCATCTTCCCATCAATTCTGACCAGCTTCCCGGTCCCTGCTGAAAAAAAAAAAAAGCATCCCCACATCATGATGCTGCCACCACCATGTTTCACGGTGGGGATGGTGTGCTCAGGGTGATGTGCAGTATTAGTTTTCCACCACACATAGTGTTTTGCTTTTAGGCCAAAAAGTTACATTTTGGTGTCATCTGACCAGAGCACCTTCTTCCACAAGTTTGCTGTTCCCCCCACATGGCTTCTCGCAAACTGCAAACAGGACTTCTTATGGCTCTCTTTCAACAATGGATTCCTTCTTGCCACTCTTCCATAAAGACCAGATTTCTGGAGTGCACAACTAATAGTTGTCCTGTGGACAGATTCTCCCACCTGAGCTGTGGATCTCTGCAGCTCCTCCAGAGTTACCATGAGCCTCTTGGCTGCTTCTCTGATTAATGCTCTCCTTGTCCGGCCTGTCAGTTTAGGTGGACGGCCATGTCTTGGTAGGTTTGCAGTTGTGCCATACTCTTCGTTTTAGGCTGTTTGATTGAACAGTGCTCCGTGAGATGTTCAAAGCTTGGGATTTTTTTTTTTTTTTTAAATAACCTAAGCCTACTTTAAACTTCTCCACAGCTTTATCCCTGCCCTGTCTGGTGTGTTTCTTGGCCTTCATGATGCTGTTTGTTCACCAATGTTCTCTAACAAACCTCTGAGGGCTTCACAGAACATCTGTATTTATACTGAGATGACACAGAGGTAGACTATTTACTAATTAGGTGACTTCTGAAGGCAATTGGTTCCACTAGATTTTAGTTAGGGGTATCAGAGTAAAGGGGGCTGAATACAAATGCACACCACACTTCTCAAGATATATTCCTTCCACTTCACAATTACGTGCCACTTTGTGCCGGTCTATCACATAAAATCACAATAAAATACACTGCTCCAAAAAATGAAAGGAACACTTTTTAATCAGAATTTTGCATCAAATCAATGAAACTCCTGGGATATTGATCTGGTCAATGAAGTAGCAGAGGGGATTGTTATTCAGTTTCAGCTGCTTTGGTATGAATGAAATTAGCAACAGGTATACTAGATGGGCAACAATGAGACGACCCCCAAAACAGAAATTGTTTTACAGGTGGAGGCCACTGACATTGTTTTCCCTACTCATCTTTTCTGACTGATTTTCACTAGTTTTGCATTTGGCTACGGTCAGTGTCACTACTGGTAGCATGAGGAGATACCTGGACCCTACAGAGGTTGCACAGGCAGTCCAATTCATCCAGTTTGGCACATCAATACGTGCCATTGCCAGAAGGTTTGCAGTGTCTCCCAGCACAGTCTCAAGAGCACGGAGGACATTCCAGGAGACAGGCGGTTACTCTAGGACACCTGGACAGGGCCGTAGAATGTCCTTAACCCATCAGCAGGACCGGTATCTGCTCCTTTGTGCAAGGAGGAACAGGATGAGCACTGCCAGAGCCCTACAAAATTACCTCCAGCAGGCCACTGGTGTGAATGTCTCTAACCAATCAGAAACAGACTTCACAAGGGTGGCCTGAAGGCCCGACGTCCTCTAGTGCGCCCTGTGCTCACTGCCTGGCCCCATAGAGCTTAATTTTCATTTGCCATTGAACCAGAATTAGCAGGTCCACCACTGGCACCCTGTGCTTTTCACAGATGAGAGCAGGTTCACCCTGAGCACATGTGACAGACATGAAAGGGTCTGGAGAAGCCGTGGAAAACATTATGCTGTTCAGTATGACTGTTTTGGTGGTGGGTCAGTGATGGTCTGGGGAGGCATATCCATGGAGGGACGCACAGACCTCTACAGGCTAGACAATGGCATTCTATTAGGTATCCGGATGAAATCCTTGGACCCATTGTCAGACCCTACGTTGGTGCAGTGGGTGCTGGGTTCCTCCTGGTGCATGACAATACCCGGCCTCATGTGGGGAGAGTATGCAGGCAGTTGCTGGCGGATGAAGGTCCCCACACTCACCTGACCTAAATCCAATAGAACACCTCTGGGATATCATGTTTCGGTCCATCCGGTGCCACCAGGTTGCACCTCAGACTGTCCAGGAGCTCAGTGATGCCCTGGTCCAGATCTGGGAGGAAATACCCCAGGACACCATCCATGTCTCATTAGGAACATGCCCCGACATTGTCAGGTATGCATACAAGCAAGTGGGGGCCATACAAACTACTGAGGACCATTTTGAGTTGCAGCAATAAAATTTCAGCAAAATGGACCAGCCTGCCGCATCATTTTTTCACTTTGATTTTCGGGGTGTCTTTGAATTCAGTCCTCTGTAGGATGATCATTTTCATTTCCATCAAATGATGGGGCATCCTTACGTTCCTAACACATTACCCAGTCCATATCAGTATAGAGATCCAGCAGGAGATTTTTCCCCATTGAGATCTGATGGGTTTTCAAAGTGTTCCTTTCATTTTTTTGAGCAGTGTATGTTTTGCCCATCAACTGGTTGGAGCCACCAATCCCTAAAGAAAAGGGTTTTATTTCTGTCTGTTGCTGTTGGGAGTTCCACTCCCTTCCTGTCTGGTAGAACAATGTCAGCAAAACAGGAAGTGAAGGGAAATCTCTCAACAGAGACCTGAATAGCAGCACAAACCTGCCAGGGTTTCTATTTCGTCTTACCTTTTCTCACGCTATTCAAAGAAAGAAGGTTTTGGCTTTCACTTCTCAATTGTTTTCAAAGCTGAGCTCCAACCTACAGCTCAGTGTGCATTACAAGTTGCAGTAGGCCAGATGTAGCTAAAGGATGATTAGCATCATCTAGCCCACGTGTCAATCAAGGCCTGAGGGCCAAATCTGGCCCACCAGGCCATTTTTATGTGACCCTCGCATCTATCCTGCAGCTGTGGCAACCCCAACCTACAGGACTTAAACTGCTACTAAACCCCGCATTCGCTATATCCGGTCTCCCCGGACCCCGCATTCGCTATATCCGGTCTACCTGGACCCCGCATTCGCTATATCTGGTCTCCCAGGACCCTGCATTCACTATATCCGCTCTCCCCGGTCCCTGCATTCACTATATCCGCTCTCCCACAGTACACGGAACATGAAAATGCAATTTTAGTAAATATAAACTGCTAAATACCATTTCTCATCAGCAGTTACATTGTTAGTCTGGCTGAAAAAAGACAAAAGTCCAACCAGTTCAACCATAAAAAAAAAAAAAAAAAAAAAAGTTATCCTATACCCGCAGTTGATCCAAAGAAAGTAAAAAAACAAAACAAAAAAAACACAAAGCACGATCCAATTTGCTCCTGCAGGGAAAAAAGTTCCTTCCTGATCCCGAGAGGCAATCGGATATTCCCTGGACCAACTTCACCTATAAATGTTAGTATCCAGTTATATTCTGTGTATCTAAGAAACAATCCAGGCCTATTTTGAAGCAATCCACTGAGCTGGCCAGAACCAACTCTTGAGGGAGTCTATTCCACATTTTCACAGCTCTTAGTGTGAAGAAACCTTTCTGTGTTTGGAGATTACATTTCTTTTCCTCCAAACTTAAAAAGTGCCCCCTTGTCCTCTGTGATGTCCTCAGGGTGAATAGCTCTACACAGAGTTCACTATATGAACCACTGATGTATTTATACATGGAGATCATATCCCCCCTTATGTATTATACATGGAGATCATATCCCCCCTTATGTACTATACATGGAGATCATATCCCCCTTATGTATTATACATGGTGATCATATCCCCCTTATGTATTATACATGGAGATCATATCCCCCCTTATGTATTATACATGGTGATCATATCCCCCCTTATGTATTATACATGGTGATCATATCCCCCCTTATGTATTATACATGGTGATCATATCCCCCCTTATGTATTATACATGGAGATCATATCCCCCCTTATGTATTATACATGGAGATCATATCCCCCCTTATGTATTATACATGGAGATCATATCCCCCCTTATGTATTATACATGGAGATCATATCCCCCCCTTATGCGTTATACATGGTGATCATATCCCCCCTTATGTATTATACATGGAGATCATATCCCCCCTTATGTGTTATACATGGAGATCATATCCCCCCTTATGTATTATACATGGAGATCATATCCCCCCTTATTATACATGGAGATCATATCCCCCCTTATGTATTATACATGGAGATCATATCCCCCCTTATGTATTATACATAGAGATCATATCCCCCCTTATGTATTATACATGGAGATCATATCCCCCCTTATGTATTATACATGGAGATCATATCCCCCCTTATGTATTATACATGGAGATCATATCCCCCCTTATGTATTATACATGGAGATCATATCCCCCCTTATGTATTATACATGGAGATCATATCCCCCCTTAATCTCCTCTTCTCAAGAGAGAATAAATTCAGTTCCTCTAATCTTTCCTCATAGCTGATCTCCTCCATGCCTCTTATCAGTTTGGTTGCCCTTCTCTGTACTTTCTCCAGTTCCCCAATGTTCTTTTTGTGAATTGTTGCCCAAAACTGAACTGCATATTCCAGATGAGGTGTTACTAATGATTTGTACCGCCGCCCCACTGTCCAAGCGTAACACGTCCCCCGCCACCCCTCTGTCCAAGTATACCACGTCCACCCCTCTGTCCAAGTATACCACGTCCACCCCTCTGTCCAAGTATACCACGTCCACCCCTCTGTCCAAGTATACCACGTCCACCGCCACCCCTCTGTCCAAGTATACCACGTCCACCGCCACCCCTCTGTCCAAGTATACCACGTCCACCGCCACCCCTCTGTCCAAGTATACCACGTCCACCGCCACCCCTCTGTCCAAGTATACCACGTCCACCGCCACCCCTCTGTCCAAGTATACCACGTCCACCGCCACCCCTCTGTCCAAGTATACCACGTCCACCGCCACCCCTCTGTCCAAGTATACCACGTCCACCGCCACCCCTCTGTCAAAGTATACCACGTCCACCGCCACCCCTCTGTCCAAGTATACCACGTCCACCGCCACGCCTCTGTCCAAGTAAACCACGTCCACCGCCACGCCTCTGTCCAAGTAAACCACGTCCACCGCCACCCCTCTGTCCAAGTATACCACGTCCTCCGCCACCCCTTTGTCCAAGTATACCACGTCCACCCCTCTGTCCAGGTATACCACGTCCACCGCCATCCCTCTGTCCAAGGTCTTGCTCACGCCCTCCCAAAAAGAAATCAGATTTGTTTGACAACTTCTGTGTCATGAATCCATGCTGTCTGTTGCTTAAAATATTTTTTCCAGCAAGAACTCATCTATGTGATATTTCATTAAACTCTCCAGTATCTTCCCAACTATAGAAGTTAAACTAACAGATCTATAATTACTTGGTAAAGATTTTGACCCCTTTTTAAACATTGGCCTTACACCAATTCAGTGGTATGATGCCAGTTATTAAGAGTCCCTAAAAATGAGAAACAATGGCTTTGAAATGACAGAGCTCAATTCTTTAACCGCCTCCCATCCGCCATATAGTAATATGACGGACGCAAGGTGGTTCTCTCATTCTGGGAGGATGTCATATGATGTCCTTCCATTCTAACCGTGCATGCGCGGCTCCCGGAGCGGGGCGATCGGTGGTGCGCTGTGTCCCTCGGACACAGCGGATCACCGATCCTCATAAAGAGCCGAAGATGTCGGCTCGATCATGTGATCAGCTGTGTTCAATCACGCTGACCGCTCGTGAGGAGAGCCGGTAATCGCCATTCCTCGGAGGGGACATGTACACAGATCATCAGAGCACTGATGATCAGTGTGCCCTGATAATCTGTGTAGCCCCGGCAGCGCCACCTATCAGTGTCCATCAGTGCCAGCTCTCAGTGCTCATCCATGCCACCTGCCAGTGCCACATTTCAGTGCCCATCAATGCCACATATCAGTGCCCATCTGAGCTGCCTTTCAGTGCCGCCCATCAGTGCCATTATGAGTGCTGCCTTTCAGTGCCCATCAGTGATGCCTGTCAATGCCCATCAGTGCCACCTACCAGTGCCTCCTCATCAGTGCCACCAGTGTCCATCAGTGCAGCCTATCAGTGCCCATCACTGCAGGCTCATTAGCGCACATCAGTGAAGGAGAAAAATCACTTGTTTACAAAATTTTATAACAAAAACTAAGAAAAAACTTTTTTTTTCCCCCCACAATTTTCAGTGGTTTTTGGATTAAGAAAAAATAAAACACCCTGAGGTGATTAAATACGACCAAAATAAAGCTCTGTCAGAAAAAAATGATAAAAATTTCATATGGGTACAGTGTTGCATGACAGCGCAATTGTCATTCAAAGTGCAACGACGCTGAAACCTGGAAACTGGCCTGGGCAGTAAGGGGGTATAAGTGCTCTGTAGGCTAGGGGTTAAGGCCCCGTGGGTGTATGCCATCCGGTCCAGGTGCTTTATTCACCTTTATTCTGTCTAAATATTTTTAGATCATATCAGTTGTGAGCCAATGTGGATCATCTGGGGCTGTGTCAATACCCATTATGGACAAGAGCTCCCCCATGCTCCTTTGTATACACAGAGCTGAAGAAGATATTTAATACATTTCCTTCTCTTTGTCCCCAGTCACCCACTCTAGATTATTTTGTAAAGGGCCTACATGCTCAGACCGAACCTTTTTACTATTAATATATTTGAAGACTATTTTGGGGTTGGTTCTGCTATCTTTTGCAATCTGTCGTTCATTTTCAATTTTTGCGATCTTTATTTCCTTTGTGCATATCCTGTTATATTCTTTGTAATGTTTAAACGATGACAGCATTCCTTCATTTTTATATCTATTTTATATTTAATAAAAGCTCTTTTCTTATTATCTATAACTTTTGTAACTTCGGCTGTAAGCCACATAGGTCTGATTTTTAGCCTTTTTAACTTGTCCATGGGAATATATATTTGCAGTGTGTTCATACAGTCTTTTTGAAGAACTCCCATTTCTGTGTTTTGTTTATCGATGCCAATATTCCCTCCCAGTGTAAGTCTTGTAGAGTAGCTCTCAGCCTTGGAAAATTAGCTCTCTTAAAATTGAGCGTTTTTATTTTTCCCGTATGTGCTTGCTGTTTACAGCTAAAAAATGAAATCATGTTATGGTCACTGCTACCGCACTGCTAGCTCTGCATGGTTTGAGATTACCAGGTCCAGCAGACCATCATTCCTAGTTGGGGCCTCTATGAACTGGACCATAAAATTGTCCTGTAGTAGGTTTGAACATTTTTGCCCTTTAACTGTTCCTGCAGTACCATTACTCCAGTCAATTTCTGGGTAGTTAAAATCCTCCATTATCACTGTCCCAGCCCTTTTGATCTGTGTGAGGAGCGGAGTCTCCACCTCATTAACACTGGGAGGCCTATAACAAACTCCAATGATTACCTTTGTAGTACGCACCCCCATGTGCAGTTCCACCCATAATGCTTCAGCCTGATCACACTCTCCATCAACTAGGTCCTCTTTACAGCAATCTTGTGACTTCCATCAGAGTACTGGTTAAAGCTTGTAGGAGTTTTCTTTCTGCTCTACGAGGATGCAGAACCCCTGACCTGTCTAGACAGAGTTGATTGGCCCCGCGCTGATCACATGCACTCTCCGAAGAAAAAAGCCTCACTAGCAATATACACCAAACTGAGCATGTGCAGAGTGACTCCACAGGATATGTCTTACCAGGAGACGGGGGGAGGGGGGGGTCACTGGAAGAAGGGGAGGATCATGGAAGACAGGATCAAACAGTATTTTTACACACTGTGGAGGATTACCCCCTTAGGTTCCACAGTGAGTATAACAAGCATGCCTTACTGCATATACAGACTGATGTTACTGTTGTGGGTTTAGTAGCACTGTAGTGGATCTGCTCCTGATAGTACCAGATATCGCAGCATCCCTTCAGAGGTCTAGTGGCGTCCATGCCTTGATGGGTCCAGGGACCTACTCAGTATTAGGTGGGTGGTCATAAAGATGGCTGATCAGTGTATCTGTACGATTTCCTATCGGAGGTCAGCGCAAAATCCTAAATGGACTTTCACCTCAACGCCACCAAACACCCATCATATCCAACTCACAAAAAAAAAAAAAAGTTATTTTCTACTGGCCCAACCCCCAGTTGCCATGGTGATGCCATGTCCTAGGAACCCCGACACACAGCGGCCGACATGGCGGCGCACCATCGGGGTCGGTTACCTCCTCCTGCTGCCCCCTGATGAAGGGAGGGGGAAGAAAGACAGCGGCTCAGGACCCAATATGTGGGGGGATCACAGCAGGACAAGTTTGGATTGGCAGGCAAGTGACTGAAGCATAACCCACCAATAGGAGATTGGGGAGGGGGGAATGGGGTTCCTCAACTGTCACTTAAGGGTGGAGGAGTTATTTAAAGGGGGAAATCCCCCAAGTGTCAGCCCCCCGGTTATGGAGGAGAGGAGAGTACACTGTCGGTGTATACATCTCCCTATATCCGGTGTCCGGCCCCCTTCCCCCCCATACAGCACACACACACGAAGGACGAGGTCGCCGCCCCTCCCCCACCCCGGACAGGGAAGTTGGAGGGGTCCCCGCCTGAACCCGGGCCGCCCCCCTCACCTTCACCCTGTTGATGCTGGCCTCCAGTCGCAGCTGCTGCACCATCTTCCTCATGGCCGACACGTTCGCGGTCCCCGACATGTTGCCTCACCAAACTTTTCCAGCCAACTTTTCCGCCGACTACTCCGGAGACGGGCACTGCGCATGCGCCTGATGAGGGTGGAGGGGGTGCGCGCAGCCGGCCTGAAAGGTCGGGGGCGCGCGCTTGAGTTAGTAGGCGCTGGGAGGCGGGAGCGCGCGCGGCGGAGGCAGGAAGGGCGGGGTTGTTGTTGTGTCTCCTTTTCCTGAGAGAGTTTTTTTTATTTTTTTTAGGTATCCTGAGTAACAGGAGTGCCAAAGTGCAGCAAAGCTGCTTCCCTCCACATAAATGCAATACAATGTCTTCCCCACAGTCCTGGAAAAGAGAACCTGTCACTTGTATGCAACCTCTCTACTATGGAGGAACCCTTGAAGTAGTTTTCAGGTCTCAGAGAACCCCAACTAAGGCCCCATTCCTCTCTGCGTGTTGAACGCATGAAAACCGCGTGTTGCCCCTGCAGTGCCAGTAATTGTTAATAGCACTCCAAATGTGGCTGTGAAACGTGTTTTGTCATGTCGCATGGTGGAGATATTTGCCAGCACATCACGGATCTTCAAGTTGAGTCCAACTGAAGTATAATCACATGATATACAAGAGCGTGCAACGTTTCAGAGTCACGCCTGGACCCCTTCATCAGTCATGTCACAAAACAGGTCCCCTTCATCAGGCATGTCACAAACAGGACCCCTTCATCAGGCGCGTGACAAGCAGGACCCCTTCATCAGGCATGTCACAAACAGGACCCCTTCATCAGGAGTGTGACAAACAGGTCCCCTTCTTCAGGCTTGTTGCAAACAGGACCCCTTCATCAGCCGTGTGAAAAGCAGGACCCCTTCATCAAGCGTGTGACAAACAGGACCCCTTCATCAGACGCGTGACAAACAAGACCCCTTCATCAGGCGTGTGACAAGCAGGACCCCTTCATCAGGCATGTCACAAACAGGTCCCCTTCATCAGGCGTGTGACAAACAGGTCCCCTTCATCAGGCGCGTGACAAACAGATCCCCTTCATCAGGCTTGTGACAAACAGGTCCCCTTCATCAGGCTTGTTACAAACAGGACCCCTTCATCAGGCGCGTGACAAACAGGTCCCCTTCATCAGGCTTGTTACAAACAGGTCCCCTTCATCAGGCGTGTGACAAACAGGTCCCCTTCATCAGGCTTGTGACAAACAGGACCCCTTCATCAGGTACGTGACAAACAGGTCCCCTTCATCAGGCTTGTTGCAAACAGGAACCCTTCATCAGCCGTGTGAAAAGCAGGACCCCTTCATCAAGCGTGTGACAAACAGGACCCCTTCATCAGACGTGTGACAAACAGGACCCCTTCATCAGACGCGTGACAAACAGGACCCCTTCATCAGGCGCGTGACAAGCAGGACCCCTTCATCAGGCATGTCACAAACAGGTCCCCTTCATCACGCGTGTGACAAACAGGTCCCCTTCATCAGGCTTGTGACAAACAGGTCCCCTTCATCAGGCTTGTTACAAACAGGACCCCTTCATCAGCTGTGTGACAAACAGGACCCCTTCATCAAGCGTGTGACAAACAGGACCCCTTCATCAAGCGTGTGACAAACAGGACCCCTTCATCAGGTCTTTACAAACAGGACCCCTTTATCAGGCGTTTGACAAACAGGACCCCTTCATCAGGCGTTTGACAAACAGGTCCCCTTCATCAGGCTTGTGACAAACAGGTCCCCTTAATCAGGCTTGTTACAAACAGGACCCCTTCATCAGCTGTGTGACAAGCAGGACCCCTTCATCAGGCGTGTGACAAACAGGACCCCTTCATCAAGCGCGTGACAAACAGGACCCCTCCATCAGGCACGTGACAAACAGGACCCTTTCATCAGGCGCGTGACAAACAGGACCCCTCCATCAGGCGTTTGACAAACACGCAGTATAAAAACACGCAAGGCTCACGGCCTGAGAAGGTGCAGGAGCCTGTTTTGGTGCATGTAGGGCTGCCTGTCCAAGTTAATGGGCTGTACTATGCCGTTGCTGACAAAATGCACAAAAAAAGGCACCTTAGCGCAACACGCAGGTGTGAATGGGGCCTAACAGTGATTAGACCTACAGCTCCCTGTACATTAGTGGGACCACCTGTCCTGCGCTGTGCTGGGGAACTGCAACATTCATAGTTCTGGTTTTTGTGTGTTCAGGCAAAATGAATGGGCTAAACGCTCATTAGGCCTCATTCACATGGTCGTAGTACAGCGTACACCCGTGCGAGAGCCGCGTTTAGGAATGCAAAGGTGTTCCTGGTATCTATGATTGCCACCTTATCCCTTTAAAACTGAACAGATATTAATTACACAGGTACTAAGGCTAGGTTCAGACCTATGCAGTTTGCGTTTGATCTGTTTCTGCAGTGCTTCTTGCAGTGTGTTTTTGCACGTTTTTTTACGCATTTTTTATGTGTTTTGCATTTTGTTTCTTGTTACTAGGCGGCTTAAAACACAGCAAAAATGCACTAATGCTTTTCTGCAGCGTCTCCATTGAAGTCTATAGAACCAAAAACGCAACTTTTTGCGTTTAAAAAAGTCCCTGACCCTTTACAAAAAATGCAGCGGGTGAAAACGCGGAGATGTGAACATGGACTGTAAATGGACTGTAGTGTGTTTCTGCAAAACGCTGTGCAAAACACTTAGGTGTGAACCTAGGGTAAGTGAGTATAATCACCACCTAAATAAATGAAAAAATGCAGCGCAACAATATATATACAAATATATATACAAATATGATGCTAACAATATAATACGTGATAATGAAAAAACAAAAACCTGTGCTTGTGAAAATCAACGTGTGCTATACCAGATGTCTTACCGATACATACATACAGTTGCAAGAAAAAGTATGTGAACCCCTTGGGATTACGTGGAGTTTTCCATGAATTGGGCATAAAATGTGCTCTGAACGTCATCTAAGTCACAACAATAGAAGAACACAGTCTGCTGAACATAATACTACACAAACATTAGATGTTGCCATGGTTTAATTGCACATAACATGAAAACATTCACAGTGCAGGGAGGAAAAAGTATGTGAGGCCCTAGCTTAATGACTTCTCCCAGAGCTAATTGGAGCCAGGAGTGAGCCAACCTTGACTCCAATCAGTGTGATGATATTGGATGTGTTGCTGACAGCTGTCCTGCCCTTAAAAAACACATACCTGTTTTGGGTTTACTGGTTTCAAGAAGCACTGTCTGATGTGAACCATGCCTCGCAGAACAGAGCTCTCAGAAGACTTACGATCAAGAATTGTTGACTTGCATGAAGCTGGAAAGGGTTACAAAAGTATCTTCAAAAGCCTTGATGTTCATGTGTCCACGGTAAGACAGACTGTCTACAAATGGAGAAAGTTTAGCACTGTTGCTACTCTCCCTCGGCGTGGTCGTCCTGTAAAAATGACTGCAAGAGCACAGCGCAGAATGCTGCATGAGGTAAAGAAGAATCCCAGAGTGTCAGTTAAAGACCTACAGAAATCTCTGGCACATGCTAACATTTTTGATGACACATCTACAATAAAGAAAACATTAAACAAGAATGGAGTACATGGGAGGACACCACAGAGGAAGCCATTGCTGTCCAAAAAGAATATTGCAGCACGTTTGAAGTTTGCAAAAGAGCACCTGGATGTTCCACAGCACTACTGGCAAAATATACTGTGGACAGATGAAACCAAGATTGAGTTGTTTGGGAAGAACACACAACACTATGTGTGGAGAAAAAAAGGCACAGCACACCAACATCAAAACCTCATCCCCACTGTAAAACATGGTGGAGGGAGCATCATGGTTTGGGGCTGCTTTGCTGCCTCAGGGCCTGGACAGATTGTTGTCATTGATGGGAAAATGAATTCCAGAGTTTATCAAGACATTTTGCAGGAAAACGTACGACCATCTGTCCGCCAACTGCAGCTCCGCAGAGGATGGGTGATGCAACAGGACAATGACCCAAAGCATACAAGTAATTCAACAAAACAATGGCTGCAACAGCACAGAATACACCTTCTGGAGTTGCCCAGTCAGAGTCCTGACCTCAACCCGATTGAAATGCTGTGGCATGACCTTAAGAAAGCGATTCACACCAGACATCCCAAGAATATTGCTACACTGAAACAGTTTTGTGAAGAGGAGTGGTCCAAAATTACTCCAGATCGTTGTGCAGGTCTGATCTGCAACTACAGGAAACGTTTGGTTGAGGTTATTGCTGCCAAAGGAGGATCAACCTGTTATTAAGTCCAAAGGTTCACATACTTTTTCCTCCCTGCACTGTGAATGTTTACATATTATGTGCAATTAAACCATGGCAACATCTAATGTTTGTGTAGTATTATGTTCAGCAGACTGTGTTCTTCTATTGTTGTGACTTAGATGACGTTCAGAGCACATTTTATGCCCAATTCATGCAAAACTCCACGTAATCCCAAGGGGTTCACATACTTTTTCTTGCAACTGTATAGGACCCCATAAACTGCACATAACTGGTGATATAAAAGAATTGTGCACACAAACAACAATTATGGGTACACCGATGACGTCAGACTGCAAAACGGAAGTGCACGTGCCGCCATTTTGGAAAAGGGATTTCTGCACACTTCTTACAGCAAACACTGTATAGTGAGTTTTTAAACCCTGTAGTGTCCCAGGAGGACACATTTTATTGTGAGTTTTATTGGGACGCAGTATCTGCCTGTACACATTCACTACTCCCAATTTGACATCTGTGCATGTTCCCAAGCACACAGAATGTTCCACACCTGCATGGATGTCAGATTGGGAGTAGCGGCTGTGTCTGAGCAGAATTTGGCCCAATAGACATGAGTAGGACTGCCTGCACAGGGATGCATGGAACACCCATACACCCCCATGCAGATAAACAAGGCCCTCATAGGGGCATACAATGTGGTACACCAGTGTAAACAAGGCCTTGCAATAAAAATAAACACAATGACAAGCGGCAATGCGGTCACAAAACTGAGATGAACCAACAGATTGTCAGTGATGTGGGTGCACAGCCAAAGTGCATCCACCCTCGCACCTCATGTGAAAATTCTGGTGCCGAAACTGAAAATTCAGGATGCACTTTTTTAAAAATTAATATATTTTATAAAAATGTATATATTTTTCAAATGCAATTTTTTGGGAAAATATTTTAATGATTAAATAATTAAACACAACATATACCCAATATTTTTGTAAAATATGAAAGATGATATTACGCCGAGTAAATGGATGCCTAACCTGTCAAGCTTTAAAATTGCGCACACTTGTGGAATGGTGTCAAACTACAGTACTCAAAAATCTTCATAGGTGTCTCTTTAAAAATGTCTACAGCTTACCAGTGTAAAGTGACAGAGGAGGTCTAGTGCTAGCGTTATTGCTCTTGCGATGACGTTCGTAGCGATACCTCACGTGTGGTTTGAACACTGTTTACATATGTGAGCATGGCCTATGCATGCGTTCACCACTACGGGGGACGGGGGCACTTTAAACTTTAAAAATATATATATTTATTTTTTTACACTGTTTCTTTTCAAAAAAATGTAATCACTTTTATTCCTATCACAAGGAATGTGTGCATCCCCTGTGATAGAAACAGGGGCGGACTGACCATTTGGAAATTCAGGCACTGCCCGAGGGCCCGGGGGTCAGTAGGGGGCTCCATGAGATGCCCCTGGTACCTTTTTCATAGGCTTTTTTGAGTTTGGGCAAGGACACAGGGGCCCCATGATCCCCTATTACCCGGGGGCCCCATGAGTTGTCAGTCCGCCCCTGGATAGAAATAATTAGTGACAGGTCCTCTTTATGGAGAGATATGATGTCAATAAGACATGACCTTGTTTACAGCGCCCTGATGATCAGTGTAGATGTCCCCTCTGAGGAATGCCAATTACCGGCTCTCCTCTCCTCTGTCAGAGTGACAGCTCGAGAGGAGAGAAATGCTGATAACCGGCATTTCCTTACATGCGATCAGCTGTGATTGGACACAGAGCTGAAGTAATTGGCTCTTTCCGCTGATCTGTTGTGTCCCATGGACACAGCGCACCACCCATTGCTGCGCTGCGTGCCCCCGGGGGGACGCACACGCAGTTAGATTGGGAGAGCGTCATATGACGTCCTCCCAGAATGAGAGAACAACCGCCTGTCCATCATTTCCTTATATGCTGGGCGGGAGGCGGTTAAACGATGTATTGCATTCTGTGCTACCAGACGTGATCCATTCAAGTGAATAGGTCCACGCCAGCACTGCCCTGCAATCATGTGCAATGCATGGGGTTGCAGAGCCAGCATTTTCAGTGTTAGAACAGGCAATGAGGAGGCACCTCATTCATTGACCACCTCATTCACCACCACTTCTCACCTCTTCACCACCTGTAAAGCCTCCACGGATTGCTTTTCAGAGGGTTGACAAGGTTTTGCCACCCACTTAAACTAAGACATGCAGCCATTCAGGACTGTACACATCCTGTGGCGCTTTGCTTAGCAGCCATAGCGAAAATTAAATGGCCTGTTGCAATTTGAGTGAATGGGGTCAACTGTCCCATGTAGTTGCTGCACAATAGGTTTGCATTGTTAGGGTTAACCTCCTTGGCGGTATTCCCGAGTGTAGCTCGGGGTAAAGTTTCAGTACCACAAGCGGTAACCTCGAGCTACACTCAGGAATACCATGCGGCGCTGCTCTGCGATCCCTCGATCTCTTACCTTGTCCTGCGCTCCCGCGATGTCCCTCCTGCAGTGTCCCCGGCAATGTAATCCGGCGGATGCCGGCATCTGTCATCTGGGTTCCATCCCCTGCGAGCGTTGGGATGTACGGGGGACGGAATGGCAGGAAATTTGAAAATGACAAAAAGTGACATTCACTAAATACACTAAAATGACATAGTAAAACATTATCAAACCATTTCACATACCATTTCACATACATTTTGTCCCGAGTGCTTTGTCCTGCGCCCTGCCTGCATTTTTATGTTCTTTCTGCCTGGAAACTGAGAAACGTCCATGGCGTCCAAAAAGCGTCCCTTTAGGTCAAAAGCGGTTTTAGACCGGCTAGAGAACAGCGATAGTAAATCAGAACCACTTGCAGAATTGAGTGTGGAAATTCATCATCAGACACTGAAAACGATTCTGCGACTTTGCTCAGTGATGTGCGAACTTGGCGCTATATTTCAAATTTCAGTGTTTTTGGTTTGATTATATTATTGAATTAAATTTATTATTATATTATTATTTTTTATGATTATTTATTAAATTATAATTTATGATTTCGTGTTTCAAGTTTTATCATACCCGGGATGTTTACTAGACTCTTGTTCGTACAGATTTCAGTGAGTTATTCCTAAGAATTACAGGCCTACAATATAAAACGCCAAATTTCCATGCAAAATAATGGTACCGCTTTCAGCACCAAAAGTCTGCAATAATCATACCGCCAGGGAGGTTAATCAGGCAACATATCGTCTCCTCACTACCTGTCAAACACCATCACAGAACACTTTTTTAGAGAGCTGGCAAGGGCTACCACCTGTGCAAATGAGCCCCAAGGCCCCGTTCACATGGCTGTTCAAATTAGGTCCACCTAATTTTTTAGGTGGACCTGACTGGAAGGTCCATAGAGCCCTGTGGACAGGTGGACACCCGACTACCTTTGGGTCCGATCAACTCTGCTAAAATATACAGCATAGGACTGCGTCCTTTTCTATTTTGGAGGATCAGATCAGAGTTGCCTGATGTAAACAGACAGCAGAATCCATTTACACCCGGCTGGCCATAGAGCGGACAGGTGTCCTCTCTCCAGGAGCTGATTGGGCACGAATGTGACATGTATCTCGCTCTGCTCCAATCAGTAGGGGGTCAGCTCAAGCGTCACCTGCTGTTTGAAGAAGGATCCACCCCGTGTGAAGGGGGCCTAAGGGTTATTTTTATGGTTGGGGTTAGCTGAGGACTAATCCTGTGCTGAGGATATATGAAAGCTGCGATTACTAACCTCTTCTGAAAATGCTAGTTCCCTGGCCGCCATACTATTGCCATGTCTTTCTAATCTATGGACCTGGAAAAGCATGTAGATTTGGGGTAATAATGTTAGGCTCACAGTGCTCATTACATGCTAGTTTCAGTGACTGGAGAAAGTACTGAAGACAGACAATGCCAAGTTACTAGTATATCAAGAAAGAAGCCACCAAAGGCAGGCATGAGACTTCAGGGGGATCATTTTATTTCTCTGGGGCAGAGAGGGGTTGTACAGCGCAGTCATAAAGTATTCAGACCCCCTTCACTTTTTTCAATTTTGTTATATTGCAGTCGGATACTACAGTTGTTTCAATTCATTTTTTTCTCATTAATATGCCTGCAGTACCCCATATTGATAAAATGAAAACAGGATTTCAGAAATGTCTGTGAATTTATTAAAAAGAAAAAATTGAAATATAACATTTACTTAAGTATTCGGACCCTTTACTCAGTACTTTGTTGAAGCACCTTTGGCAGCAATTACAGCCTTTTTGGGTATGACGCGACATGCTTTGCACACCTGGGTTAGGGGATTTTCTGCCATTCTTTTTTGTAAATCCCCTCAAGCTCAGTCAGGTTGGATGGGGACCCTCTGTGGACAGCCATTTTCAGGTCTCTCCAGAGATGTACAATAGGGTTCAAGTCAAAGCTGTGGCTGGGCCACTCTAGGACATTCACAGTGTTGTCCCTAAGCCATTTCTGTGTTGTCTTGGCGGTGTTCTTTGGATCGTTGTCATGTTGGAAAGTAAACTTTCGGCCAAGCCTGAGGTCCCAAATGCTGTGAAACAGGTATTCATTGAGGATATCTTTGTACTTTGTTCCATTCAGCTTTCCTTCAACCCTGACCAGTCTCCCAGTCTCTGCTGATGAAAAACACCCCACAGCATGATTCTTCCACCACCATGCTTCACTGTTGAGATGGTATCGGGCAGGCGATGAGCAGTGTCTGGTTTCCTTCAAACATAACATGTAGAATTAAGGCCAAACAGTTCAATCTTAGTTTCATCAGACCAAAGAATCCTGTTCCTCGCAGTCTGAGAGTCCTTGAGGTGCTTTTTTGCAAACTCCAAGCAGGTGGAGTTTCGTGTGTTTTTCACTGAAGAGAGGCTTTTCTCTATCCACTCTGCAATAAAGCCCAGGATGGTGAAGGGCAGTGATGGATGTCCTTTTGGAACTTTGTCCCATCCCCACTCAGGATCTCTGGAGGTCAGTCAAAGTGACTATTGAGTTCTTGGTCACCTATCTTACTAAAGCCCTTCTCCCCCAATTGCTCAGTTTTGCTGGGTGACCAGCTCTTGGAAGAGTTCTGGTTGTGCTAAACGTCTTCCATTTGAGAATTATGGAGGCCACTGTGCTCTTCGGAACATTCAGTGCAGCAGAAATGTCTATAGTTACCTGCTCTGTGCAGTGGTGTTGCACAGAACAGCCCTGATTCTCCTCTTCTCAAGTCCCCCGCAGCGCTCCTAGCTCCTCTTTCCTGTCATGCACCCCCATAGCAAGTTGCCTGCTCCCGAGCTGCTGCTCCTTGTGTCCATTCACACATGGAGCCATGGCTCAGCCCCGCCCTAATTGTCTCTTCATTGGCTCACTGGCTATCTCAGCCAATGAGGAGGCAGAGACATAGGACAGCCAAGGTTCTCGTGGATAGTGATGAGGCTCAGGTAAGTATTAAGGGGGCTGAGGGAGCTCCTGCAAACAGAAGGTTTTTTACCTTCATCCATAGAATGCATGAAGGTAAAAAACCTTGAGCCTTTACAACCACTTTAAGGCTGAACTCCAGGCACACAAACCTTTGTTCAAATATATTTCACAATAGTCACAAAGGATAAACATTCACTTAGTGCGCACTAAATGCCTTTGCAACCCTAGTTATTACCTTGCAAAATTAGCAGTGGCATCATCACTGTGCTATACATGTCTGCCTGTGCAGAGATCAGAGCTGTAGAAGGGGCTGTGCTGGCCCCACCTACTACTGGATGTCTGTAGAAAACTGCAGGAGGGGGTGGACACAAGACCTGCCACCCTACAGAAGGAGAGAGGGCAGCAGTGAGTGGTCTTTATTACAGAAAGCTCCTGCATAGACGTTTTGCACTGGATTACTGCACAGATCAGGAATAAATACACAAAACACCACAATATTCAAGTAAGAATATACCGTATTTTTCGCTCCATAAGACGCACTTTTTTCCCCTATAAAAAGGGGGGGGGGAAATGTCAGTGCGTCTTATGGAGCGAATGTAAAGCGGCCGGGACGGTATTTCTGTCGCCACCATGTCAGAATATCGGGCCGGCCGCTCAGCTCTTCTCTCCTGCAGGAGCTTACCTGTTCCTCGCTCCAGCGCTGCAGTCTTCCCGTGGCGGCTTCTGTGACAGCCGGGTGCCCACTGCGCATTCCTTGTACTATGTCCGCAGTCTCTGGTCATCCCCTGTACTGTGTCCGCAGTCTCTGGTCATCCCCTGTACTGTGTCCGCAGTCTCTGGTCATCCCCTGTACTGTGTCCGCAGTCTCTGGTCATCCCCTGTACTGTGTCCGCAGTCTCTGGTCATCCCCTGTACTACGTCCGCAGTCTCTGGTCATTCCCTGTACTACGTCCGCAGTCTCTGGTCATCCCCTGTACTGTGTCCGCAGTCTCTGGTCATCCCCTGTACTACGTCCGCAGTCTCTGGTCATTCCCTGTACTACGTCCGCAGTCTCTGGTCATCCCCTGTACTATGTCCGCAGTCTCTGGTCATCTGTACTGTGTCCGCAGTCTCTGGTCATCTCCTGTAGTATGTCCGCAGTCTCTGGTCATCTCCTGTACTGTGTCCGCAGTCTCTGGTCATCTCCTGTACTGTGTCCGCAGTCTCTGGTCATCTCCTGTAGTATGTTCGTAGTCTCTGGTCATCTCCTGTACTGTGTCTGCAGTCCATTGGTTCAGAATATTTTTTTTCTTGTTTTTCTCCTCTAAAACCTAGGTGCGTCTTATGGTCAGGTGCGTCTTATGGAGCTAAAAATACAGTACACCTCCTATATTTTTACAATATTTGCTTATGCCAGAGTTCAGCTTTAATGGCCCTGTAATCTATTTTTTATGAAATTGTCTTATACTGTTTTTTTTGCCTCCTTAAAGTGATATTCACGGTTTGGATGTTTTTTTTAATAACAAACATATCATACTTGCCTGCTCTGTGCAGTGGTTTCGTACAGAGCCGCCTCAAACCTCTTCTTCTCTGGTCCCCTGCTGGTGCTTCTGGCCCCTGTGACCAGTGCCCCCAATAGCAAGGCGCTTGCTATGGGAGCACTGGTGCATGCTCAATCTCAGGCTTGACCCTATGCATCCATAAGACACAGAGCTGCAGCTCGGCCTTCCTTTCTCTCTCCTCATTGGCTCACTGGCTGTGACTGACAGCAGTGGAATCCAATGGCTCCTGTTGCTGTTTCATCCAATGAGGAGTGGGAGTCTCAGGACAGCCGAGGTCCTCATGCACATCACTGGATCCAGAGGGGGCTCAGGTGAGTATTAGGGGAGCTGTGGGGGGACCAGCATAGAATGCATGAAGGTAAAAAAAAAACCTTCTGCCTTTACAACCACTTTAAGCTCCAGAACCTCTTCTTTTCAACCTCAATTCCATTTGTTTGGAATAAGCAGTGCATGTTATTGTGGTCACATGCACTGCTCTGTGTACATTACACATCCCATAGTCTATAGTCCATCTTGGGATCAAGCAAGAGAGAATGACCACCTTCCTAGATACGGTGGGACCATGGGGAATGAACATAGCTACCCTCTAACAGGAAGTCGGATTGCAGCAGCAAAAAAAAAGATTTGGAGATTCGGAGGAGGCTTAGAGCAATAGAAGATACTTTTTTGAGTTACAGAGTTAGTCTGGCTGAATAAAGACAAAAGTCCATCCAGTTCAAACATTAAAAAAAAAAAAAAAAGTTATAATCCTATACCACAGTTGATCCAGAGGAAGGCAAAAAAACCCCAGCAAAGCATGATCCAATTTGCTCCTGCTGGGAAAGAAATTCCTTCCTGATCCCCTGAGAAGCAATCGGATATTCCCTGGATCAACATTACCTATAAATGTTAGTATCCAGTTATATTCTGAGTTAACAATACATTATTATTATACAGTGTTTATATAGCGCCAAAGGGTTTGCTCAGCGCTGTACAATAGCAAGGGGGACAGAACATGAGACAAAACGGTAACAATACAATACACGAGGGGTTCGAGGGCCCTGCTCTTTCGAGCTTACAATCTAGGAGGGAGGGGAAAGTGGTACAGGAGGAAGTGGCTGTGGTGGATGGAGTGGTGGGAGAAGTGGAGGAGATCAGTTGTTAGGTGACGGTGGGGTAGGCTTCCCTGAAGAGATGGGTTTTCAGAATGCGCCTGAAGGTGAGAAGGGTAGGTGACAGTCTGAAGGATTGGGGTAGGGAGTTCCAGAGGATGGGGGAAGTCCTGGAGAAGTCCTGCAGTCTGGCGTGGGAGGTGGAGACCAGGGAGCTACAGAGTAGGAGGTCCTGTGAGGAGCGAAGGGCATGGGTAGGGTGGTATTTGTGGTGGTATACATTCCTGAATAGACTTTTTTAAACCAGAATTTAGTGTCACATAAATTAGTTGAGAATTAATCTGATATGCTGCAAAGCACTTTTTTCCTTTTTTAAAAAAAAATGACCACCTCTGTATTCTTCCTTTACAAGTGGAGTGTTGCTTTAAAACGATGAAATGGCGCACACTGAGCTGACATGTCCGGGATGACATTAGCCACCTGTCAGGAGTGTCTGAATAGAATATGGTATCGAATTCCCACCGCCACCCATTAATTTTTCAATATAATGAGCAGCTAATTGGCTCTTCAATTGTAGACGTCTTCTGTTCCCGAACAAAAGGCCGAGCTTTTGTTTTATAAGTATGGAAAAAGGATTTTTCTTAAAATATAGAACTCAGTTTTTGAAGTTCTAAAGAAGACCTTGTAACATGTTAGTAAACAAGCCAGCGATGTGTACACATTGGAGATACAGTTTCTGTGTACATATAGACAACAGAGGAATGAATACATAGTGTGAGCGCACGGCATAAATCAGGAGGAGGAGATGACAGCTACAAAATAACAGATTATTTCTTCTTCCAAAACAGCACATCTTCTGTCCTGAGAGGTCATTTGTAAGAAAATAAAAAAACGCAAAGACTGCATGTATAAGGTCACACAGAGTAATCATGTTTTGCCCTAAAAAAAAAAAAGCGAATATCCACTTGAAGACCAGGCATTTTCTGGCCCTTTTTGTTTACATGTAAAAAACAGTATTTTTTGCTAGAAAATTACTTAGAACACCCCCCCCCCCAAACATTATACACACTATATTGCCAAAACTATTGGGCCGCTTGCCTTTCCACGCACATTAACTTTAATGGCATTCCAGTCTTAGGCTGGCCATACACTATACAATTTTCTGTCCAATTTCTGCCCAATTTCCTTTAGATTTACCTTCAACTATGTAGTGTACGGCCTGCTTTATTGGATACAACTGAAAGTGTTGTTTGGGTTTGACCTCATATTATATGATTTTTGGTAAATCTAAAGCAAAATTCTCAAGAAAATTGTATAGTGTATGGCCAGCCTTAGTCCGTAGGGTTCAATATTGAGTTGGCCCCGTCCTTTGCAGCTATAACAGCTTCAACTCTTCTGGGAAGGCCGTCCACAAGGTTTAGGAGGGTGTCTATGGGAAGGTTTGACCATTCTTCCAGAAGCACATTTGTGAGGTCAGGCACTGATGTCGGACGAGAAGGCCTGGTTCACAGTCTCCGCTCTAATTCATCCCAAAGGTGTTCTATGGGGTTGAGGTCAGGACTCTGTGCAGGACAGTCAAGTTCCTCCACCCCACACGCACGGCCATCCAGGGCAGTGTGCCTGAGCCGACAGAGAGGAGGACTGTTAGTAAACAAAGCAGTCCTCCCTGTCGGAGATGATTGACAGCTGCTGACGCAAATGGTGGCACGGGTAGGGCGCACGCCCCCTACCCGGAAATACAAAATTGGATGTGTGTCCAAAAAAGGGGGGAAAATGTCAGTGTGTCTTATGGAGCGAATATGGAGCGGCTGGTCCGGTATTTCCACCGCCGCCGTGTCAGAATACCGGGCCGGCCGCTCAGCTCTGCAGCGGGACCTTATGGAGATGATGGCTGACCTTTGGGGAGGGGGGGAGCGGGTACCTGAATTTGACAGGTACCCTCTCTTACTTCCGCGGAGTTGTTCTTTGACCTTACCTGTTCCTCTGTCCAGCGGCGCGCTGTCTTCCGGCTTCTGTAGTGTGGGCACTGGGCATGACAGCCGGGTGCCAAGTGCGCATGCGCAAGAAGCGGTGCTTTTTGTGAATGGTAAGGCGGTACCTGGGACACATGACAGATCCCAGAAGCCGCCGGACCAATCACAAAGCGCAAGGGCTTCTCGCTCATGTGCACTGGGCACCCGGGTGTCATGCCGAGCGCCCACACTACAGAAGCCGGGAAGACAGCGCGCGGCTGGATAGAGGAACAGATAAGATCAAAGAACAACTCCGCGGAAGTAAGAGAGGGTACCTGTCAAATTCAGGTACCCGCTCCCCCCCCCCTCCCCAAAGGTCAGCAGTCATCTCCTGTACTGTCCGCAGTCTCTGGTCATCCCTGTGCTGTCCGCAGTCTCTGGTCATCCCTGTGCTGTCCGCAGTCTCTGGTCATCCCTGTGCTGTCCGCAGTCTCTGGTCATCCCCGTGCTGTCCTCAGTCTCCGGTAATCCCTGTGCTGTCCGCAGTCTCTGGTCATCCCTGTGCTGTCCGCAGTCTCTGGTCATCCCTGTGCTGTCCGCAGTCTCTGGTCATCTCCTGTACTATGTCTGCAGTCCATTAGTTCAGAAATTTTTTTCCTGTTTTCTGCCTCTAAAACCTAGGTGCGTCTTATGGTCAGGTGCGTCTTATGGAGCGAAAAATACGGTATATATATATATATATATATATATAATTGCTTTTTGCGCACCCCTGCCACCCTGTAGCAGTATATCTGCTATAGGGTGGTCGAGAGGTGATAAACGGATGCGGACATTAATGGATGTAAACGGATGATCATCTTTAACACACTTTCTGTAGGAATGATCTATGAATCAATGAACCTTCTATTGACAAATCCCTGATTAGGAGATTGCAGCTTCCCAGTAACCGGACAAAGCCATGTCTTGACTACCAAGTCAGCTCTGCTAATTGTAACACACACAACAAAACAAAGCTTATCTAGATGTGATGCAATGAAGTCCCATTCCTGACAATGTGTGTGTATTTAAGGTGTGTCAGGACCTACGCTCAGCTGAATGGGACATACAGTGAAGAGTGAAAGCGCTCAATACTACATCCCTGCATGGAACCTGTTCCCTTCAGACCCTGGAATAAAAAGTTTTCGATTCGGTAATCGACTTCTATCGGGATGCAAAGAGATGCCCCAGGATTTCCTTCACCATGGACAGCTACCAAGTTCAAACTCCCATGAGTCAGACCAGGCCGTCTACAGCGGGGGTGAGTGCACACCTTCCATCGGCTAAACGTTTCATTGACCGCGTTTGTATCAATGTATGGAATATATGTTGTATGAAAATTTCCAACGTTCCACTTGGTGCTGTTTGTTATCAGATAGGAGCTTACAGATTTACATTTAACTTAAAGCGATATTAAACCCAAAAGCAAACATTTATTATAATGCACCTTCCCAATTCTTAGATGTGATGGCTGCATTCATTTTCTTTTTAAGGCTCTGTTCACACCAATGCGTTTTTTAGTGCTTTTTGCAGGAACGTACTATAGTCCATTTAACATGGTGTCCTATGGAACATGTTCACATCTATGCTTTTTTGAGCTGCTGCGTTTTTGGAAAGGGTCAGGGACTTTTTTAAAAGCAAAAAGCAGCATTTTTGCTACAATACAGTTCAATGGAGAATCTGCTGAAATGCATGGTAGTGCGTTTTTGCCTCGTTTGCATTTTTATTCTGCCCAGCAAAAAAAAAAGCTGAACAAAGTGCAAAACTGCAAAACGGATAAAAAGCAAAACTGCATAGGTGTGAACTGTAGGCTTCCTGTCTCCAGCCAGAAAGTCTGTTGTTTTTCAAAAGCACAAGCTCTCCAGCAGAGTGTATCAGTTACAGAGATGAGACTAAATATTTAACGTTGACAGGGGTGCTTAAAATGATCAGCTTTTATTTATTAATTGAAAACCTTTATCTCAAAAGGAAACAAATGTTTTCTGTAACTGCTTATAAAGTGTGATCTTGAGTTTGGCTTTAATTTGTTATTGTATCCGCTTATATATTTATTCAGGGCTTTTTTTCTCAGAGAATAGGTGCAGGAACTCCCGACTTCTGAGTCAATTCTTTTGTCCACCCCTTACCCACCTCCGAGCACCGTCCCTTGTCTCCACCTCTACACACCTCTGAGCACCATCCCCTTGTCTCCAACCCTACCCACCTCTGAGCACTGTCCCTTGTCTCCACCCCTACCCACCTCCGAGCACCATCCCTTGTCTCCACCCCTACCCACCTCCGAGCACCGTCCCTTGTCTCCACCTCTACACACCTCCGAGCACCGTCCCTTGTCTCCACCTCTACACACCTCTGAGCATCATCCCTTGTCTCCAACCCTACCCACCTCTGAGCACCATCCCTTGTCTCCACCCCTACCCACCTCTGAGCACCATCCCCTTGTCTCCACCTCTACCCACCTCCGAGCACCGTCCCTTGTCTCCACCCCTACCCACCTCCGAGCACTGTCCCTTGTCTCCACCCCTACCCACCTCCGAGCACTGTTCCTTGGTTCCACCCCCTACCCGTCTCCCAGTACCACTCTTTTTCAAGAATACAGGGGCAAGTGTCATTTTTTGGTGATAAGTAATTTAGAATTTGTTAACAATACCAAGAAAAGCAGTAAATGGTTCCCCTGCAGCCAGCAGCAGCCAGTTTCAGCAGCCATCCTCTCTCCCTGGTGCCGGCATCTTAAGTCCAGCAACAATGGACGCCTGCAACAAAATACCACCCCAGCAACATTGGACCCCCAGTAGCAACAAGAGATCTCCCAGCAGCCAGCATCAGTAGACCCTCCAGCAGCCAGCAACAATAGACCTCTGCCTTAACAGTAGATCCTATACAGCAATAATTGATCCAGAGCAACAATAGATCCCCCTCCAGCAACAAGAGACCTTTCCAGCAACAATAAACCACCATTAAAAAATTGATCCACTCCAGTGACAAGAGATTCCCTAGTAGCCAGCAATATTAGACCTTCCAGCACACCCCGGCATTTTCATCACTCCCCTACCCCACAGACTGGCAAGGCTGCTGTCTGCTGTGCCTCTTATTCACCTTCATTTAGAATGGCGGCACTCTATTACAGGTGTGTTACTGGCCAGATCACCAGGTGAAACCAGAGGGAGGACAGCTTAAGGCCCCTTTCACACGGGTGTTTCTTTTTTTTCATCAGTTCAGTCACGTTTTTTCCAAGAAAAAACAGATCAGTTCACATCAGTTTACATCCGTTTTTCATGCGTTTACATCCATTTTTATCCACTTACATCTGTTTTTCAACCGTTTACATCCATTTACATCCGTGTTTTTACATTTACATCCATTTACATCCATATTTTTGTCAGTTAACATCTGTTTTTCATCTGTTTTTTCATCCATTTTTCAGCCATTTACATCCGTGTTTCATCCGGTTTTTGTCAGTTTACATCCGTTTTCTTCAGGTTTTTTATCCGTTTTCGTCCATTTACATCCCTTTTTGTCCATTTACATCCATTTTTCGTCCGTTTCGTTTTCCTTTTAATGGAAGAAAAATAGGGTTTTACATCCGCTAGTCCATAGAAATACATGGCCGTCCGTTTTTAATCAGTAAACGGACAGATGAAAAACGGACATAGACCAGTGCACATGACCACAATTAATGTATATAGCTTGTATAAAGGGAAATAAAGGGAAAAAGGAGAGGCATGGGAGCTCACGGAGAACGTTACATGGAGGCAGAAAAACACAGCAAGAAACAATTTAATGAAAAATAGATTACAGGGCCATTAAGTAGTGGATGTGTGTGGATTATTTCTGGATAATAAGGACATAGTTTAGTGTCACTTTAAATTAGATCTAAACCTAACTGAATGACATTTAGTTTGCTTATCAGAAACAGTTGCTATTTTTTTTATTAATGTGAAATACGGCTCATCTGAGCACTGCCAATCTCCTCCAGCCTCTTTCAGTCTTTCTGTCTGCACATACATACTCCAGATTATTGCCCAACTCAGGATGGGCTTCTTCATGGTGATGATTTTTGTCAGCACCATTGATAGTCTTCATCAGGGAGGCATGAGAGAGGACAGGAAGTGTTTGAACAAGCACCTAGAGTACATGGCAGGATCACCAGGTATTCTGTTAATTAAAAGAGAAGCATATTTGTTGCTTTTTCAAATGATACTTACCTAGGTGGTAAGTACCTACACAGAGGAATGCGGGACCCATCGGCGGGTGCCTTTAATTCTAATGGCACACTGCCCGCACTGGAAATCGCAACCGTACTGGGAACCTCGGTTCCCGTGCAGGCTGCAATTTCTGAAGTAGTACAGAGACTTCTTCCCTGCGTTTCCTGGGGCATGGGAGTCCTTTCAAATGAATGGGCTCTTGTGCCTGCACCAGGGGCGGACTGACAACTCATGGGGCCCCCGTGCAATAGGGGATCATGGGGCCCCTGTGTCCTTGCCCAAACTCAAAAAAGCCTATGAAAAAGGTACCAGGGGCATCTCATGGGGCCCCCTACTGACCCTGGGCCCTCGGGCAGTGGCCGAGTTTCCAATTGGTCAGTTCGCCCCTGGCCTGCGCAAATCACAGCCCTTACAGATGTGAACCAGGGCTAAGGGTGAGAACTCAGCGATCACATGACCATTGAATTCTCACTGCTGCTGTGAGCAAAGAGCGGTGTCTGCTGTGCCCCCCTCACACACACACACACTCAATGGAGCGCTGGGCTGTAGAGGGGCTGGCTCACGCTCTCAGCGGCTCATCAGCTGAAAACGGGTCACAGGACTGCAGAATGAACTGCACTCCTGCGATCCACAGAAGTACAGCCAAGAGAGCTTTGGCTGTACTTCTCCTTTAAGTAGTTTCATATTTACAAAATTTTAGTGCAGGTGTTCCTATCCTTCTGGGAACCAAATGATTGGAGTCTGGTGTTGGTGATCCTATGCATTATTGAAGTGGAGTGAAATCAAGAAGTCAGGTGACATGTGAATAACATCATCAGTAGAAATGAGCTCAGGGGTCCTCCAAACTCATCTCTGCCCCTGAGCTGCAGGGTGGGGAATGACCCGATTCTAGGGTTGCCACCTCATCCCTTTAAACCCGAACACATTTAATTGGCACCTTAATAAGCCACAGAACCTGGGTAATTAATATGTGTTCAGTTTTAAAGGGATGAGGTGGTAACTCTACCCAGTTTACAGCTCCTTGGAGTACAGAAAATTGGGAGATCAGAGTTCAGGTTAGAGATCATTTTGGACAACACCCAAGCTCATCTCAATTGTCGGTGTAGATCTCTTCTAGGTTAGGTTGCTAGAGAGGTTGAAGGGAGCGCCAATCAAAATGTAAAAAAATAAAAGTCAGCAGCTACAAAAACTGCAGCTGCTGACTTTTAAAAAAACATCCACTCACCCATCCGAGGATCCAGTGGCATGCTCACCGCAGCCGGTTTCACCAGCCATCCTCTCTCCCTGGTGCCGGCATCTTAAGTGTGGGCACCTGGCTGTGACAGCTTGTGGCTTCACAGCTGGGTGCCCACTGCACATGCATGAGTGGCGCTACACCTTGTGAATGGTCTTGTAGTCTTCTAGGACACGTCACGTGTCACAGAAGACTACAGGGAGGGAGAGGGGGAGGACAGCTTCCATTTCCAATTGCCTAGAGCCTATCACAGCCAAGCGGGAGCAGGTACCTGTCAAAATTGGGTACCCGCTCCCCTCCCCTCCCCAAAGGTGCCAGTCCTTAATTGGGAGCGGGGGACAGGCCTTAAAGTGGAATTTCCCCTTTTGGGTGAAGCTCCGTGAGTTCCAGCCCCCGCCCCCGCCCCCCCCTTCCCAAAAAGACAAGTTAGCAGCTACAAATACTGTAGCTGCTGACTTTTAATATGAGTGCACTTACCTATCCAGGGATCCAGTAGTGTGTCTTCACCCCAAGCCAATTCTTCAATCGGCTGTCAGGTGCTTGCGCCACCATCTTGACTAAGGGAAACCGGCAGTGAAGCCTTGCAGCTTCACAGCCGGTTTCCTATGCACATGCGTGAATCGCGCTGAGCTTTGTGAACGGCCACAGAGTTTCCAGGGGAGCTGAACCTCCGGCTCAATTCGCCGTGGCAAACTGAGCCAGAAGTGGGAGTAAGTACTTGTCAGAAGCAGGTACCCACTCCCCCCCAGAAGGTGCCAAATGTGGCAGTGGAGGGGGGGAGGAGGCAGATAAGTGGAGCTTCCACTTTTGGGTGGAGCCTCGCTTTAAGGTAAATTTTTTTAGCTCCTCTGTAATCATTGGAGCGATGTGTGATTATTTTTTGCTTTTCTAGGTCTCGCTGGCTGCAGGCTCAGGGCCAAATCACACTCCGCGCAGCTGTAAAACGCAAATCAACAGAAGAACATCTGAAAAGCAATCATTTTCAATGTTTCCTATTCACACCATTACACTGTGTATGGATGTCAACGGATGTCAAAATGTATGTCAATAGCAGGGGCGGACTGACAACTCATGGGGCCCCCGGGCAATAGGGGATCATGTGGCCCCGTGTCCTTGCCCAAACTCAAAAAAGCCTATGAAAAAGGTACCAGGGGCATCTCATGGGGCCCCCTACTGACCCCATGCTCTCGGGCAGTGCCCGAGTTTCCAAACGGTCAGTCCGCCCCTGGTCAATAGACATCGAAATGTCGATGGACATTAGCACGTTAAAATGGATGGAAATGTACATGCATTTTTCTTACTTTACTTTTTAGTGCACGTCAGTGTGAATTGGCCCTCAGCTACTTTCCCCTGTCAGTTCATTGATTCTAGAATGCAGTGGGCTGGAAGTAGACATGTGCAGAACAAAAAAATGTGTTTAGTTTAGTTTTGGATCGATTAGTTAAGTTACTAATTTCGTTTTGTTGCATTCATAATGAAATTTGTTTCATTTCATTTAGTTTAGTTTTGTTTATTTGTTTTCGACTAGATTCCAATTTTTCGCAATGGAAAATATTTGAAAGGAAAATATCGAATCCACCTAAATTCATTGTGAAGAATAGCTGGTTGTTTTTTTTTTTGTTTTGTTTTAGTTTGTTTGTTTTTTCTGTAATAAAGCACTTGTCAAAAACTGTGTTCACCAAAAAAAGTTTAAAAAATAAATAAAAACAAACACAGTTTTTGACAAGTCCTTTATTAAAAAAAAAAGCAAAATAAGAACAAAAACATGTCAATCACAACAAACGCCACTGCCGACCCAAAAAACAAAAAAAATGGCAGTGTGTAATGGTTCGGAAGGATGGAGCGTAGAACCTTTTTTGTACACCCTCCAATTTACTGACCTGCCAGGTTGCATGCTCAGATAAGAGTCTGCTAGGAATTTTGGGGGAGACCACATCCCATTTTTTTTTTACATTTTGGCGTGTTTCTCCTAACATCCATACCAGACCCAAAGGGCCTGGCATTAATTTGGGGACCCCCCCCCCCACTTTTTGTTCTAAATTTTATATGCCGGCAATTCTCTTGTTTACACTGACATCCTGCTGACAGCAGATGAGTCATGGTTGCTAAGGATGTGGCAGCCAGCCACCCCGCTCCTTAACAACCATCTATTATTGAATTAATTTGAATCATTTGTTTCATTCAGTTGCTTCAAAGATCTAAATGAAACAAATTAATTGCATTGTTTCATTAATATTTATTTTGGATTTGTTTAAATTCAATACTTTTGTAATTTCGGAAATTAAAATCTCCGAATAACAGAAATTTTGTCTGACTGTCGATTCAGAACGAAACACATCGCACATGTCTAGCTGGAAGAGGCAGACCCTGGGACTGAATATTCATGTAGTCTCCGCCAATCCCTAGGGGAGATAATACCCAGCAGGTGGCTGATGGGTTATAAATAATCTGGGTCCGGAAACAACCAGATTCTTGTCTTGGAGAAGACCCAGCCTGAAGCACTACTGCCCTTCTGGGCAGATTAGCTGAAGTCTTTAGAAGTTCATCGAGGTTCCCGCTAAGGGAGAGTTGGGGGGCCTACCTTCTGAGGATCTGCAGTCAATTTAAAGGGGGATCACTGAGGATCTGGCCTGGAGATTCACAGGAGAAGTGTCTGGCTGGTATTGGACAGAGGCATCCTAGTATATATTGTGATTATATACTGGAGTCAGAGATTGGAGTCAGAGATCCTAGTGACTGTTGATGCTTTACCCTTTAAGCACCTGCTCCAGTGTTGCTGACTTGGTACTGCCTCTATACTCGGAGTCCTGAGTGGCTGTCCGCCGATTGCTAGTCAAGAAGGGACTTACATTGAAGAGTCTAGTAACAGTGGAGAGAGTGTCCTCTGCTACTTTGTGTGCTAAATGTGGGTTATCCCAAAGCTGACCCTCTACCCCATCCAAGTTCAACAAACATTAAATCTACAAAACACATCTCCTGTCTGGTCCTTGAGTAGTGAGATTGTTGGTGCTGCTCTGTGCCTGGCTGCTTTGCGTCAATTTGGGAAGAGAACCTAGTACAAATATGCAGGGCCCGTCAGGGGCATCAGTAACTGAACCTCAATTCCATGTTTAATTGCACAAAAACAACAGCAGAAATATCACAGTTGCACCTAGCTTGTATATTTATGAATGAGGCCTGGGGAAGGGAAAAGACCTGTACCTGTTACATAGTTGCAACAGAGAAAAATCAGGTCTCTTGCCCATCCAGATAGGGTTGTGCTATTTGGTAAAGCTGCGTTAATCTCAGGACTGGATAGACAGTGTCAGGAATGGACTTGCCAATAATGGTGGGACTCACCTGCCTTGTGGGCTGCAGTACCAGGGCTGGCCAGCGGGTGCTCTCAGCAATCAGAGACTCACCCCTGCAATCAGCCAAACACCTGAAGCTGATTGCAGGGGTTGTATTTAAGGAATGGCCAGACTCACAGTCAGGGCCTTGGTGTATGTTTCCCAAGAGCCCCTGTACCTGCATCCTGATCCTGCTTGATCCCTGACTCTGATTGAACTCTGCCTGTCCTGACCTCTGCTATTCCTGACCACTCTCCAGTCTGCTCCTTTGTACCTTGTCTGCCTGATTGTTCCTGACCCGGCCCGTCTGACTACGCTCTGCCTGCTCCTTTGTACCTTGCCTGCCCGTTTGCTACCGACCCGGCCTGCCCGACTACGCTTAGTATTGTTCTTTTGTTATCTGTTGGGGGTTTTGGTTTGGTTTGTTTGCACTGTGTTGTTGTTTAGTCTTGCACTGCGTTTATGTATTGTTTAGTCTTAAATAAATTATATTGTTTATACTATATCTGAAGCCTGCGTTTCCCTGTGTCAGTCCACACACCTCTGGTCATACCCGGAGCCCTAACAGACAGAAAGCAGTTAAAATGACCCCCTTATTTGTGATTCTTTGTGTTTAAAGTAATTGTAAACCCGTTTTTTTTTTTATTAAAATAAATAAAAAGTGGTATTGCACAGAGCAGCCCCTTACATCCTCCTCTTAGGTCCCCCGCCAGCACTCTCCACTCCTCCTCTTCTCCGTCTGCCCCCTTAGCAAGCCGCTTGCTATGAGGACACCTGTGCGGGCTTGCTCCTGAACCAGGCTGTGTGCATGCATAAACACACAAAGCGCGGCTTGGCCCTGCCCCCTGCTCCCTCCTTTCAAGATATGATTGACAGCAGTGGGAGTAAATGTCTCCTGATGTTCTCAGTGTGTTCTGTGAGACCAGGATGAGGGGAGAGAAGACCTGCAGCCAGGAACATTGCAGGATCGATATAGGTATGTGTTAATAAGGGGGTGGGGAGAAACTAGTATTCGTTTTTTACCTTCATGCAGAGAATGTATTAAAGGATAACTTCACCTTTGGAAGCATATTACATGTTCCACATGTTTTTACTGTGGAACATGTAACATGTTCCCATTGCTGCAGCCGCTGCCTGACCCGCTATCTCTAGTGACAGTAAGTCGGGGATCTTCTCCTTGAGCTCACTGTCACAATTACAAAAAAAAAAACCTTGGCCTCGATGAGCATTGAAGAAGCAGAGCTGGATTGCCCAGAAGGGCAGTAGCCCTTCAGGCTTTGACTTTCTGCTCCTGGATAAGAACCTGTCTGTTGTAGGCCTCAAACTATTTATATACTTTCCCAGCCAGCCTCTTGGCACCCTCCAACAGGGATTGGCTGGGACCACATACAACTTCAGGCTGCCTATTTGACTCTCCCAGCCTATTACTTTCCAGAACCCTCCAGAAAGCAGGGTGAAGCAGTCAAATCTGCAACCAGTGAAATACAGATCAGTCTTTACAGTCCCTACAAAATTACACCAAGATTTTTTATACTGGTCTCCCCTTCAAAGTGTGACTTCATATGTTGTATTTGTGTGCTTCTCCGAGTTTAAAGTGATATAAAGTTTCACTTTTAAAAAAAAAGTAATAAACATGTCTTACTTACCTGCTGTGTACATTGGTTTTGCAGAGCGGCCCCAATCCTTCTATTTTTGGGTCCCCTGTGGATGCGCCTGTGTGGGCTCGATCCTGTGTGTGTCTATTGACACACATACTGTGACTCAAACCCACCCACCGTTCCCTCATCACTGGATTTGATTGACAGCAGTGGGAGCCAATGGGTCTTGCTGCTCTCACACAGTGAGGAGGTAGAGAGAGAGAGAGAGCAGCAGAGCTGGACTGAGATTGGCTCAGGTAAGTGTTTAGGGGGCAGAGGGGGGTTGCAGAGAATGCATTAAAGTCAAAAAATACTTTAGCCTTTAGAACCACTTTAATGATTGGAACTAACGTGGCTCTAATATGTCAATGTTCTTCATTTCCAGCTGATTGAGCTTCATGTCTATCTTGTGCCGGAAGAACTCTGGAACCCCAAGTTAAATAAAGTAACCATAGATGTGATCTCTAGATTCATTTCACTTGGATTCATAAGGTGAGAATAATATGCTATGTACCAAACTCAACCAAATCTTCCTGTCTTTCTCATATCATCACTGTGGAGAGAACAACATTGTAAGTGTAGTAACCCAAATTACCAGATCTCAGAAATTTTTAGGAAGATTGTTCATATAACACACAAAACGATTGTGATGATGGCCTTTCCTTGCAATACCAAAGTCAGGAGACACACAGAGACTGCCCTATGTACGAATATGTGGAGCTTGGAAATTGATCCTATTCCTCTATGGGCATAAAGAAGGTTTTTTTTTCGCTTCATCTTTGGCAGCAGAAGGCCAAGGGGTTTTATTTTGCCTTTCACTGAGAGCCTGTTCACACCATGTTGGGTGCGCAGGTGCAATTTGGTACCATTTATTCTGAATGGCACCTCAACACATCTAACAACTGTTGTGCGCTTTGGCTTACTGTCAAAAAATGGTTCCTTAATGCATTGGAAGGGTGTCATTCAGAAAGAATAGTACTGCACTGAATCAGCGCATTTGATGTGCGTTGGCGCAACACCTGCATTACCACAAAAACATGGTGTGAACAGGCCCTCAGAGGAAGGCGTATTTTTTACTGCATTGTTGCAAATTGATGTAATGTGCGCAATACTGCAAATGGATACATGCACCATTTTTGGCAGCGTACTGATGTATGTTGTGCTGCAACACACATCCATCAGAAAGTGCATTGGGGTGCATTGCACCAGTACATTTAACATGTGTCGTGGTACTATGTGCGTTACCACAAAAAAGCCTTCAGAGGAAGGTAAAGGAAAGTGATTTCATTCTGAATGGCATTGCACCAGCTCACTGAACATGCGTTGCCACACATTGTGGTAATGTGTGTGTATTACTGCAAATATGTAGCTGGTGTGAATGGACCCAGAAGCAAAGTTGTAGGAGTTGAGGGAGGTCAGACCTGACAGACATCAAAGTAACATGTTGATCTGCTAACACTGCCAGGCAAGTGCTGTGGGGGATCTTGGACCTCTGATGGCTTACTCAATGAAAATCCATTATCTTCCCACCCATTATCTTCCCACCCATGCATCACTGTCTGCACCCCGGTGTTAAAATGTATTTTTAAGACAGATTTATGCACATTTCAAGGTGTCTGCAGAATCAAAGGCAGGAGGAGATCAATGAATTCATATTTACTGATTGCTGTGTTTAAGGTCGATATCAGAAGTGCTCAGCTCCGAGCACTTACTAGATCATAGTCATCAAAATCCTGGCTCTGCTGACTATTGGGCTGTCTGCATGAAGCACACTTGTATTGATCTTGTACTGTCACATAGGGGGCATGTCAGGCTCTTTCTGAAGGTTATAATCCTTAATGTGATACTAAACACTTTTTTTTTTCATTTCAGAAGAGGAGGTCTATACATACAGTACTTATTATGCATAAACCTCTTCTTCTAAAATGTCCCTTTCCTCCTGTCCCGTGGAGTCCCACGACCGCTGTCCTTGCCTCCCTGTTTGACCTAGGGCGGGGATGCTGGTTACATCATTGAGCCATTGGAGGGCTCTGTATAAAGGTAAGTCTGTCATAATGTGCTAACTAGCACATTATAGCATTAAGCTGTGGGGAGTGGGGGCGGATTTTTTTTCTTTTTTTATGAGGAGTTTACAACTGCTTTAAGATAATTGTGTCTATTTCAGGGTACCCCCTGATATGAGGATGCGGACCCTACGAGAGAATCTTGCTGAGTTCTTGGGGGACGATGCTGTAACAGACAAATTTGTGTTCTTAAAATGCGTTGGAAGCAGTCTTGCTGTTGTAAGTTTTTTTTAAATTTGTTTTCTTTTACAAAGGTTTTTCTTGCTGCTGTGATCCAACTTCCTGTTAGAGGGTGGCTGTGTTTGTTCTTCATGGTTCCACTGTATGTAGGAACATAGCCACCATCTCTTGTCCATTCCCAGGATGAACTATGGGATTTGTAGTGTGTGTAGAGCAGTGTACCACAACTAACGTGCACTGCTCATTCCAAACAATCGAAAGTGAGCAGAAAAGGGTTGGGAGCTCACGGAGAATGTTACAAGGAGGCAGAAATTAAATTACAGGACCTTTGTACATGTATAGATTATTTTTGGAGAATAAGGATATCATTTATCATCACTTTAAAGGAGAGTTTAGTGGTGGCAGCCTCCATTAGCCTCTCTGACAATGACCTTTTAATGATAAAAGGTTTTGCTTTTTTGAAAAAAAAAAAAAAAGCTGTATATGTACTGCATGTGTGTTGCTGTACATTGAGAAATGTCATGCAGACTAGTTACTGAAAGGTCCACTATTATAATAATTTAGCAGGGCAGGAGCTCTATTATCTGAGGTGGATGTTATATGATGTCCTCTCATTCATGCCTCGTGCGGTCACTGGGGCTGTGTCCACCAGACACAGATTGTTGTACCAGGCTTCTGTGCGCGGCCCTGGTAGCATGTGATTGCTGCGACCATGTGCTGTCATTGTTTACTACTGTGTGAGCTCTGTGATTGGTCAAAGCAACCACATGGTACTAGGGCCAATCACAGCATCACAGTAGTAAACAAGGTTTCATTAATTAAACCTTTAGACAGGCTTACCAATTGCTTATTGCTGTAATTACCACAGTAACAATCAATCACAGTGTAAAAAAATCCTGATCACTTTCCCAGACCCCAGAGCAGTACAAAGTCACTATTCCTAGATTGTAAGCTCGAAAGAGCAGGGCCCTCAATCCCCTCATGTTTTGCATTGTATTGGTATTGTTCTGTCACATGTTCTGTCCCCCTTTGTAATATACAGCGCTGAGCGAACTATTGGCGCTTTATAAATACTGTATATTAATAATAATAATGATGACAGTATATAAAAAATGTAAAAAACAATAAATAAATAAATTATATATATATATATTTATGTTTTTTAGCTACGATCACCAGTCAAATGGTGACAGTATATTAAAAACTGAAAAAAAAGAAGGATTTTCCCCAGAATTTTCAGTATTTTTTTGTTTATATAGCAAAAAATAAAAAACCCACTGGCGATGAAATACCACCAAAAGATCAATCTGATAAAAATATCATTTAGGTACAGTGTTGCATGACCGAGTAATTGCCATTCAAAGTGTGACAGCGCTGAAATCTGAGCCTGAGCAGGAAGCGGGTGAAAGTGTCTGGTACTGAAGTGGTTAAAAAAAAGTCTAGGTTGAATACTTGCCTTTCCTTTCTCCATTTGTAAGCATGACGGCTCCTCTATGGAGAATACAACAAGCATGACAGGTCTGGCTGGATCTACTTTTGTTATTGATCATGAAGTGTAAGTGAGCTAAAGTACCATAATAAGCATTGATAGGTTGTAAATGGTTTATTTTCCAAACAAATCCTTGTGGAGGTTTGCAATGATTATTTTTTCAAGCTGAAATTAATAGTTTCCATTGTGTCTTAATTTTCTTGGTTTTATCTCCGTCACTGCTGTGCCTGGCGGGAGGCCTTGGACCTGGAAATGTGATTTTATTGTTCTGTGGCCAAATATTTGCTCAGCTTCCCGGTGATGAGTTTTCACAACTCTCACAGCTATTTCACAACTTTCCTTTCTGCTACTCTGATTGCTGAAGGCATTGCGCAGGGTCCTTCTCTATTTTTGGTGCACCTATATAACATCGGCTTTAGCCATTCAGGTAGAGCTCCCGCTTTTTTAGCCAATGGTAAGTTGACTTGCTCCCCAATAGCGCCTTCTCCTGTCCATTTGTATTCTGAAGCTTTTAGCAGCTGCCATATGTACAATAGGTAACATGTAGGCTAAAATTAAAGGACCTGAATTCAAACAAATGAAAATTTACTCTCTTCTAGGCATCATTTAGAAATGTTATTTGTGCCTAAGCAGTACTGTTTGCTTGGATATCCTCACCAAAAAAATGAATGTATTTTCTCTGCCTGGAGACTCCAAGCTGGATGTCTGCTGCATGAGATCATCTAAGGCAGGGGTCATCAAACTTCCTAAACAAAGGGCCAGTTTACTGTCCTCTGGACTTTAACGGGGCCTGACTGTGGCCAGTGGGAGTAGAAAATACCCCAGCATTAGTGGGAATCAACAATGTCTTAGGCTAGGTTCACACCTATGCAGTTTGTGTTTGATTTTTTCGTTTTTGCACATGCGTTTTTTATGTGTTTTTGCCATGTTTTGCATTTTTTTTCTTGTTGCTTTTCTGCAGTGTTTCCATTGAAGTCTATAGAACCAAAAATGCAACTTATTGCGTTCATAAAAGTCCCTGACCCTTTCTAAAAAACACACTGGGTGAAAACGCAGAGATGTGAACGTGTCCCATAGGAAATCATGTTAAATGGACTGTAGTGCGTTTCTGAAAAATGCAAAATGCTGCAGAAAACACTGCGAACCAAGGGTAAGGCCTGGTGGTTAGTGAGAGTAAAAAAAAAATACATAGCACCTGTAGGAGGAGGAATATAGCCCCATCATTGGTATTGGAGGAAAAGTGCCCCATCATTGGTATTGGAGGAATAGTGCCCCATCGTTGGTATTGGAGGAATTGTGCCCCATCGTTGGTATCGGAGGAATAGTGCCCCATTGTTGGTATTGGAGGAATAGTGCCCCATCATTGGTATTGGAGGAATAGTGCCCCATCATTGGTATTAGAGGAATAGTGCCCCATCATTGGTATTGGAGGAATAGTGCCCCATCATTGGTATTAGAGGAATAGTGCCCCATCATTGGTATTGGAAGAATAGTGCCTTATCATTGGTATTGGAGGAATAGTGCTCCATTCTTGGTATTGGAGGAATAGTGCCTTATCATTGGTATTGGAGGAATAGTGCCCCATCATTGGTATTGGAGGAATAGTGCCCCATCATTGGTATTGGAGGAATAGTGCCCCATCATTGGTATTGGAAGAATAGTGCCTTATCATTGGTATTGGAGGAATAGTGCCCCATCATTGGTATTGGAGGAATAGTGCTCCATTCTTGGTATTGGAGGAATAGTGCCCCATCATTGGTATTGGAGGAATAGTGCCCCATCATTGGTATTGGAGGAATAGTGCCCCATCGTTGGTATTGGAGGAATAGTGCCCCATTCTTGGTGTTAGTGGGGAGGAATAGTACCTCACCATTTGTGTCAATGGAAGGAATAGTGCCCCATCGTTGGTGTCAGTGGACAGAACAGTGCAAAATTGTTGGGTGTCAGTGGGAAGAATAGTGCCCCTTCTTTGGAGTCAATAGGAGGAATACTGCTGCATCTTTGGTGTTAGTGAGAGGAATAGTGCTGCATCATTGGTGTCAGTGGATGGAATAGTGCTGCATCTTTGGTGTCAGTGGAAGGAATTATGCTTCACTGTTGCTGTCAATGGAATGACTAGTGCTTCATTGTTAGTGTCAGCTGGAAATGTGATTTTATTGTTCTGTGGCCAAATATTTGCTCAGCTTCCCGGTGATGAGCTTTCACAACTCTCACAGCCATTTCACAACTTTCCTTTCTGCTACTCTGATTGCTGAAGGCATTGCTATGGTCCTTCTCTATTTTTGGTGCACCTATATAACATCGGCTTTAGCCATTCGGGTAGAGCTCCCGCTTTTTTAGCCAATGGAAAGTTGACTTGCTCCCCAATAGTCCCTTCTCCTGTCCATTTGTATTCTGAAGCTTTTAGCAGCTGCCATATGTACAATAGGTAACATGTAGGCTAAAATTAAAGGACCTGAATTCAAACAAATGAAAATTTACTATCTTCTAGGCATCATTTAGAAATGTTATGTGCGCCTAAGCAGTACTGTTTGCTTGGATATCCTCACCAAAAAATGAATGTACTTTCTCTGCCTGGAGACTCTTAGCTGGATGTCTGCTGCATGAGATCATCTAAGGCAGGGGTCATCAAACCTTCTAAGCAAAGGGCCAGTTTACTGTCCTTTAGACTTTAAACGGGCCCGACTGTGGCCAGTGGGAGTATAAAATACCCCAGCATTAGTGGGAATACCCCAGCATCCAGTGGATGGAATAGTGCTGCATCTTCGGTGTCAGTGGAAGGAATTATGCTTCACTGTTGCTGTCAGTGGAAGAACTAGTGCTTCATTGTTAGTGTCAGCTGGAATATTTATACCCCACTGTTGGGTATTGTTGGAAGGATTGTTGGTCTCAGCAAGAGGAATAGTGCCTTGTATCGTAGGGAGGAATAGTGCCCCATCTTTGGTGTCAGTGGAACTCGAGCTGCAGGCTTGAAAAGAAACATCTTAGTGGGCCAGATTTGGCTGGTGGGCTGTACTTTGGAGACCTCTGGTTTATATGAATAGTAGTCTTCCACACATCATTATAATTGCATCTAATATCCCTTTTTAGGTAAAGGCAAAGCAAGAACTGGAACTGAAACTGAAAGCTTTTGCTCCACCTTATGTAAGTATGCAATGAGTCCTAGAAAATATCAGCAATAGGTTTCCTGCCTTTAATGTCCAGCTCCAACCAACTTTGTATTTTACATAGAGTGAGGATGGTTTTACTAAAAGGATATTATTATTGTTTGTGACCCCACTGTGGAGATTTTTCATCACTTTCTATGTGGTCACCATAACAAGACATAAGCCGTATGTTTCCTGTTGAAAAGGTTAGAACTTCTATCAATTTTTAGTTGTTTAGTTTAGCTCTGTTGGAGAGATTCCACTCACTTTGTGTTTTCTGGAAGGTAAAATTTCCTCTAAACTCACTGCCCACTGAGTGACCTGAAGTGTATTTTTAAAAATATTCCATTATGGCCACTAGATGGAGCTGAGGAACTTGGGAAAAAAGTATGATCCTCATCTCCATCTAGTGGCCATCATGTAGTATTTTTTTTTCAATCACTCTTATTTTTTTATGAATGAAACACATTTGACCCGCAGAGGAGAGGAGATAGGAGAATACTCAGATTTTGCCCAATTCACACAGAACAAATGTATCAGCAGTTTTGCTGGACAAATAATTATTTTTTTTACATATATACCATAAAGTGGTTGTAAACCTCAGACATGAAATGTGAACAAAGCATATCCCTCTATTGTGTGTACTTCAATCCAGAGCATGTGTCATTTCTGTCTGCTGCCTTGTTTCTCTGCTATCTGCATGAGTTACATCTGACAGGTTTTCAGGACACAAGAGATAAAAAGGTGACAGGGGAGGGTTCTCCATCACACAGCCTGTGATTGACAGCCTTAGCTCTGTTCCTGTGTTTTAGTGTGAAGTGGGTGTGTCCTTCCCCTCCAATCAGCTCTCAGAGCTCTCCTCACTGAACTCTGTAGAGTGTAACTTCAGCTCTAGACCATCTGCTTTCTGAAAGCTCAGACAAGCTATATCAGTTCTGCACTTTGAATGGATGTAGAGAAGAAAAGACCGTAGATAAACAGGTACAACTTATGTAGAAGGTTTTCTTTCATCTCTGTGTATCATCTGAGGACAGTCACTTCACTGGTTATATCTAAGGGTTCACAACCACTTTATATTTCATCATGACATTCATCTTGTACATATGGTTGCTCCATTACCTAAATCCCTGTAGCTATTATATGATTAGCCTGAAATCTGAACCTGTAAAATCCAGGCTTATGGTTTCCAGGCTCCCCATGTAGTAGTTGTCAGAAATGCAAATTGTATGGAATCCTATATAAATAAGCACTGAAGAGTTGGCTCAGCAACACAGTTTCTCTAAAACCTATTTTAAAAAAACTGGCAGCTATTTGTGTATTTTCACTGTACAGTGTGGCTAGTAAAACATAATCTGTTTTGTTTCTACAGGCACGTGAACCGGAGTTATATCTTCTCCCTGGAGGCAGTAATGAGGACAGTACATACGGGTCAACTGTCACCTCTGATCAGCACCCTTATCACACGGAATACTCTGGATCTGATCACTCAGTCACCACTGTTACTGCCCCCACCTGGGATAAACCAGCACTGCAGCCAGCTAATCAGAACACTGTAACTGCAGCACAGCTACCCCAGGAAGATAATGGCAGAAGGAGCTACATTTGGAACAAAAAGGGTCAGGAGATTGTACCCATCTCCAATCAAATGCAATACCATGTTCAAATTGAAAACAGTGTCCTACCTCCAATCGACTTAGGTATTTCATTACTGGACCCCAATGCACTTAAATGTTACCCCACCATTTTACATTCCTGATATGTGTCTGTTGTACCATATACTTGTGTGAAAATATATCTGGTTCTGTTTGTATTGCTTCTTTTGTGTGAAATACCTGCTGTTCCTGCCAGTCCTCCTGCTTTCCTATCTCAAACCAACCATGTTAGTCATGAGCGTGCATTCATTCCAGCATGGTCAGTTTTCTGGCTGTGCAGGGAGGACAGCCTACCTGTCCTCCATTGGGCAGACTTGTACTGACATGTCACCCCACACAGGGTACTGTTGTTTCTCCTTCTCCAGCTCTCTAAGGACCTTATGCAGCTAAGAAAAGAGAATATTATCAAGATCACTTATTTAAAAAAGACAAAAACCAGTATGTGTCTATATATACAGTTAGGTCCATATATATATTTGGACACAGGCACAATTTTATTTTTTTTTCCAGTATTTACCAAAACATATTCAAGCTATAGTTATATACTGTATATGAGCTGAAAGTGCACACTCTGATTGTATGTACATCCAAATTGGAGGAAGGGTTTAGGAATTACAGCTCTTAAGAGTAGCCATCCCCAGTCAGCCCAGATTCAGCCAAACGCAGCAAAGCTGATTGGATGGCACTTCACAGTACAGATGGACAGTGATCCAAAACACACTTCAAAAGCAACCCAGGAGCTTTTGAAGGAAAAGAAGTGGAATATTCTGCAATGGCAGAGTCAGTCACCTGATCTCAACCCAATTGAACATGCATTTCACTTGCTGAAGGCAAAACTAAAAGTGAAAACAAAGAACAACCAAAGTCAGCTGCAGTTAGAGCCTGGGAAAGCATCAGAAAAGAGGAACCCAGTCTTTGGTAAGGTCCATGGGTTCCAGACTTCAGGCAGTCATTGCCAGTAAAGAATTCTCAACAAAATATTACAAATGAACATTTTATTTACGATTATATTCATTTGTCCAATTACTTTTGGTCCCTTGAAAAAGGGGGGATGGTTACTCTTAAGAGCTGTAATTCCTAAACCTTTCCTCCAATTTGGATGTACATACCCTCAAATTAAACCTGAGAGTGGGCACTTTCAGCCCATATCCATTATATAATTATAGCTTGAATATGTTTTGGTCAATACCTGGAAAAAACTAAATATATATATAAACAGATATCTTGCTTTTCATTTCTATTCTTTTTTTTTCTCTTTTTTTTTTTTACATGGTAGGGGTTCACATATAATTCAATAAAAAATGGCAGGCAAATGTGCATATTTAAAGAAGATTCCCCACCCAAAAACAGTAATTTCTTTCAAGCGGAGAACAATAAGACAAAGCTGATTATAGATAAAAACTACCATTGTATAGCTCAGACACTGTGTAAAACAGGGCATGCACAGAATAGTGGGAAGGGGACCAGTTCCTACAGGGAATAAAGTCATAAAATAATGTAAATATACAGTCAATTCTGGTTCTTCATAAAAACATATATGCCACCTTAATGGTTCTGCTTTATGGCTGTACTGAGCTTGAGGGCAGGTGGTTATTTGCCTCCCATCCGGTACTAGTAGAATATGTTGGACTGGTGCCCCCAAGGGGAGATACTTCACCATTCAGACATGGGACCCACACTCAGACATGCTGGGCATTATATTGTATCTGCTCCCTGATCAGACATGAGATACAGCACCACGGAAAGGGACCTCTTTCAGTACCAACTTCTTTACCACTCTGAGATGTCATGTGAACAAATGCTGACAGCCTCAAAAGAGGTTGGTGCTGGAAATATGAAAAGGTTTGCCATGGATATAATAAGTACATTTGAGTAGATATGGACCCCATCTGTAGAACACTACCTCCCTAAAGACTTTGATCGGTCCCCATTGGTCCTTAAAGTGTATAACCCCCACGACTGGCCCCCACAGTACTGCTTGCTGTCAAGGATTCCCTCTCTGCTTTCCTCCCAACTCCTTACCCTGAAAAACCTACCAATGCCTTCCCCAACTGCATCTTGTTTTCTTCCTTTTTCCACCTTGATTATTCTTTAAACCTGTTGCTTACTACACCGCCAACCATAACCTCCCTTCATATGGCCCCTTCTCTATGGTAATACGCTAAGTAACCCATTGATGGAGCAACAAGCAGAGGTGGATGCAACCTTATATTGCCCTTTAAAGTCTCTTTTTGTCAAACTCCACCGCTACTAGGAAAAACTATGTACCTATGTTTTAATGCTACTTACAGTCAATGTAAAGACCGTACGAAGATTTACGGTTGCATGTCTTCATCATTGGCAATGTAATATACAATTTATAATGACATTGTAGGGTAAAGAAATTTAATGAGAGAGAAAAGGTTTGGCACAATAAACCACGTTCTTTAAAACCATATACATGCAGTCCCCGAGTTACATACATCCGACTTACATACGACTCATACTTACAAATGGAGGGAGACAACAGGAAGTGAGAGGAAATCTACCGCTAGAAAGGGAAATTCACTCCTAGAAGAGTTGTCATGGGAAAAATGTGTCTTCATGTAAGCTTTATCAGCAATCCTTGTTTCTACGACAACTCAAAATTTTCAAAATCTCATTGCCACAGGGACAGAAAGTGAGTTGAACAGGGGCACAGACAGCAAAACAAACATTATAGGGGTGGTAACACTTCCCTATGCTATCCAAAAAAAAATTAAAAATAATTTTTTGGTTGGACTTACACTTAAAAAATGTACCTGTCCCAACTTACATACAAATTCAACTTAAGAACAAACCTACAGAACCTATATTGTTTGTACATAAAAAAAAACGAAATGTCGGCAACTAGGCGAATTTAAAAAAAATCTACTTTCTTGTATGCAAGGAGTAAAATATTCCATGGAACAACCAACTCTAACATGTTTCAGTCAAGAAAAGACCTTATTTATATCCTTAAGGCTATGGATAAGGCTGTGACTAAGGTCTTTTCTTGACTGATATGCATTAGCATCGGTTGCCCTATGGAATATTTTACTCCTTGCATACAATAAAGAAGACATCTTTTTTTATTTCACCTTGTTGCCGACATTTAGTCTTTTTGGATGTCCATGTATGGAGCAGATGGAGACTGCAGGTAATCCACCAATATTTTATGGAATTATCTCTGATTTGTATTTCTTACTGAATCACCTTTGACCAGAACAGTTAATATATATAGCCATTATAACTATAGTTAGACTTTCTTACAATTGTAGTTGTGTTTTACACATTCTGCATGACTTTGCTTTTTTTTCTTACTGTTGTAATATTTTTGGGTGATTCAGTTTCCTATATTATCTTATGTTCAGAATGTATATAAAATTACTAGTGACAGAGACCTGTAAGTAGGGGAAGGATGAGCGTTGCCCTTAGCTGCCAGTAAGATGCTTAAATGAGATCTAAAGTCACAGCATACATTTTATAACATCAGCAATGTAATAACAACACAAACAATAATGATTTTGGACAACCCAGTATAAGCTTACTTGAAAAATATTTCATGTTGTGAGTTCTGGCCGTCTGCTGGCCATATCTTTCCACAACTTCCTGTATTATCTGCATGCTTTGCTGCTTTTCCTCAATTTGTAAGGACTACATATCCCATGGTACCTCGCTGCCTGCAATCAGTGACTCCTGTACTGACCCCGCCTCCTGAAACTCCTCCTCTCAGCTCCTCTGTAGTTCAGAAGGCAGGCTCTGTGAAATGTGACACAGCAGTGCCTACATACAGGGCATAGTGACTACGTGTCACAGAATTAAAGGAAGTAAATGGGTTGGAATCTTCAGAAAGTAAGTTTACAAACTTCGAGATCCTTCAGATTATTAGGAGTCGGCTAGAAATAATTGAAATACAATGTGGAAATGAATATATGACTTTACATTTTGACCACTGATGTGTGTTTAATTTTGTTTTCAAGCATGGCTTTTATAAGCATATCCATTCTTTTCTTCTGTTTTTATTACACCTGATTAACATTTTTCTTTTCATTATATCTATAATTCTGTCCATCAGGAAAAATCTCCAATGCTCCCAATAAAAAATCAGATGCTGCCAACTACAATGACACCAAGAAATTATCAGGTAGAAACACGACGGGGGATTCTGGGATTGAGCACTCCCTCCTAGAGGTGGATACCGATCGTTCTCACCGCAAACGGTAATTGCAAATATATATAGATATATATATAGATAGATATATGAAAAGCAGTATGAAATATGATGTAAATATATATAAACTGTGTATATAAGGATAGATAATAATAAGTACAACATTCTATTTTTGATTTGCAGTCAAGAAAGGCATATAGCTGCAAACCCTGCAAACCATCAGTCCAGGAGTAAGGATGCCCAGGTAAAAAAAATGACCAAAAGATTTTGTAATACCTTTTGATTCAGATGTTTGGAGCCATCATGTGCACTCTTCAGTCAAACCATGTTACCAGGAAGTAAAAGAATGTTTCCCAATGTAGGGATTTTATACATCTTGTTCCAGCTTGGATCAATGTAAGTACATACAGTATATACCAGTGGTCTCCAAACTGTGGCATGGGAGCCAGATGTGGTCCTTTACTTGCCTTTATCTGGCCCTTGGGGCACTATTACACTAACTGACACCAATGATGGGGCACCATTCCTCCCAATGACACCATCAATGGCACTATTCTTACCACTGATACCAACAATGAGGCCTTCTTCCTCAAATTAATACCAATGATGAGGCATTGTTTTTTCCCACTGATGCCTGGGCATCTTCTACTCTCACTGTCCACGGTCTGGCCCCCTCTAAAGGCTGAAGGACAGCAAACTGGTCCTTTGCTTAGAAAGTTTGGAGACCCTTGGTATAGCATACCTAGCCAATGCCTCCGGAAACTGGAACCATGGTCAGAGGTTTTCTGTAGTCCACCAGAGAGTTGGGAATATTTCTGAGTACAGCACAGGAGGCATTGGTTCAAACAATTTCTGGCAGGATCAACAGGATTGGCTGTTGACTGGGCGTTATAAAAGCTTGTGTCCTAGCTGCTGAGAATTTTGACAGCTGTCAGCATTGATCAACGACAGATCAGAAGGAAACCTGGCACCCAATGAGGCACTTCTTTTACCATTATATACCCATGTCTATGGCTCTCCAGCAGATGTGACTCTCAAGGCTGGAATCCTGTCTGACCACCATCTTGTTATTGCCCCTCATTTGTGGCTAGACTGTGTATTTAATATGGTCCTGTTATTCAGGGTGCTTGTCTTAAAGTATAAGTTCACCTTTGGGAACATGTTACATGTTCCACCCGTTTTTAGGGTGGAATATGTAACTTGTTCCCATAGCTGCAGCTGTTCCCAACGTCCCCCCTCCATCTGACAGATAGTACAGGGAGATGTTTCCCCGTACTATCTGTCATATTTGAAAACAGCGTGGCTCCGCCCACACGGCCGCATCACTTATTCACAGTGTTCTGTGAATGAGTTCTACAAGTACTGGCGGCCTTAGCGGCTGTCAGTTTGTAGTTTTCAATGAACTACCATGGCGCTGTGGAGCACCATGGTAGTTCACTGAAGCTTCCTGTCAAAATATCTGCTTGTTCGTACATCCCATACGGCAAGAAGATATTCTGACAGGTCTGCAGGAGACCTGCATGACATCAGTGATGTACTGATCGCTGGTGCAATGCTTTCCAGGCTCCTTTAGACAAAAATAAAAAATGCACATTTTTTATACCTGAAAAAAATGTGCATTTATTATTTTTGTCCAAAAGGTGAACTTATCTGTTATGGCTGAGCATGGGTCTGGTAATTGGTTATCTTTCTGGTTGATGGTTTGTTATGCTATGGTTAAAGTGAGGTTCAAATACCAATAAAGGACCATGGCCAATTTTTGCCATACAAAAGACATTTCTGAAGTAGGCACCGTTACTCCAGTGATCTCCACTTGCTGCTGGGTCTCGCACCGAGTGGCTGCCCTACTGCATTCTGAACACAGGGCACCATTCAGAGATTGCTTTGCATTTTCCGAATGAATGCAAAGTATTCTCTGATTGGATGAGGTGCAGGTGGTCTCCACCTCATCCAACCAGTGAGTTATTTGCATTCATTCAGAAAATGCAAAGTATTCTCTGAATGGCGCCCATGTTGAGCGGCTGACCTCCCCTATTCACTGCATCAGGCCAGCCACTCAGCACAGGATGTACAAGTGGAAATTTCCAGCTTCCAGTGGTATCAGCCAGGTCTACAGGACTAAAAAACAACCCCCCATGTTATGGAGATAAGGAGAAGGGAAGGTATAGTCCTAACATACTTCCTGTCTTTGGGTGATATCAATGCCTCCTTTATAGATACAATACAGTAAGTGAGTGTTGTCACCCTAATAGGATCACCAGATGAAAATAACGGAAATGAAAACTAATGCAGTCAGCAGATTTAAGGACTGGCAAGCTGCAAAATATACAACTTTGGTTCTTAGGGGAAATTTTTTTAGCAAACTGACTTAAGTGTGGATCAGATTATTGCCATTGTGGCAAAACAGCTGCATCATGCTTGGCTAGCTCTAGTCTTTTGTAGTGTATTTATCCTGTACCTCTTCCACATCTGATCATATGTTTTTACAGTTTGGTGGTACTTCTTTTAGACCTCTAGTAGAGCCGACACATTACAAGCCTCCTCCGTCTCCACCACTTCTGCCCGATTTCCCAACAATTGAGCCATCAAAACACCAGATTCTAGCACATGGTAAGCACCGAAAATCTGATTTATTATTAAACACAATGTTACATCCTGCCGTTTAGGTTTGCCTCCTTACACTGTCATTAGGAATGACTGTTGCTGTTGTATCGTTTGCAAAGATGGAAGGAGAATGCAGCTGAAACATAGGAAGTCCTGCTGCAGCAGAAATAGTGAGACTTTGAGGCACAGTAAGCAGGAGGGATGCCGCTGTCCCATCCATCACATGTGCAGCAAAGGTGATGGGCGGCCTCAGCCAGTGCCTCGCCACAAACCATTGCCTGCTGCATTTCACCCCACCCACCAGAGCTTAGTCATAGAGGACCTCCATGCATGGGGCGAAATGCGTCAATAGGTGTTCTTTGTGGTGAAGCACTGGCTGAGGCCACCATCACCTTTATTACATAGAGGACCTCAGAGACTAATCCCTGGTGGGTGAGGCAAAATGCATCAGCAGGCATGGTTTGTGGAGAGGCACTGACTGAGACCGCCCATCACCTTTTCTAAACATGGGCTGGATGGAAAGCGACAGCCATCTTACTAGTTTGTCATTTCTGAATGTGTGCATCAAGATGCCAGCACTCCCTTTCCTGAGGACCAGTGGAAAGACTTTCCGTCCTGCTTTGAGCTGCACTCTAAGCTCTTTTCTAGGCTCTGTGGCATGTTAGCGTTTGAAGGGATTCCAGAGGGATACAAGGCAGTGGGGCAACTCATCATAGCCAAAATTTCAGTTTTGTATGGTATAGGGTTTTAAATGTATATGTTTGGTGATCTTTGTATTGCATTCAATCCCAGAAATAGAAACCAATTAGTGATAAAGCCAGATTTGACCTTATAGAAATATTTTGATATGCAATAGCAGAACTAACTCTATAGCCACTAACGTGGCATCTTCATATCCAACACACCAGATCGTCCCAACAGGCAGCACCAGGTGTAATGGTGCCTACTACTATACCTATTCTGTAGTGGTGACGATATATAGCCAACATCACTCCCTGGGGCTTATCAAGCTAGGTCATGTACCTATATGTGGATTAATGTCCTTCATATGCCATGGTAGACAAAGGTTGACAAAGTCTGTTTACTATGAGCAATGATTAGGGTGGGATCCAAGGAAGTTCGAAAATTCAGCACAGAGAGTATAGGGCAAGTTTGGATGCTCAGAGAGCGTTGTGGCATGTAAGCAAAGCACAGCTTTTGTGATAGGAGAACCAGTACCAAGCTTGCAGTTTAGGTATTAGGCCCTAGTTCAATGATACTAGGCTTCATAAAAGGAGATAAATACCATAGTATTCAACAAATTCCTTTCTCTTTTTATGTTTCTTACATTCTATTTTGGTGCAGTCTGCATTAGGGATGTGCATATACACTGTTCAAACAAATTAAAGAAACACTTTAAAAACAACTTTAGATCTCAATGGGGAACAATATCATGCTGGAAATCTATACTGATATGGAGTGGGTAATGTGTTAGGAACGTAGGGATGCTCCAGCGTTTGATGGAAATGAAATTTATAAGTCTACAGAGGACTGAATTCAATGACACCCCGAAAATCAAAATGAAAGAATATTGCAACAGTTTTGTCCATTTTGCTGAAATTTAATTTCAGCAACTCAAAATCATACTGAGTAGTTTGTATGGCCCCCACATACTTGTATCCATGCCTCACAATGTCGGGGCATGCTCCTAATGAGACGACCAATGGTGTCCTGGGGTATTTCCTCCCAGATCTGGACCAGGGAATCACTGAGCTCCTGGACAGTCTGAGGTGCAACCTGGCAGCGTCGCATGGACCGAAACATGATATCCCAGAGGTGTTCTATTGGATTTAGGTCAGAGAGCCATTTACTGGTATCAATTACTTCATCCTACAGGAACTCCCTGCCTACTCTCGCCACATGAGGCCAGGCATTGTTCTGCACCAGGAGGAACCCAGGACCCTTTGCACCAGCGTAGGGTCTGACAATGGGTCCAAGGATTTCATCCCAATACCTAATGGCAGTCAGGGTGCCATCGTCTAGCCTGTAGAGGTCTGTGCGTCCCTCCATGGATATGCCTCCCCAGACCATCACTGACCCACCACCAAAATGGTCATGTTGAATGATGTTACAGGCAGCATAACGTTCTCCACGGCTTCTCCAGACCCTTTCACATCTGTCACGTGCTCAGGGTGAACCTGCTCTCATCTGTGAAAAGCACAGGGTGCCAGTGGTGGACCTGCCAATTCTGGTGTTCAATGGCAAATGCCAATCGAGCTCTATGGTGCCGGGCAGTGAGTACTGGGCCCACTAGAGGACGTTGGGCCCTCAGGCTCTTGAAGTCTGTTTCTGATTGTTCGGTCAGAGACATTCACACCAGTGGCCTGCTGGAGGTCATTTTGTAGGGCTCTGGCAGTGCTCATCCTGTTCCTCCTTGCACAAAGGAGCAGATACCAGTCCTGCTGATGGGTTAAGGACCTTCTACGGCCCTGTCCAGCTCTCCTAGAGTAACTGCCTGTTTCCTGGAATCTCCTCTATGCTCTTGAGATTGTGCTGGAAGACACAGCAAACCTTCTGCCAATTTCACATATTGATGTGCCATCCTGGAGGAGTTGGACTGCCTGTGCTACCTCTGTAGGGTCCAGGTATTGCCTCATGTTACCAGTAGTGACCCTGACCCTAGCCAAATGCAAAACTAGTGAAAAACAGTCAGAAAAATTAGTAGGAAAAAAAATGTCAGTGGCCTCCACCTGTAAAACCATTCCTGTTTTGGGGGTCAACTCATTGTTGCCCATCTAGTGCACCTGTTGTTAATTTCATTAACACCAAAGCAGCTGAAACTGATTAACAACCCCTCTGCTACTTACCTGACCTGATCAATATCCCAGGAGTTTCATTGACTTGATGCTATACTCTGATTAAAAAGTGTTCCTTTAATTTTTTTGAGCAGTGTATGTTACGTTGTTCCTCCATCTATTGTCCAAGTATAGGGACACATCCATTTATAACTGTTCTTTCGGTAGTCTTTGGTTATATACCTGATGGTACATTTTTACATATCACAGCCACAATATTGCTAACTTGGATTTTTTTCTCTCTGGAGAAACTGTTCTGGAGCAGCTAAATCGGGTAAGAGCAGAGCGGATGCAGCTAGAAAAATCACGGGAAGAACTGATAAAGAGAACCAAAGCATTGCTGGAGCAACAAAAACTCAGACGTCAGCAAGGTACTGGTCGGTATTGATTTGCTCAAGGCTTATTTCCTTTGGGTTGAGGGTTTTTCTAACCTAGGAAGCGCAGAATCAAAGGGTGCGGCAACAAATGTGGCTATTAGTGATGTAATTGAGAGATTACAGGTCCAACAATGATTTTTTTGTCTGCATTGTCTCCCGCAATCAGTAATAACCAATCACTCAATGTTGCAATCTTTGTGTAAAGCAATAGCAATGAAACCTATTAGGTCTGAATGGGAAGCAAACCAGAGATTGTTTTCTTTGGGTTTAATTTAAAATCACATGGGGAACCTGTCATACACAACAAAATATATAAAGCAGGCACCATAAGATTTTCACTATGAAGTCAGAGCTCAGACTGCACAGCTTGGCATCTCATAATACCATCCATGCATCTCTACTGGCCACAGAGACATTTGCTTTGCATTGCAAGAAGATAGACTGCATGATCTGCAGCTCATGTTGGATTTTACATACTGATTGTACTGAGATTCCAAGTGTCTTGGGGTGCTCAGGGAGATTTTTTTTCCTACAACTAAAGATACACGATATGGCCATAGGTTTGTGGAGCCCTGTAGGAGGTTTCTTGAGATTCTAAAACCATGCACATTAATATGAAGTTTGCTACCCCCTTTGGGGTTATAAGACCCATCACTCTTTTGTAAAGCCTTTCTACAAGATGTTAGAATGTATCTGTGGGAATGTGTGCCTATTTAGGCAAAAGAGCATTTGTGCGGTCAAATACTCAGGGCATTTGTTCAGCGAGAATGCAGAGGAATGCAGTTCCGGCACCTCCAGCATTGGATGTATTTAATGGCAAGGGGTGCTGGAGAGTCTATTGTTGCTGACTGCTTAGAGGTTTATTGTTGCTGGAGAAGATCTATTTTTGCTGAGAGGGGGTCTTTTGTTGCTGGTGGGGGATTTGTTTCTGGGGATAGGTCTTATGTTGCTGGGTGGTCAATTGTTGCTGGGAGGGATCTATTGTACATGGACTGGTATTTTCTTGTGAAGGGAGGTCCATTGTTGATGGGAAGGTCTACTGTTGCTGGGGGAATCTGTTATCGCTAGCTGCAGAGGATCTAATTTACTGATTTTCTTGCTAACATTACCAAATTCCATACAAATTACTTAGCACCACAAAATGATACCTGTGTCTGTATTCTATAAAAGGGGCAGTACTGGGAGGTGGGTAGGGGGTTGAACCAAGCAATGGTGCTCGGAGGTGGGTATGCGGCAGAAACAAGAGGGGTTCAGTAGGGTTGAGGTCAGGGCTGTACGCAGGCCACTCAAATTTCACCACACAAACAATATCAAACAATAGGGTTGATTTACTAAAGGCAAATAGACTGAGCACTTTGCAACTACAGTTGCTCCAGAGTTTAGTAAATGAGGGGAAGCTCTGCTGACTTCCATCATCCAATCATGTGCAAGTAAATTGCATGTGATTGAGTATTCTTTGCAAAGTGAAGTCTCACCTCAATTACTAAGCTGTGGAGCAACTACACTTGGAGAGTGCACAGTCTATTTCCCTTTAGTAAATCAACCCCAGTGGCTTTATGGTGTTGATTTTGTACAGTTAAACTGGAACAAAAAAGGACCTTCCCAAAACTGTTGCCTAAAGGAAGCCATAGATGAATCGGGTTTTCTTTCCTTCCACCATGGGTGAAAAAAAACTTGAGTCCCCCATCAACACTGACTGTGGCCTACTGCCTCCTGCAGTGCTATTGTGTTCTGCTGGCAGGGGGGCACAGGGAGCCTTCCAGGCCAGGATAACACAATGATTACTGCTAGCGGCTATAGCCGCGGACAGGAACCCATTGCTAAAACTCCGACAGGCTGGTTGTACTCAAGTCAATCAATGGATCAACTTGGGTACAATCATTCTGCCCATAGATGGATAGAATCTCGCCTGGTCCCTGCTGAACTGGCCGAGATTTGATCCATCTATGGCGGTTTAAGGCTATGTTCATATTGACCTGTAAAGTATTTTATTGGAATGCTGCATTTTACTGCACTGTACAATTATCCAATGCCAAAAACACAGGTTACATCAGCTAGTGTGAACAAGCCCTTTGTGTCTTTCCATACTGTAGTAGTAACAGTGCCTTCACTAGAAACACCCAGGCTCAATCATTATGAAAGGTGTCCCCATACTTGTGCCAGTATAGTAGGTGTGATGTCCTGTCCACAAACCTTTCGGAAATATAATATACAATGCACTTCTGTACTTATGTTAGTTACAACATCTTTCTATAATGACAAGTGTAATTTAGGAGCCATGCCATTGCCAATGTTTCTACAAGTCAATAGACATTTTTTACCATCTCATAAAAAATGAACTTTGAATGGTACTAATATAATGGTACCAATAAACAAGCAACAGCAAAACATTCTCTGGAAGGCCAGCCTTAGTTGGCGATGGCCAATCATGCTGATTTTGGATGTGGCATTGTGGTGTACCGCAGATCTCCCCATACATTCCCAAAAAATCTCTCTCTAGTCCATCTTCTGTTCCATGAAGATTGGTGATGGGGGTCTGCATTGCACGCTCAAGTGTGGATGTTTATGTGCAGATTGTATGTCTGCTATAGATGAGTGAGCAGTCACTTTTATAATTCCTGACTACTATGTAACATCTTTGTATAAGCCATGTGGACAGTGTGTGTTTGGTGCTACGCACATGGACAATTGGGACCAGCAGCTGCTTCCATGCAGCCACTGTGTCCTAGTAGGCGTGAAAGGGACTGTCTATATGTTGATGCACAGAACACCTGCGCAACCCTTTGCATGGGGCTATGGACAGGCACGCCAGTGTGAATGAGGCATTAAAGGACATCTGTACCTATAGAAATAGTAGACTGGAATTGCTACACTTTCTCTGAAAATGTGAGTTGCCTGGCTATCTTTGCCTTCCACACTTTCCAAGATTCTGACATGGAAGTGTACAAATCAGGAAAGCCAGAATTATGTCAGAGCTCCTGATGGTCAGGCACTTAGAAAGTTACAGAGCAACTGAATCGCTCTACCAGCCAAGGAACCAGTATTTTCCTTTGTACATGTTTACTTTGAATATTTTCTTTTAGCAAGAGACTCCTGGAAAAAGAAGTATTTTGAGACCAAGAAAGTCACATCTGCCCTGGAGGAGACTTTTAACAAGCTGAATAAAGAGCTGGAGGTTTACTACCAGAAGATTCTGGGACAGCTAGCAGCCCGAGACAGTAAGAAGCGCGCCAAGCACCCCACGTTGGCCGCCAAGTCCAAGGTACCTGACTGCCAAGATTCTGTATAGGGGAAAAAGTCAAACTGTTTGGGGAGACCTTAGAATGGTTCTAAAGGCTGAAGGGCTTTTTTTTTACTTTTTCTCGATCCAACGATGTGTACGGGAGCTTAGGCTGTATCCGGGTCTCTCCCTCCTCATTGGTTCCCACTGCTGTCAATCACAGTCAGTAAGCCAATAAGGAGGGAGTATAATGGACATGTAGAGCAATGCTCAGGAGTGAGCACACACCAGTGCCCCCTTAGCTTATTATTGGGGGCTCTGGTCAGAGCTAGGAATGCCATGGGGGATCTGAAAAAAGGAGGATCGGGGCTGCTTTGCGCAAAACCATTGCCCAGAGCAGGTAAGTATAACATGTTTGTTTGGTAAAAAAACAAAACGGTAATATCACTTTAAAGTGTATGTATAGGAAACAGTTTTTTTTAGCTTTGGAAAGAGAAAGGAAAAGTTTAAACTCTACCCACTTTTTGTTTCCATGTGCTGTTGGGGAGATTTCCCTTTTACTTCCTGTTCCAGCAACGCAACAGGAAGTGAGAGGCAATCTCTACAAATTTAAAGGGTAACTCCAGTGTGGTGGAATAAAGACACAGCAAATAAAAAAATGGTATAGCATATAAAATTGCTTCACAAGCCATATTGTAATTTAATGTTATTAAAATGACCTTTCCTTTTCAATCTGCAGCCGCTGTAATTTTCTGTAAAATGCAATGCAGTATGGCACCCTGGAAGCATTCTGTACACCCTTGGTGTACACGCTGCCCCCAGAAATGTAATTTCCTGCTTGTCTGATTGGCTCACTCATTTTTGCAAAAAGCCAGTCATAGATTCTAGGCTCGTTCAGCAGGGACCAGTCGAGATTCAAACCATGTATGGGCAGGCTGAATGTACACAAGTTAATCAATCAATTAACTTGTGTACAACCAGTCTGTCCGATTTTACATGCAATTATTGCTAGCGGCTATTATAGCACACATTTAGTCATCTCCTGCAATAGGAATGACAGTTTTGGTGAGATACTCCCTATAGGGTTATATAATAATAATAATAAATAAGGGATGCAGACCCTACAGCTTTTCTCATCAGAACACTGAAAGTGCACCAGGTGATTATATTGAAGCAGACCCTCCTATTTATTCTGCAATCAGTCTGGTGAAATAAACAAAAGGTTGTTAAAATCTCTGCAATGTACAATGATCACCCAGAGGGGGTTGTTTTTTTCTCCTTAACAAAGGCAAAGTTACTGTTTAAACCTGCCTCCTAGACAACTGTCACCATTGGAAGATTTACCCTTACCTTTGGATTTCCCATCCCTTGACGATGGTCACCAGGACAAATAGAGAGGGGAAATCTACTCTGTAGGGACATAGACAGCAATGAAAACAATGGGTGGAGGCTGGTTGGTAAGTTGAGCTGGGAATGTTTCTTAGCAATAAAAACATGACAGTGTTTGCAACACCTAAAATACAATAGAAAATATGGCTATACATATTCTTTAACTGGAAAAAAAATGCCCATTAAATCCGATAGATATTGCTGGCAGCGCTGATGAATCTGGGAAAATCCAACAGGACGGTTGTACAGATGTCAATCGGTAGATCAACTTCTGTACAACTACAGTGCCCATACATGGTTCGAAATTCGGCTAGTCCCTGCTGAACCAGCCAAATTTGGATCCATGTATGGCTGGCTTAAGTCATGAGCGACTGCACATCAGTGTTCAGGGAGGTGGTCAAAGGTGGTAAAAACCCCTGCTCAACTTCCTGGTTTTACAGTCCCCTGGCCAGTTCTGTGAACACAGCTTGAAACTAACATCACTTCCTCCAGAATTGAGAAACCTGTTCTGTGTATTCTGATCCTTAAATCACTTTTTACTGTGACCAGACATGTTAATTTTGTCTTTTTCAATGTGAAACCTTTACAGAACTCTACAATTATAAAGATAACCACCAAACAGCGTGAGCTGGATGAGCTGAAGCGCAAGTCTGAGAACGCCAGGATCAAACTCCTCATTGAAATCAAGGTATTCTTACTTTAGCAAACTCTTCACTAATCCAAAGGTGATCTGAGTGACAAAATTTCCCAGCACATGACAGAAACTAGAAGTGTGCAGGCATGGTATGTTAAAGCTGAACTCCAAGCAATATATAAACTAGTTTCATATTCAATTAAAATAGCATATATATATACAGTGGGGATCGAAAGTTTGGGCACCCCAGCTAACAATTTGTATTAATGTGCATAATACAGGTCTCAGCTTTGCAAAGGGGGCAGTGCATGCTATAAATTCTGCAGGGTGCCCAAACTTTTGCAGACTTTTTTGTTTTGTTATTTTGAAAGTGTAAATGATGGAAATAAAATCTAACTTTTGTTGACATATTATAAGAATGTGTAATCTGTAATTTGATGCCTTTTGGAGATTTTTCCATCTTTCCTTGGCTTCTTTATGCACATTAATACAAATTTTTAGCTGGGGTGCCCAAACTTTTGATCCCCACTGTATATATACACATATATAATTTTAATTGAATATAAAACTAGTTTATAAATAAAAAAACACAACTTTTTAAAATCTTAGCATCCTGTGCTCCCCTTTACAGCAATGCTCAGAGTGGAAGAGGGAAGATCTGCATTATAAGACAATTGGGGCTGTGTTGCTTTGCACAGTGCTGTCAGTCTAAAATGGTGAACATGCTTGCAGAAGAGGGAAGAGCAAAAGAATGACCTTATGCAGTCTGCTTCTCCATCATCCATTCAGTGAGGTCGTCCGTGACATGTCTATATTACTTAATTGCAGTGGAGGATAGGGACCAGGCTGTGCTACCCCAAAAAATATAAAAAAATAATAATCAATACCATAACAAATCATCTGTAGAAATAAAAAGAAGTGCATTCAACCATTACACCAATGCATTAATAAATGTATAAGAACATTAAAATAATTAATGACACAACTGCTGTGCAAATTATTTAATTATTGTATAAATTTATTGATGCATTGATGTGTTGATTGAATGTATATTTTATTTATATTTTTTTTCTGGGGGATAGCATTGTTTGTTGCATATAAAGTTGTTTTTTTTAATTTTTAGATCATTTAGATATTTATATAGTGTTGAGGAGGGGGTTAGGGTGATCGCAGAAATTTTTGTATTTGACAGATGTGCCTGAATCACAAGACCCATATCTGTATCTATCTACTTGTCTGTTCTTTAGCTTTAAAACATACTGTAAATCCCAGTTTCCTTAGTTACGTGATCCTGAGTTAGACCCATGTCACACCATCGATTTTGCTGTTGGCAGGAACTCTTGTATGTTTCACTTTCATGCTGCATGAATGAGTGTGCTGTGTCCTGCATGGTGATCCTGCTGCTGGCAAGTCCTAGTTAAGGAAATTTCTTCCCATTTCCTGTTCACAAGGCATTAGGATGTGGATTGCCAGCATGAGGGACAATCCCAAATTTGACAGATGTCATTGCCACAGGTGTTACCATCAGATTCACCCACTACTCTTATCCTAGTGACAACAGTAAAATTTTAAAGTCCCCCCTCACTTTCGATGCCAGAAGCAATGGGGACCAGGCCGGCAAGTAAATATGAATCTGCAGATAGCACTAAGAATTAAATTGTTAGGAAAAAAAGTGCTTTTCTTTTTCTGTTTTAGATGAGGAAACAAGCATCTTTGGATCTGGATGTGCTAAAAGCTGAATTAGCTCAGAAGAAGGCCCAATCTGGAATAACCAGCCCACCATTGTATTCCATGTGATGTCCCATCCATACCGAGCACACGGACAGTGTTATAGTGACATACTCTTCCACTTATTGTACATTTTATTTTCAATTCTTCAGTGAACGTCCAGGGAAGTAGAACTGATGGTTTATGCGGAAACCTTTTTTTACGTGGACTGACTATAGCATGGACTTTTTCTCTTTTGTTTTAAATAAAGAATAATTTATAGAAAACACTCACATCATGATACAAAAATTGAAAGACGAAAAGAAAAATATGATTGAGACATGTTGCTCTAAAAGTCCACAAGGATATCACTCTAATTGTGGGAACATTCACCTTTCTAGGAAAGTTTTTTTTTTTTTTTTTGCTGTATAATGACTTTGTATATATTTTCATTGTGATAGTCAGGACTCTTTTAGTTTGGGCGGTTTAGCCCATTAGCCCACATTTAGCCCATTTAGATTTTCTGAACTTCTTGACTTTTGGTCTACATTATATGGTAAGTACACATTTTGAGTTATTACTGCAAAGTTTACATAAAAGTTATTTTTGATGCATTTCCCATATACTACACTCTTGCTGCTCTGTCTAATTACATTTCCTACACAGGCTTTAGATACCATCTGGTGGTTACCTAGAGCATACGTCAGACAATACAATCAGGTTTTGTAGGCCTAGAGACTTTGATCTGTTATAATCACTATGGATCTAAGTGGATCCCTGACTGTGCTATGGTAAGAGCCTAAATGCACAAAATCACTGCATCTTTGGGCACCCAGGAGGCATAGGTGCAGCATCCAGCCCTGCTGCCAGCAGCCTGTCAAAATCCATAACAGACTAACATATGTGGCAACTGGACACTGTACTCAAGGTCAGATGAATGCAGGAATTCTGTGCTCTGCAGGAACTGATACAGTCATCTTATCTAAGGACTGGTAAGCGTTTGGATGCTATGCAGAGCGGTACTTGTGTTTAGGACCCTATGGGGTTGATTTACTAAAACTAGAGTGCAAATCTGGTGCAGATGTACATGGTAGCCAATCAGCTTCTAATTTCAGCATGTTCAATTAACCCCTTCCTGCCCAGTACTGCAGAACGAAATGAAAACGAGAAGCGCACCAACCTTGCGCATTACCTCAGTAACCAAAATTTATTAATTATAAAAATATACTCACAAACAGCGAATAAAATCAGGCATGTAAGTCCTCAAAGGGACTTGAAGACAGCGCGAATCCCATCAAGGGGATGGATGTTCAGTACAGCTGACGCGTTTCGAAGGGTGTCCCTTTTTCATCAGAGCATCGTTCTGCAGTATTGGTAGGGCTTCCCCAGCCTTGTTTGGAGCCGCACAACCCTACATGCATTGGTGGTCGATTTTTCCAGGTCTGGTTCCATCCATTCGCCACCTGTCTGGGTCCTACAGCGCAGGAGAATTCGTTTTTGATTTACTTTCCTGCCCAGTGTCATAAGTACAGTGTCAGTGCTTTTTATTAGCATTGTTCACTGTATTAGTGTCATTGGGATGTCAGTAGCAGTTAGTCAGTTCCCACCCAGTGTCAGAATGCTCGCCGCAGTCCCGCTATAAGTCGCTGTTTGCCGCCATTACTAGTATAAAAAAATATATATATATAAATTCCAGTATATATACCGCCATTTGTAGACGCTAGAACTTTCATGTTTTGTTTTAGCAAAGACATGTAGCAGAATACATTTTGGCCTAAATTTATGAATACATAAATACATTTGATTTACTGGATATGTTTTATAGTAAAAAGTCAAAAATATATATATTTTTTTTCAAAATTGTCGGTCTTTTTTTGTTTATAGCGCAAAAAATAAAAAACACACAGGTGATCAAATACCACCGAAAGAAAGCTCTGTCTGTGGGAAAAAAAGGACATTAATTTAATTTATGTACATTGCATGACTGCACAGTTGTCAGTTAAAATAATCCAGCGCCGTATCGCAAACAATGGCCTGGTCAGGAAGGAGGGTAAATCCTCTGGAGAGCCCATGGTTAAGCTTTGACAAAAAACCTGGAAGCTGCACTAAATTTTGCACTCTCCAGTTTTAGTAAATCAACCCCATAGGGTCTTAAACACAAAAACAGCTCTGCATACCATCCAACCGCTTACCAGTCCTTAGATAAGGTGACTGCATCAGTAATTTTTTTTTTAAGGCCATTTTTTTTTCTCCTTATTTTTACCCACTGATCCTGCCAGACACACACTTCTAGGGTGACCACACTCATTCACTGCTCTCTGTGATTTGACCCCAGGCTGCTCTCCTGATTTGGACTACAAACACCTCCCCTTCTCCTCATGTCCAGTACATACGGGAAGATGGGTTTTGTAGTTAGTAGTTTGGTACACAGAATATTACAAGCAAACTGTATTTCTATCAGGATCATTGGGTATTTTTTCTGTATTTACAGAAAATGTTCTTAGCCTGAGAAAAAAAATAAAGCCTCCAGTCTAAGAACTGGCAAGCTTCAGTTTGACATTTTTGTTCTTGGGCTTAGATATACTTTAATTCCATCACTGAGGACATAGTTTCTGATTTACCATCTTCCTGAGGTCCACAAGAAGAATTTTGACAACTCTTGTCAGTACCTGAACTTTTAGGACATTTGCATCCTATTTTTTTTTGTGAACTGGTGTATATTTTACTTAGAGCCGATTCTCACCAGATGCAGTCCAGTGCACTTTTATCCTGCATCAAAAATGCATTGTCAGAGTTTTTAACATGGAATCCAATAGCCCTAGTTCACACCAGTGCAGTACGTTCCAGTGCAGTCAACAACAGTAGGGAATGTTGCAAACCGCATCAAAAAAGAACCGGAATGCACATGTCCTCAATTGAGATGAAGAAAAAAGGAGGGGAAAAAAATTACTCTACAACGCATAAAAATGCACCTGAACACCTCAAACATGCACCAGAATGCATTAAAAACGCACGTGCAGAAACACATCAAAACACAGAAGGTTTGGTGTGAACCAGCCCTTAAAAAGTATTGAATTTAGGTCTACTAATAACTAGAACTATAACCAGCTGAAAGATAAAAATAAACCTTAAAATATATTTTATTTGAAAAAATATTTTCAGTAATGTAAACAGATGATTATTTATTAGCCATCCTCTTTTTTTTTTTTTGCCCAACCTTGTGAAATCTGAAAACTCTCTTGAGGCTGAGCCTGCACAGCAAGAGTTAACTGCTCATTTATTCTAGGGCAGGGGTGGGCAACTGTGGCCCTCCAGCTGTTGGTGAACTACAAGTCCCATCATGCCTCTGCCTTTGGGAGTCATGCTTGTAACTCAGTTTTGCAAAGCCTCATAGGACTTGTAGTTCTACAACAGCTGGAGGGCCACAGTTGCCCACCCCTGTTCTAGGGGAAAGTAAAGGCACTTTAATTAACCAGATCCTCCACTCTCCCCCATGCTCTGGCAGTGGACTGTCCCTCTGCATCATTACAATCAATATAAGGCCTTGGATGCTGCATTGGTCTTGATGAGGTCAGGACCTTAGACCACTGCAGCATGGGGGAGAAAATGCTGTGGGGACTGGTATAGCAATAGCAAATAAATTTTCTTTTCTATGCCCTTAAACATAAACGGGCAGTTGTCCCTTGCAGTGCGGGTGCAGCCCAACTGTAAGGAAACATTTCCAGTTTTCCCAGAGTTGGGCTTTAAATCACCATAATTTACACTATTTAATTTATTTTCCAGACTAGCTGATTGAGATGAAAATCATAAAATTTTGCTTTAGGATCATCTACAATTTAATACCCAGCAGCAAATCATTTGTGTTCCTGGGCTATAGGTGATGGGTCATCAGCAGCAGTTACGGTATTAACGCCTTCCACATGGCCTTGGTTTGTTGCTGGGCTACTGGAACATCAGAATAATCCAAGAGGTCTCCATTCCACATCCCAATCCCTCGGAGGCCGAGCTTCTTGATGTAGGCTGCCTTCAGTGTTATACTCTCTGGGTCGTCGTACCACACCTGATGGGTTTTCCCCGCCGTGTCCTGGTAAACATTTTATATAAAGTGTCTAATGATCTGAATGGAAAGCACAAAGAGCAAAATACTGCAATGGAGCAATCACACTAACCTTATAATTATAAAAAGGAGCCTTCTGCTCATCATTCCATAACCGCCCTGTCAGAGAACTGTTCACCTGCTTCATAATTGTCCCATAGGCTACTTGGCGGCCTACTGCGTCACTGCATGGAGCACCTTGGAATGGACGTTTCTCCAAATCACACTTGTTATCCTTAGAGAAATGCAAAATGTAAGTCCATTATGAATGTTTACAAATTTCCAGAACAGAGTCAAAAATTATTTTTTAAGGCAATTAATGACAGATCGCATGAACTATTACTTTACAGATACTCCACAACCTCCAACTGTTGCACTTTGGCAATTGATTTTGGGAGTGTACATATAAGACTCTTTTCACAAAACGGATCTGATAAGGTCCTTTTATCCATTTTTAGACATGATAGGTGTCAGAGCCTGGGATTGAATCTGGGCCTTCTGCGGTGAGAGGCAATGTTTCTTCTCACTGAGCCACCTTGAATGCTGGACAGCTCCCTTGACAATTCTTTGGATGATCCTGCCTTGGCCCTGTTTGTCTTGAACCTTGAACTCCTTGCTCCTCCCATGAACTTCCTATAAAAGCCATGTCCATACAATTCCTCCTTGCCAGATTATTGTGCCTTCCCAGCCAATATCCCGCTTACCATTCCTGCTGCTGTCTACATCTTCGTTACCGACCTTTGGCTTGCTACTGACTACGATTCTGCCTCATCCTAACTACTACCATTTGTGACCGACCCTTGGCTTGTGACTGACTCCATGTCTGTTTGATCCCTAATCTGTTTGATCCACTTTTGGTTTCCAGCTTGTTCATTCCCTGGTGGGGTGATCCTGAGATCTGCGACCTGGTATTAGCACGCAGCCAAATCCAACTCCACCATTAGGAGCTCTGGGGAAAACCGGTTAATACTTAGACCCCGCACCTCAGGTGAGCCTGCATCATTCTCAGGGTGATCTGCTGGTGTACCAATCCTGCTGGTTTCAGGTAAGCCTTACACTGCTGTAGCAACTGGTCTCTGAACCTGACCCAGACCGTGACAATAGGCTTAACAGTGACCAGTATACATTCCTGGAGGATAGGACGTCAATTAGGCTGAGAAAGGAAGCATGGATTAGCCTCCGAAATGTGTCCCTGATTGGACACATCATCCTGGCACTTGACAGCTCCTTTGAACCTCTCGCGGCGGCTCTCTGGTGGCTTTCCGGATTCCTGCATTGGCTCCTGTAACACTTCAGCAATCCCAGCACCTCTCTCTCCCCGATCTGATCAGGACCACTTGTCAGTTTTTCAGGTGGACCTAATTGGAAAGTCAATGCATTCTTGTGGACCAGCAGGTTTAAAAAAAAAAACATAAGGGGATCCGTCCTCTTTCGTCTAGGCACAGCAGATCATAGGTAGTTGGGTGCAGCGGAGACAGTTTACTTCCAGCCACCCATAGAGCACAGCGGGCTGTGTCCATGTCCTCTCGTATAAACTGAGCGGACACAGACCTGTCATCCGCCTGCTCTCCTCTGATCAGCAGGGGATCTGTAAGCTGATCCCGTTGATCAGAACGGAGTCTGCCCCATCGGAAAGCAGCCTTAGTCAGAGGACTGTAGCTTGAGGACAGTACTTCATTTCTGTTTGATGTTGTGAATATATATTTTTAGGGAAGCATAGTGGCTAAATGGTTAGCACTTCCCCCTGGCAGTACTAGGGTCGTCAGTTTGAACCCCAACCACGGCACCACCTGCCTGGAGTTTGCATGTTCTCCCTGTGCCTGCGTCGGTTTACTCCAGGTACTCCAAAGACATGCTGGTAGGTTAATTGGCTCTAGTATGTGTGTGTTTGAATGTGAGTTAGGGACCTTAGATTGTACACCCCTTGAGGGTTAGGGACTGATGTGAATGTACAATATACATGTAAAGCCCTGCGTAAATTGATGGCGCTATATAAGTACCTGTAATAATAAAATATGAATAAAAAGGTGTAATTCTCTGCTACTAAAAGTTGACCAGAAGTTGCTAGCTTCAGTATCAGCAAGATCCCAACTCCAAGGTGCTTTTAAATGTACCCATGCCGTGGATTCCCCTTGCACTACATGGGTTACATGCTCATCTGGCCAGAGTGTGTGTAAGTCAGCACTCTCCTCAGCTTCCAATGCCCTGGAATGTGGGGGTGTCCTTACTGCCCTCCGATACAATGCAGGATTGCTGGACCCACATTGTACATGATGACATCAGAGAGCTGTGACTGGTCAGGCAGTGAAGCAGCTTCTGGGAAATGGTGGCATGAAGAGAGCATAATGAACCAGCAAACACAAATGCTCCTGCGCTTGGGGATGGACTCGATGCAGGCTACAACCACATTGTTCTGGAACATGCACACCTTGCTGCCCTCAAATGGACCGGGGGAATCCAAATATACTGAATGAGGAAAAGAACAAAGAGAGGGTGCACAGGCCTAGGGCATTACCATAAAAAATGTTTAATAAAAAATAAAATAGGTGTTGTACTCACAAGCGAGAATAAAGTCAAGGCACTTCATAAAAGAACAGCTGGGTCAACACTGCGCTGAGTAACAGTCCACAATGGGGAGTTTAGACATCCAATAGGTTGACGCGTATTGAGAACTTGCCTCTTCCTCAGAGTCTATTGGATGTCTACACTCCCTATTGTGGACTGTTACTCAGCGCGGTGTTGACCCAGCTGTTCTTTTATGAAGTGCCTTGACTTTATTCTCGCTTGTGAGTACAACACCTATTTTATTTCTTATTAAACATTTTTTTATAGTAATGCACTAGGCCTGTGCGCCCTCTCTTTGTTCTTTCCTCATGAAGAGAGCATAACCTGTAGGAGCGAGGAATAAAGTAGGTATTTGTACTTATTCCTTTCACCCATGTTCCCCCCCACCCCAGCCAAAAAAGCTGCAGCCCAGTTATCACTGGAACATGTGTCCCCCAGTGGAAAATGTCACTTTTATCGCTTTCTGGTGGCAGCTCCAATTTTTGGATCTTCTTGACTTTAGGTCTACTAACGTTTTTTTTTAAATACAATATCTGGTTGTTTCAAAATACTGCAATTTTAATGAGCACACATTGAGTTAATTTTGCAAAATTAACATGCTTTCTGTCTATGAACCAAATTCTTTTGGGGTGGCCTTTTTCATATAAAGCGATTCTGTCCCATTACACGTGACAACAGTACTTGGTATATCCGAGCTTCATTCCAAGCAGCGCGGCCACTACTTTTGGATCTCTGTAGATATACCAGTTGTGATTGGTGTACTGGATGTGCTTCAACAACAGTTCCATGTTTTCATATGTTTCTTTCATGTGTGCAGCTGTTATGATCCGCCAGGTGGTGCCTCCGCCTGCCCACTTGACAGACCTACCCAGAGCGTGGAGTCCTGGTCTGTGCTTTCACCAGGGCCCCTGATGGTGGGGATGGACTTGTAACAGACCAGGGCCAGGTCCCGACCTCTGAGCAGGCCCACCAATGGCAGAGGGAACCTCCGGGGATGTATGTAGGTACCGGGAGAGCCAGATGTGAGGAGGACAGCGGGACCTAGCAGGACGGGTCACAAGCAGTGGTCCCGTGGGGTAAGCGGGGTACAGAATCGGCAGGCGAAGAGTAGTCAGGTCACACGCAGGGTCAGCAGGATAAGTCAGTCCGCAGATTGGTCAAACAAGCCGGGGGTCAGGAGAGGAGAAGGCAGAGTAGTCAGAGCTATCCGGGTCAAACACAGGAGAAGGCAGCGTAGTCAGGACAATCCGGGTCAAAGCACAGGAGAAGGCAGGGTAGTCAGGGCAATCAGGTACAGGAATTCAGGATCACAGATAGACCTTGCGGCAATTTGTGACAGTGCAGGGCATCTTTAAATATTGCGCCCTGCACTGTCATTGGCCGTCCAGGACGCGCCCCCGGGCTGTCATTGGCCGCCCGCGGCTCCTACTGCGCATGCGCGGCGTCCTGTCAGCTGCGGCCCGCCGAGACCTGGTGCTAGTGCGCGTGCGCCGGGAGAGGCGCCGCACCGAACCCTGACAGCAGCATAGCCAACAGGTGTTGCAAACTGCAAAAACAGTGCTTTCTATAAAACGATACAGGATAGGTTTAATTAAAAGGTTATTTTTGTGATTAGCAGCAAAAAGATACACCAAAAAAGTGTTCAGGAAGCAAAATCTGTGTTGTCCAGTCTTCCCTCTGTTGACTACCTACTGTATAAATCAGACATTACAATCAGGAGTTTTCCTGAACTAGAGACTATAATATGTTACAATCACTATGGATCTAAGTGGACCATTAACAATGCCAAGATAAGAGCCTACAGTAAGAAGGAAGCAAAGCTTTCAAGTATATTGTTCAACTACAGCTGTCGCTATGATTATATAAAATGACAAAGCTGATAGCATTGCACACAGACATAGAATACAAACATACCTCTGTTAAGTTGAGGCAGACGTAATCATAACCATACCACGGGACGCCCATTACTAGCTTCTTAGGGTCAATTCCCATATCAATGAACTGCTCATAACCTGAAAAATGTTTTACTTTTTAGCAAATTTGTCTTACAAACAGTACAGTGCAAAAGTTTAAGGCAGGTGTAAAGAAATGCTGCAAAGTAAGGATGCTTTAACAAAAAAACACATTTTAATTGTTTATTTTTATCAATTTACAAAATGCAAAGTGAGGGAACAGAAGAAAAATCTAAATCCAATCAATATTTGGTGTGACTACCCTTTGTCTTCAAACCAGCATCAATTTTTACACTTGCACACATTATACACATGCACAAAGTCAGGGATTTTGTAGTATTATAGTCAGGTGTATGATTTACCAATTATGCCAAGCAGGTGCTAATGATCATCAATTTCATATGTAGGTTGAAACACAGTCATTAACTGAAACAGAAACAGCTGTGTAGGAGGCTTAAAGTGATACTAATGCCGGCCATAGACGGTTTGAAAATCGGCCGATTTTTCGGCCGAAAGAAAAATCAACTGATTTTCGCACAGTTAGTGGGTTAATTGGTCGGCCGGTTTTCGGTTTTTTTTGGAATTTTAGATTATCGGGCATGTTGGAAAATTCGCGGAAAATGGACGATTTTCGCGGCAATGATGGCCAAATCGGCCGATCGTTTTAACGATAAAAAATCTGCGCATGAGCCGTGACCTGCAAGAGACAGAAGTTTGGCTGTTATATGGGGTGAACTTTATGATTTAATCGGCCTTTTTTTTTAATCGTTGGTGTAATGTAGGCCATAGATAGGGAGAAAACCGGCCGATTTTTCTTTAAAAAAATGAAAAATCGGTTGTTCAATCGGCTGATGTTACCAGAAACGTTAAAAAAAAAACAAAAAAACGGCTGATTTTCATCCCGTCTACAGCCGGCAAAAAGTGTCCCTGCAGAGAGCTCCGCTATTTCTTTGACAGTTCTTTGACATTTATAGCGGCTGCAACATTGTATCTATTTGTATCCATTTCGGATACAGATGTTTTTATTCGGAAACAGATACATTGTTGCAGCCGCTATAAATGTCAAAGAACTGTCAAAGAAATAGCGGAGCTCTCTGCAGCGACACTTTTTGCCGGACTGGAATTCTTCTTCTTCTTTCTCCTCTTCTTCTTCTTCATCCTCTTCTTCTTCATCTTCTTCTTCTTCATCCTCTTCTTCTTCATCCTCTTCTTCTTCCTTCTTCTTCATCCTCATTCTTCCTCTTCTTCTTCCTCATCCTCTTCTTCTTTTCTTCTTTTTGTCTTCCTCTTGCAGGTCACTGCTCATGCGCAGATTTTTTATCGGTAAAAAGATTGGCCGATTTGCCCATAATTGCCGCGAAATCCGGCCGATCTTTTTCCAACTTTACCGATACAAAAAATCTGCCAAAATACCAAAAAACGGCCGACCTATTAACCCACTAACGATCCGAAAATCAGCCGATTTTATTTTCGGCCGAAAAATCAGCCGATTTTCAACCCATCTATGGCCTGCATTAAGTCTTGTTTTTTTTTCCTTTCTTAAAAACAACAAACATGTCATACTTACCTGCTCTGTGCAATGGGTTTGCATAGAACAGCCCAGATACTCGGGTCCCCCACCGGTGCTCCTGGCCCCTCCCTTCTGTTGGACACCCGAACAGACATGGTCACAATCTGTGGCTCTCACACAAAGAGCCACACACACAGCCACTGGATTATGGCTCTTGCTGCAATCAGAAGTGAGAGTCCCCGGCGAACCGAGGATCTCATGGACATAGCTGAATCAAGAGGGGGCTCAGGTAAGTGTTGGGGGGGGGGGGGCAGCTGCTACACAGAGAGGATTTTTTACCTTCAAGCATTGAATGCATGAAGGTAAAAACCTTAAGACTTTGGCTGTTCCTTGCCAAGTTTTAAAGTGGTTCCAAACTCTGCTACTAAGGTGAGGTTGCGGAAGACCGTTTCATGTCACAAGTCATACACCATGGCAAGAAGACAGGTAGTTATACTGCATCAGCAAGGTCTCTCCCAGGCAAAGATTTCAAAGCAGACTGGGGTTTCAAAATTCTGTTTAAGTTCTTTTGAAGAAGCAAAAACAAACTGAAAATGTTGAGGACCGTTGATGTAGTGGTCGGCCAAGGAAACGCCCCCATCCCAACACACGCATTGGTCCCTACATAAACAGCGATCGCACCACATATGTGAAGTATCACCGTGAGCATCAGAGCGAGAGCAATCATTCTAGCACCAGACCTCCTGTAAACTGGTATCCTGTAAAGGCTTTTAAATTGTTGCCTATGCAGATTTTAAGTATTGTAGTTTGGCGCCATGAGCGTGCACAAATTTTAAAGCGTGACATGTTAGGTACTGTATCTATTTCCTCGGCGGAACATCATCTTTTATATTTTACCAAACAATTGGAAATTATATTGTGTTTTTGTGCATTAAAATTCATTAACGTGTAGTTATTTAAAAAAATTGCATTTGAAAAAACGTTGAGCAAATATGGTGTGGTATAAAAAATTGCAAAACCAACCATTTTATTCTCTAGGTCCTCTGCTTAAAAAATATATATAATGTCTGGGGGTTCTAAATAATTTTGCAGCCAAAATATACATATTTTTACATGTAAACAAAAAGTATCAGACTAGGCCTGGTCTTTAAGTAGTTAAACTCCACCCAAAAAAAAAATTAAAAAAATGGCTCCCCTGTAGGTTCATGCCATTATACTGTAGTATGCAGCACATACTAGCACATTAGGACAGATTTACATATCAAACTGAGCCCTCCAGCGCTGTGCTGTCATTGCTCCATCCTTCCATCCTCACCAGTCTCCCTACCTGGTTCTTCGGCCGCTTGAGTGACCGGGCCACAATGACGTCACTCCCATGAATGGGAGTCACATCACCTCGGTACAGAGTGGGTGCTGTAAATGTGGTATGAGCTGCGCATGTGTGGCTCAGATTATACTACTGCTGACAGACAGGAGGAGGCATTTAGAGAGATTAGTAGAATCCCCTCTGTTATACAAACCCTGCCTGTCAACAGTTTTTTTTTTTTTTTAACTTGAGTTCAGTGCCACTTTAAACTGGTCATACGCCTTAGAATATGCTATTTTTTTTAGACATCTATTTCAAGAATGCAGATGATATCAACTAAGAATGTGGGATTCGTGATGATGCGGCACACCCCACTCTGTTGACAATAAACACGGAATAGAAGCTCCTCTGGGGCAGGTACTAAAGTCAAAGCTTCTATGCACTCTGTGAAGCACTGTGGAATATACTGGCACTAATAAATAACATGTCAAAACGCAGCTCCGTGCTCACCGGTTATGGTTTGGTTGAATGGCGCATTGGCTCCAGCAATACATTCATCCCAGATCTGAGATTGTTCATCGTAGGACATTACAAACACAAAGTCAGACAGCTCCGCTATGGCAGAATAGTTATAGCAACGGATATCCACACATTTGGGGGACCACGCAACATCGAAAGTCACCTGCAATGAGAGTAATGTAGATTGTAAAGTACATCTGAATTAAAGAATTTCATACATTAAAGCCGAACCCCCACCCAATTTTGTTTTTGCACAAAGAGGGGAAGGAATCGGCCAGCCAGGTTTTTATTTTTGGTTCCCATAATTATTATTATTATACAGGATTTATATAGCGCCAACAGTTTGCTCAGCGCTTTACAATATAACGGGAGACAATACAGAAACAATACAGTTCAATACAAGAGGGATAGGAGGACCTGATCCTGGGAGCTTACAATAATCGATGGGTAATCTGTCCAGAAGGTACAAGGACTGCATGCAAATGCAGCTTGCTTAGAACACCCCCTGCTCCAAAATGACATCCACTTATCAGGGCATTTTAATATTTGCATAAGTCCTCCAAAAAGGTCAGCCTACTACTTGCATCAGGGTTGGGGGCTCTGGAGAGGAGTACTGAGGCCGGGTGCTGCGATGTTTTCAGGTAACTATATACAGCTCCCTGCCAGCCCCTCCCACCAGCCACGATCTGCCTGCATTGCATAGACAGACCAATGTTTCTCAACCTTTATCCAGCCAAGGCATCCTTTTAAATTATGGAGATCTTGAGGCACTAAACCTATAGTTTCACACATCGCAGCAACCACCACACATGTCAGACACACAACATTAAAGGTAATGTATTATTTCAAAGCAAATACACTGGTACTGATTACGAATCCAGCATTTCTTCTACCACGTTTTCTCTGCCCCATGCAGCTAACGTGACCCCCAGTGCTGACAGAGAGGGGCAGGGGGGTCAAACAAAGATGCTGTGCAGGTGCCTGATGTCCTGATGGCCAATGATGTCAGTGGTTGTTAGGATGTTGGCGGCTGCGCAGTGCCCAGTGTTTTAACGCTGAACAATAAAAACCTGTGGCTTTGTGCAACAAAACAGCACATTTGATCAACCTGCTGGCTTGTACACACTTTTTGGGCACTTTCAATCAATGTTTAGGTATTTTGCCAAGGCACCCCTGAAGAACAAAAAAGGCTCCCTGGTTGAAAAAAGCTGGCATAGAGAAGCAAAGAAACCCAGTGATGGGTCTCAAATGTTTTGCCTTCGAGGAACCCTTTGCAAAAAGTTTGAAATCTCAGGGAACCCCTGAAAAAAATGTTTAGATCTACAGCTCACGGAACATTGGATCTGATCAGCGAGCTGTAGATGAAGCACATGGCTGGATGAGGAGGTGGCATTCAGTGTATGGCAGCGCTGAATGTAAAGAGGGAGAGCATGTGGCTGGATGAGACTGAATGTTGTAGGAGGTGAGATCAAAACAGCTTTCTGTACAATTATGGCATAATAACAAAAAGCTAGTATTATCCCATATCATGCTACATTCAGTCTGATCCAGCTATGTGCTCCAGCTCTCTGCAATCTGCAGCAATACTGTCATACACTGGATGTTACCTCCTGCCTCCTTTCTGCTCCCCCTCCAGCACTCTGCATTTCTAAGAAGACCTCACCTCCAATACAGCCACGTGCAATACCACGGCTGTAACAGGATCTTGCCTCCTGATCCAGCCATGCACTCCAGCTATCTGCAATCTGCAGCAATACTGTCATACACTGGATGTTACCTCCTGCCTCCTTTCTGCCCCTCCTTCAGCGCTCTGCATTTTTAGAAGACCTCACCTCCAATACACCTCCCATACAGCCACGTGCAATACCACGGCTGTAACAGGATCTTGCCTCCTGATCCAGCCATGTGATCCAGCGGCTAGCAGCTCTCTGCCCTCCTCCCTCCACCATCCCTTGCACTCTGTGTCTCTGTAGCTGTAGGATTGCACCTCCCAATGCAAGCCACGTGCTCACAGGAGAGAGTGAATGAAGGCGTGGCTGTGTGGTGGAGCCTCAAACAACCGCACTCCTTTCAAAAAGGGACAGAAAGTAGAACCCCCGCCTGCTGTCAATGGAGAAGGGGGATCGGTGGGGAGAGGCAGCAGGAGCTGGAACATGTTACCTGTTCCACTTCGAATATGGGTGGAACAAGTAACATGTTCCAAAGGTGAACTTATTTTTTAATTTTAAATATCAAAAGAGAAAAGTGAAAAAGCCCCATGATCATTCTTGCTCTTTAATTTGTCAAAGCCTGCGTAATTGGAGGTGTTGCAAGGAATATGTCCTTTGCCTAAAAATTCTGTGCTAAAAAGTGTTACTCTTTCCATCTCAGAAGGTTGGGGTACGCACTTGCTATAATGTACATAATGCATTGCATATTTGCACACTATTCTATCTTATCTCAGAGTTTGCTCTATTCCAGAGGTGAGAGCTCCAAGCCCTTCCTCACAGCCACTGATATTGCTTCTTCCCTTTGTCATATGTCAGACAGTCATAATGCATCATCCCAGACTGGGCTCCAACGTTTGGCATTTTGCAAATGCCCACATTGTATACTGAATTGCACATACACAGCAAAAAATGCAAAGAAAAAAAAAATTAAAAAATAATAATTTTGGGGGTAGAAAATAACCACATAGCTCCTTCTACCAATGAACTGGATGAGCTGGAAAATGTTGTATTCTCCGTGTAGTTCCACTTCCTGCGTTGTTAGGCTGTTAAAAATAAAGTAAACCTTTCCTAAAATAAAACGAAATATGAGAACTGTCACTACTGATTTCCTTCTGAAAATGCCAATTCCCTGGCTGATCTACTTCTGCAACACCATCTGAGTTGGTAACCTGAAACAAGAAAAAAGATCCTGAAACTCAGAACCGCTTCTGGGTCAGTGACTCAGAATGTACTGAAGCCAGCCGATCTGCAGGACATTCAACGAATGAACGTCAGCCTCTTTTCTTCTTCAGAAAAATCTCCTTTAAAGCAACTTTAGTTTCTTTTCTATCAAAGGTTTAGAATGATCATGTAATATCTGGCAGACAACATTAATGACCTTGTTATTACGTTGCACAATAAGATGGCTGGAGGGGACATGGTTGGTGATTGTAGTAATGGGTGCCAGAAAGATCTTATCTGCGTGTATACAAAACAGATTGCTTGCTCAGCAACTATGCAGATCTGGAGTCTTGGACAATGGTATAAACACGCACATAATCATTTTCTGAATCACAAGCAGATTCTCTGTAGGATTTCTATAAGGCATTGTTGTAGAGCAGGGGTCTCCAAACTTTCTGAACAAAGGGCCGGTTTACTGTCCTTATGACTTTGAAGGGGCCGGACTGTGGCCAGCGTGAGTAGAAAATGTCCCGGCGTCAATGGGAATAAACAATGCTTCATTATTGGTATTAGTGGGAGGAATCGTGATCCATTGTTGGTAGTACGGAAAGGAATAGTGCCCCATCATTGGTGTCAGTGGGAAGAATAGTTCCATACCATTGGTGTCAGTGGGAGGAATAGTTCAGTAACATTGGTGTCAGTGGGAGGAATAGTAAGGGAAAATGTCACCAGCACACCGAGGATCACCAATATGGGTCCAAAGGTTTTAATGAACGATCACATAGCAAGGACCCCTTCATCGTTTCGGAGTCTCGCAGGACCCCTTCATCAGGCATGTCACATTCCATATGAAAGGGTCCTGCGAGACTCCAAAACATTGCCTTGCTGTAACTATGTGATCGTTCATTAAAACTTTTGGACCCATATTGGTGATCCTCGGTGTGCTGGTGACATTTTCCCTTACTGATTCTGTTCGGTTCCAGCCGACGGTCACTGCAGCACCCACTTATACACACAGCTATTTTTAACGCAGGAACGTGTGCATTTGGATTGTACACTTGCATTCTGGAGTGGTAGGAATAGTGCCCCATCATTGGGATCAGAGAAAAGAATAGTGCCCCATTGTTGGTATCAGGGAAAGGAATAGTGCCCCAACATTGGTGTCGGTGGGAAGAATAGTTCAGTAACATTGGTGTCAGTGGTAGGAATAATGCCCCATCATTGGTGTCAGTTGTAGGCATAGTGCCCTATTGTTGGCATCAGTAACAGTAATTATGCTCCATTGTTGCTGTCATTAGAAGTAATAGTGCCTTGTATCAGTGGGTGGAATAGTGCCCCAAGGGCCTGATAAGGGCAAGCAAAGGGCCACATCCGGCACCCAGGCCACAGTTTGGAGACCACTGTTGTAGAGGAATGCCTCTAGAAATTTAGATAAACTTTCCTATTGAAAACTGTACACCACCAAGTAATACAAAAATATATTTTGAGCGAAAGTCATGGGAGAAGTATGGGGCTGCCGTTGCATCATGATATTACATGCTATTGGTTTGATTATTTTGGGGCACTGGCCATTTGTATTTTTACAGCACTCCTGATGAAGCCACAATTTAATGTGGCTAAACCTGTTGAATGAAAGGGGGGTTTTGTATTAATTTGGTGCTCCTTTTCTTAGGAAGGTGAATTGTGAGTTGGTTCTTGTTTTTAGATTGAGACTAGTTAGTCCACTTTAAGAGATGGCAGAATAGTGAGTACAGGACAGTCATAGGCCTTGTTGGATAGGAAAGCGAGAGTACTAGCTAAGTGAGATATGTGAAAAATAAAAATGGCAGGAGTGTGAACAAGGGACAGTTGAGGTTCCATTTGACAGTAAGAGAGATCATTACTTTAGTGGGATAAGTGATAAGAGTAGGTACTAAGATTTGACAACTAGGAATAGAGTACCTTGAACAATTAGCAAGGAAGTAATTGTAAGCCCTGCTAGGGATATACAGTATTATGAGAAATAGGACCTCTTCTGCCCAAAGGTAAGATCTCATAACTGCCTGCAGTTCTCTTCTTTTGTAAAAAAAAACAAGTTAAAGTGGAAGTATAGTCAAATCTAACTAATCTTAAACCTGCTTTCACCCCCATTCTAAGCCCTATACTAACTACCCTGTAAAGCACATTTGTCAAACACAAGGCCCACGGGCCGAATCCAGCCTGCCAAGCCATTTCGTGTGGCCCTTCCATGCCATTTCGTGTGGCCCTTCCATGCCATTTCATGTGGCCCTTCCATGCCATTTCATGTGGCCCTTCCATATCTCCTACAGCTGCGGTAACCCCTTCATCTCCACCCCCAGTTGACAGCAGAGAGTAGGACAGAACCCCTCTGCCAGATCCTCTGCTTCCCTGTTCATCTCATCAGACAGCAGCAGAGAGAAGGACAAGGAGGACAGAAATCCTCCTACAGATCCTGCGTCTCTCTATGCAGCCACAGCACCCCCTAATCTCCGTCCTCTGCTCTCAGCATTCATCAAACTCCGGCCCATGACTCCAGCCATCCTCTGTCCTTCTCCAGACCCTGAATTTTCTGATTCCCAACTCCGCCTTCCCGACAGCAGCACAAGGTAAGGTGGGTGCATTGTGATGTAAGGGAGGGTGGGGGACTCTTGACTTCTGATGGCAGGGGGGCTCTTAACATCTGATTTGAGGCCGGGGAGGGGGGTGCTCTGGACATTTAGTCTTACAGATACAACTGGCAACCATAATGCTGATGTGGCCTGCAATGAAATGGAGTTTCAGACCCAGCAGCCAGCTTCAGGGGAAAGGAGAGAGCAGTGACAATGGCTGCAGAACCTGTATGGTGACTTTGCCCATAGGCTTACTATGGGGCATCCATTGTCCGCTGTCCCTCCTCTCCCCTGCAGCGCTGAGAGCAGATCAAGTGACTGTATTGGAGCACCTTGAGAATAGCTATGTATAAGCATCTTTCCTTTACAGGGTAGTTGAGGTGGGAGCAGGTTTAAGCTTTTGACTGGACTTCTACTTTAAGTGAACTAGATTTTCTCATTTTATTAAAATAGATGTGAGATCCAAAATCCAGCTTCCAAAACAAGAATTATGTGAATAAGTGAAAACGTGGAAGCATTCTTACACTGTACATTTGTAACAATTAATAATTATAATAAAGTCTGTTCCAGACTGCGGTGGGAATGGACATGCACAGGGGCATACATGTCACCAGGGGTGGACTGACCATTTGGAAACTCGAGCACTGCCCGAGGGCCCGGGGTCAGTAGAGGGCCCCATGAGATGCCCCTGGTACCCTTTTCATAGGCTTTTTTGAGTTTGGCCAAGGACACAGGGGCCCCATGATCCCCTATTGCCTGGGGGCCCCATGAGTTGTCAGTCCGCCCCTGCATGTCACATACTATATGCAAAGTATTTGAGATCAGTATCTCTTCTGAACTGACCAGATCAGTCTAGGACTCCCTGCTAAGACAGTACAGAGGGTGTCCATGTGAAATGGGCCTGTGAGCCTGAGAATAATCTGTGTAAGGAAAGAGCTCTTGGGAGATGTAGTTCTGGGAGTCATCCCTACATCAATAGGAACTATGCTCCCAGCAGCTGCCCCTGCAATAGTTTTAGTCATGTTGAATGAATCAATACCAATACATGATCCATAGCAAGAAAGGGGGGTAAATTTGGGCCAAGCCTATATAAATCCTTTAAACTTGTTGACTTGTCCTCTCCAAACAAGTTGTAAGTAAAAGCTGTGTTGTCACCTGAGATCCAGGGATTTCTTTGTGAAAGGCCTCTGTGGTTTCCTTCACCAGATCTGTAAGAGCATAATACTCGGGTGTATGTGGAAATACTGGCTGCTCGATGTCCAAATTGATCCCATCCATGTACTGAGTCTTGGCCAGCTTCACCTTCTCTCCAATCCAGGCAGCTCTCTTCTTTGGGTCTACAATTTCCTTCACTGATACATCACCTGAAATGCAAAACAAGAATTAGGGCCAGTTCACACCACAAAAACGCCTTCCAGATCCGTTCCACATGCGTTTCCACATGAGCTTTTTTGTAACGCTTTTCTGATGAACTCAAGTGCGTTTTTGATTAGTTCCAGATGCTTTTTTTTTCTTTTTTTGTTCATTTCAATGGCAAAATCTTTATTTTCACCAAGACAATGCTTTTCCTTTGCTTCCCTTTCCTGTTTTTTTTCCATTTTACTGGGGTCCATTTCTTTGTATGCTTTTTACTGCGTTCCAGTACAGTTCTGTGCAGGAAAAAAGCATCATGTTTTACTTTTTTTTTCTTGAACTGAAAAACACTGTGCTGGTGTAAACTATGCCATTGGAACCCATATAAACTTTTTTCCATGCTTTTTTGATGCAGAAAAAACTGCACTGCCTGTGGTGTGAACGAGCCCTTAATGCAAAGGAGATTTATACTGTCACTTGGGAAGGTTACAGCGTTAAAAGGACAAGTTCAGTTTTGTAACAAAAATTTCTCTTGTTCTCCAGCCCCTTCATCAATTAGAACTACACTGCATCTAGCAGCACAAAACTCTATTTTAGATTGTAAGCTCCATGGGCATTGCCCTCCTATTCCTTCTGTATTGAAGTGTATTGTAATTGTACTGTCCTCCTTTATATTGTAAAGCGCTGCACAAACTATTGGCGCTATATAAATCCTGTATAATAATAATAATTTATTAATGTATAATATTCAAATCAACCCCCTCCCCCCCATCCATGTCTCCATGCTTTATTTTGCTGAGAAATCAATTTTAAAAACACTCCCCTAGCTTTCCTGGCTGTGACCATCATGAGTAAGGGCAAATGATTCATGTAACATTAACTGTACTTCCTGTAATCCATCTGCCCTTAGCTCAGGCATGCAGACAGAAGGGTGTGTTTAGCAGAGAAAACCTCTCCTCCCCTCCTGAAGACTCCTGGGATGTATGACATCATTTGCCTAGACCTGGAAACCAGGAAGTAACTGAAGAAATGTAAAAAAAAAAAGTTTACAACAAGTAAATATATAATTTCCTACTGTTAGCAGAATAAGGATTAAAAATAGTCAATGCTGACAGACAGTGAGGTTCTGCTTTAAAGGGAATGTTTAGTGGTTCTGTATATATTTCCCTTAGGACTTTATTTTGGTCTGGACTTAAAAAAATTAACATTTACTTTGAGAAAGACATTGTAGGAAGGGAAATCCCTTCCGTAGTCTCTCTTTTCAAAAACCCATATTAATTTGCCAATTTTCAGCCATTTTTAATTGTAGCAATGTAAAAAAAAAAAATCACACAGTTGACCCAAACCATAATAGTTTCCATATAAATTAATATAATAAATAGTTTTTATATGGACCGGGACCTTTTTTTTTTTTTTTTACACACACATTCTCTTTGTCTTACCTGCCTGTTTTACCTGTTTTTGGGAATGTACACTGAGGTGGGAATGTACAGGTGAGTGTATGATCCCCGCATCTACCAGCATGAATTAACTCCTGTGCAAGTGCCATGGGAGTTTATTCACCCTGGGCCAGTCCTTCATGGTGGTTGAAGATGCCTAACCTGGAAAACGATCAGGCAAAGCTGTCAGGAGCAGTGCTGGAGCAATGAGGGTCATCACGCCCGTCATAGCCCTGTAGTCCGGCGCTTTGGGAGACAGGTCTGTCATATTGTACAAATATGCTGTTCAAATGCACACATCATGGCAAAAACCCTGGGTGCCAGCAGCAGAGTTTAATTCTGCTTTGAACTTTCTCACAAGCTGTAAAGAAGCTCTCACTGACCTTTGTGGCTGCAGGCACTGTGAAGTAATTAATCCTCAAAGATCACAATGGAGACTCTGAAGTTGGGTTTCAGGTCATTGCTAACTGCTTACAGCACCTGCTGCTTGTTTACACTAGAGGCCTGGCAGCCCGCTCAGTTTATGGTGCATTCACGGCTGTGCGTCCATGTTACTCTGGAAGTCTGTGCATTTGCTGCATTGCATGTGGGAGTCTGCACATTTGCTGTGTTGCTTGTTGGAGTCTGTGCATTTTCTGCATTGCATGTGAGAGTCTGTGCATTTGCTGTATTGCATGTGGGAGTCTGTGCATTTTCTGCACCCCAATTGACTCGAATAGGACTACCCACATGGGGATACACCTGTGCATCTCTGTGCGGGTAAACACAGCTGTCACACAGGGTATGAATGTATGCACCCCTTGTAAATGAGGTCTTAGCTTTGATCTCCCCTCATCCAGTCACAGTTGAATGTCATGGTCTCCCCTCTTCCAATCACAGAACACCTTGTATTGCATGAAAAGGATACAAAACATTTTCTGTATGGATGAGGCAGAGCATGAGCGACCCCCTTCCATCACTAGTAGTAGAACTCACAGCAACTGAGCTGGAAGATCACAGCTGACATAAATCCACCATTATTACACGTATGATTTTAGCATCCTAAGCAGCCCTCTGGACGCAGTATGCCGAGCATTTGAGGTAACTAAACTGGGTCTAACAAATGTCAAAAATATTTTTCCCTTTAACACCATTTGATGAGCCATGAACAAGCCATTTCACATGCCATTCTCACCCGTTAGTACGAATCTTGCTCCTTTGGAGTGTGCAAAGCACATCAGTTCGGGGTCATAAGGTGCAAATAAAGCCACCGTGGTCACCGCAGACCAGTCATAGTGATTCCAGTTTTTGCCGTGAACATAGAAGACATAGACCTATAAAGAGGAACAGAATGATATCATCAGTGCTGTAAAATGCTGCTAATCCGGAATAAAGACATGCTGGGAGGTGAATTGGCCCCAGTATGTGTATGTATGAATGGGAGTTATATCTGACAGCTCACTGTGTTTATTCTGAGGACGAGCGTCCTGGCTGCACTGGGACACATACATGTATGTCCAGGTATAGGGCAACATTGTCCATTCACACACAGAATGCAGCTCGGCCCCAACCCCTGCTGCTGTGTGAGCCAATGAGGGCAGAGATACCTCAGAGAGTTGCGGTTCTCATGCACATCACTTGATTGTGAGGAGGCTAAGGTGAGTATAAAGGGGGAGGGGGGCACACAGAAGATTTTTTTACCTAAATGCCTAGAATGCTTTATAAGGTAAAAAACCTTCTGCCTTTAGAACAACTTTAAAGTAGCTTAAATATATAAATTTTGCCGCGCTCCTGTGTATAAATAATTACAATATTCACTATTTCAAATGACAATCCAAAGTAAAAAAAAATAATAAAATGATATATATACTTATATCTAGTGTATAAAATACAATTATCTTCTGCTTATAACATCATAAATAAATACCGCATACTGTGCTGGTGACAATAGTAAATAGTGATAGTGATAAAAACAATATATATGAAAAAGTGCTCATAGACAGTCCTCTTTCAATTTAAATTATGATGGTGCAATGCCGCTCCCATAATCCACGTGCAGTGTGCTTTTATTATGCGCTCACCTCAGGTTTTGCCTTATAAAAAGGCAAAACTAGCTTTTTGTCCTTATAGGACTGCTGGGATGATCACCAGCACAGTATGCGGTATTTATTTATGATGTTATAAGCAGAAGATAATTGTATTTTATACACTAGATATAAGTATATATATCATTTTATTTTATTTTTTTTACTTTGGATTGTCATTTGAAATAGTGAATATTGTAATTATTTATACACAGGAGCACGGCACAATTTATATATTTAATTTTCTCACAGAACACTGTCTAATGAGTAGGTGTGAGTGCCAGCGAACCACAGGTGTATCATATATTGTGTTTTGTTTGTCAAATTAATTAATGGTAATAGTTTAGACAAACACCATAGTAGCTCACAAGTACACTCATTTATTTTTTTGCACAACTTTAAAGTAGCGCAGTGCCGAATGACACAAAATGGCCTGGTCATAAAGAGGGTAAAGCCTTCCAGAGCTTGAGTGTTAAAGTGCTGTGTAAAGTGTCCGCGTTATATAAATACTTCTACTAAATAAAACACAGAGGAACCCTTGAACAGACTTTCTGGGCTCAGGGACCCTCTGCTAATAATGACTATATCTACAGCTCACAGCACATTAGTGTAATGATCGCCCTGTTCAGCTCCTGACATTGGTGGTCAGTGGGAAAAATACTCCTTACATCTGCAACCCCCAGATCAACAACCAATCAGATGTCAGCTCTCCTCTCCTAACTCTGCATCCCCCAAAGCAACAACCAATCAGATGTCAGCTCTCCTCTCCTAACTCTGCATCCCCCAAAGCAACAACCAATCAGATGTCAGCTCTCCTCTCTTAACTCTGCATCCCCCAAAAGCAACAACCTATCAGATGTCAGCTCGCCTCTCCTGACATCTACAACCCCCAGATCAACAACCTATCAGATGTCAGCTCTGCTCTCCTAACTCTGCATCCCCCAGAGCAACAACCAATCAGATGTCAGCTCTCCTCTCCTAACTCTGCATCCCCCAGAGCAACAACCAATCAGATGCCAGCACTTATCTCCTTACTCTGCAACACTCAGAACAACAACTATTCAAATGGCAGAACTTCTCTCCTAACTGCCCCCAGAGCAAAAACCAATCCATTAGAACAATCTTATAATGCTGGGAAAAATACCTTTTACATCTGCAACCCCCAGATCAACAACCTATCAGATGTCAGCTCTCCTTTCCTAACTCTGCATCCAGCACAGCAACAACCAATCAGATGCCAGCATTCATCTCCCAACTGCACACAACAGAGTAACAGCCAATCAGATGTCTACACTCATCTCTTAACTGCATACAGCAGAACAACAACTAATCAGATGCCTGAACTCATCTCCTAAGTGCATCCAGTGAGCAACAACCAATCAGATGATAGCATTCATCTCTCAACTGCATCCAGCAGAGCAACAACCAATCAGATGCCAGCTCTCATCTCCTATCTGTGCATATTCCAGACCAACAACCAATCATATGCCAGCTCTCATCTCCTATCTGTGCATATTCCAGACCAACAACCAATCAGATGCCTGCACTCATCTCCAAACTGTGCACCCTGCAGAGCAACAACCAATCAGATGTCAGCATTCATCTTCTAGCTTGCAGTGCAGGAAAGACAGCTGCTGACACTGTAGCTCCTCCCCCCCATGACGCTGAGTGCAGCGATCAGTGCGATGTCGGTGATTGGAGGAGGAAGTTACAATGTAACAATATGAGGATGGGGTGGGGTCGGGCTGACAATACCTCGAAGTCCCGGGAGTGTTGGATGGGCTGACAGAGAGCCGGATCGGAGCAGGGACAGGCAGCCAGGCACACAGCAGCCCCGATGATGAGGATGAGAAGCGGCACCCCGCACACAGCGCACAGCCCCATCCTTCCCGTACACTGACCCGGCCCCGCCCAGCCTGGGAGAGGCACCTGGGGGGCGGAGACTAACCGGCTAGGGGCGTGGCCCGGTGCTGGGTGATTGACAGGTCAGCTCCTTCTCATTGTACAGAAAGGGGACCCCCTAGCGGTCGCTGTAGGACACAATCAGTTGACAGTCCGCGGACCTCCACTGATCCATGAGTTGTAGTTGGATAGATGGAATGTTCTATATCAGGGATCTGCATACTGTATGGTCCGTACACTGTATAATCCGTACACTGTATGGTCCGTACACTGTATGGTCAGTACACTGTATAATCCGTACACTGTATAATCCGTACACTGTATGGTCCGTACACTGTATAATCCGTACACTGTATAATCCGTACACTGTATGGTCCGTACACTGTATAATCCGTACAATGTATGGTCTGTACACTATAATCCCTACACTGTATAGTCCGTACACTGTATAGTCCGTACAATGTATAATCCGTACACTGTATGGTCCGTACACTGTATAATCCGTACACTGTATAATCCGTACACTGTATGGTCCGTACACTGTATAATCCATACAATGTATGGTCCGTACACTGTATAATCCGTACACTATAATCCCTACACTGTATGGTCCGTACACTGTATAATCCGTACAATGTATAATCCGTACACTGTATAATCCGTACAATGTATGGTCCGTACACTGTATAATCCGTACCCTGTATTGTCCGTACACTGTATAATCCGTACACTGTATGGTCCGTACACTGTATGGTCCGTACACTGTATAATCCGTACACTGTATAATCCGTACACTGTATGGTCCGTACACTGTATAGTCCGTACACTGTATAGTCCGTACACTGTATAATCCGTACACTGTATGGTCCGTACACTGTATAATCCGTACACTGTATAATCCGTACACTGTATGGTCCGTACACTGTATAATCCGTACACTGTATAATCCGTACACTGTATGGTCCGTACACTGTATAATCCGTACACTGTATGGTCCGTACACTGTATAATCCGTACAATGTATAGTCAGTACACTGTATAATCCGTACACTGTATAATCCGTACAATGTATAATCCGTACAATGTATGGTCCGTACACTGTATAATCCGTACAATGTATAATCCGTACACTGTATGGTCCGTACACTGTATAATCCGTACAATGTATGGTCCGTACACTGTATAATCCGTACAATGTATGGTCTGTACACTATAATCCCTACACTGTATAGTCCGTACACTGTATAGTCCGTACAATGTATAATCCGTACACTGTATGGTCCGTACACTGTATAATCCGTACACTGTATGGTCCGTACACTGTATAATCCGTACAATGTATGGTCCGTACAATGTATGGTCCGTACACTATAATCCCTACACTGTATGGTCCGTACACTGTATAATCCGTACAATGTATAATCCGTACACTGTATAATCCGTACAATGTATGGTCCGTACACTGTATAATCCGTACACTGTATGGTCCGTACACTGTATGGTCCGTACACTGTATAATCCGTACACTGTATGGTCCGTACACTGTATAATCCGTACACTGTATAGTCCGTACACTGTATGGTCCGTACACTGTATGGTCTGTACACTGTATAATCCGTACACTGTATAGTCCGTACACTGTATGGTACGTACACTGTATAATCCGTACACTGTATGGTCCGTACACTGTATGGTCCGTACAATGTATAATCCGTACACTGTATGGTCCGTACACTGTATGGTCTGTACACTGTATAATCCGAACACTGTATGGTCCGTACTCCGTACCAGGGGAGGACTGACAACTCAAAACTATAAATTAAAAAATCCTTTCCTCTGCGGCATTTTTGCTCCAAAACTGTAGTTCTGAAGTCCTGAAGCCAGGCATTGTTGACAATCTAGTATATTTTTCTGATGACAGGTGCAGGGGCGGACTGACAACTCATGGGGCCCCCGGGCAATAGGGGATCATGGGGCCCCTGTGTCCTTGCCCAAACGCAAAAAAGCCTATGAAAAAGGTACCAGGGGCATCTCATGGGTCCCCCTACTGACCCCGGGCTCTCGGGACTGGACATGTGCTTTCTTGAGCAGAGGGACCTTGCGGGCACTGCAGGATTTGAACCCTTGTCGGCGTAGTGTGTTACCAATTGTTTTCTTGGTGACTGTGGTCCCAGCTGCCTGGAGATCATTGACAAGATCCTCACGTGTAGTTCTGGGATGATTCCTCACTGTTCTCATGATCATTGACACTCCACGAGGTGAGATCTTACATGGAGCACCAGACCTAGAGAGACTGACAGTTGTTTTGTGTTTCCCCCCAATACTCTGCTCCAGGGGCAGACTGACAACTCATGGGGCCCCCGGGCAATAGGGGATAATGGGGCCCCTGTGTCCTTGCCCAAACTCAAAAAAGCCTATGAAAAAGGTACCAAGGGCATCTCATGGGGCCCCCTACTGACCCTGGGCCCTCGGGCAGTGCCGAGTTTCCAAATGGTCTGTCCGCCCCTGGACAGGTGTACTATACAGTATTCAGTTTGGTCGGTGATTTTTGTGTTGCACTGAACAACCATTTGACTCATTAATTGAACAATCAAGTGCCTGAAAAATGAGTGCATGTATGGCCAGCATTAGCCATGAGCCCTGGATCCCTCCTGATGGCACTCTATTCATTTCCCACAGAAATTCAATTGTCACTCGTATTATGGAATGTCCACAAATCTTGGCCAGATCAGGCAGAGATTTTCTTGCCCACATCTTACGGGATATAGTAAATCCTCTGTACATTTATCTCGCTTAATTCTGCAAAATATTGCATTGTCTCCTGTTCTTTTGAAGTATACAATGCCCATGGGTTGGTGGTCAGTGGAAGTAAAAATTTACCTAGTGTCTGTGGTCAGTGGGAGGAGAAATAATGGATCAGTGTCAGTGGAAGGACTAGGGATGAATTATTGGTATCATTGTCCCTTTGTACTGTAGGTATCAATAATGACCCAGTGTTGCTGTCAGTGGAAGGAATAGTAACCCATGAAAAGAAGTCAGTGGGAGAAATAGTGCCCCATCATTGGTGTCAGAGGGAGAAATATTGCCCCATAATTGGTGTCAGTGGCAGGAATAGTGTCTCATCATTGGTGACAGTGGGAGAAATAGTGCCCCATCATTGGTTTCAGTGGTAGGAATAGTGCACCATTATTGGTGTCAGTGGCAGCAATAGTGCACCATCATTGGTGTCAGCGGGAGAAATAGTGCCCTATTATTGGTGCCAATGAGAGGAATAGTGCCCCATCATTGGTGCCTGTGGAAGGAATAGTGCACCATCGTTGGTGTCAGTGGGAGAATAGTGCCCTATCCTTGGTGCCAATGGGAGGAATAGTGGCCCATCATTGCTGTCAGTAGGAGAAATAGTGGCCCATCAATGGTGTCAATGGGAGGAATAGTGCCCCATCATTGGTGTCAGTGGGAGAAATAATGACCCATCATAGGTGCCAGTAGGAGGAATAGTGCCCCATCATTGGTGTCAGTGGTAGGAATAGTGCACCATTATTGGTGTCAGTGTGAGAAATAGTTCTCCATCATTGGTGTTAATGGAAGAAATAGTGCCTCATCATTGGTGTCAGTGGCAGGAATAGTGCCCCATTATTGATATCAGTGGGAGGACTGGTGTCCCATCATTGGCTCCCATTGCTGTGTCAGTAAGGAGGGAGAGACCTGGGAGAGCCGCTGCTCCCGTGCACATTGCTAAATCGGACTCAGGCTTGGGGAATTTCTAGGAGGATTCTGGAAGGGAGCTGCACACAGAACCTTCACCCTTTACAACCACTTTATTTGCAGTAAAAGATAGAGACCAGGCTGTGCTGCCGGCCACTTTATTAGGTACACCTGTTCAATTGTTTGGTAACACAAAATGCTAATCAGCCAATCACATGGCAGCAACTCAATGCATTTAGGCTTCTAGATGTGGTGAAGATGATTTGCTGAAGTTCAAACCGAGTATCAGAATGAGGAAGAAAGGGGATTTAAGTGACTTTGAACATGGCATGGTTGTTTGTGCCAGACAGGCTGGTCTGAGTATTTCAAAAACTTCTGATCTACTGGGATTTTCACACACAACCATCTCTAGGGTTTACAGAGAATGGTCCGAAAAAGAGAAACTATCCAGTGAGTGGCAGTTGTGTGGAGGAAAATGCCTTGTTGATGTCAGAGGAGATTGGGCAGACTGATTTGAGATGATAGAAAGGCAACAGGACCAGATTTTTTTTTTTGTTTATCAGCAGCGGTTTACTACCGCATTAACAGTCCCTACATAAGATGACTGCATTAGTTTTCTTTTTTTAAGGCTGCTTTTTCCTTATTTTCACCTGGTTATCCTGCCAGAAAACACTTGCTGTTCTAGGGTGACAACACTCACTTACCCCTGGTTCACATATCCGCATTCCTGCGGGCCGCATTTTGCTCAGTCACGAGAGCCCATTCATTTGAATGGACTCCTGTGCCTCAGGACACGCAGGGAAGAAGTCCCTGCACTTCTTCTGAAAACGCAGCCAGCGCAGGAACCTCGGTTCCCAGTACGGTTACGATTTCCAGTGTGGGCGGCGCCATTAGAATTAATGGCACCCGCCCGCGGGTCCGCATTCTTCTGTGTGGGTGGTGCGGCTGCCCGGATTTTTGTGCGGATCCACAGTGGCACCACCCTCACAGATAGGAACCTAGCCTTACTGCTCCCTGGGCTTTAACCCCAGGCTGCTCTTCTGATTTGGACTACCAACACCTCCCCTTCTCATCTATATTACACAAGGAGGTGTTATGTAGTTTACAGAAGATTGCTTGGACAGCTAATAATATTGTTTTAGAATTCAGTTTGGTACACAGAATATTGCAAGGAAACTCAGTTTCTATCAGGATCATTGAGTACTTTTCTGTAGTTGCGGAAAATGTTCGTAGCCTGGAAAAAAAAATAGGAATGCAGCGACCACCCTAGAGGCTAGCAAGCTACAATAGATGTGGAAATGATTCGTTTAATTCTATCACAGAGAACAAATTTTCCCATTTTCCATCTTCTTGCAGTATAATAGAAGAGTTTGGACAATCTTTGGCAATCTTTGCACTGATTTAAGTCCTATTTTTTAGGGTGCTTGTGTTTATTTTGCTTACAGTATGTATTTTAGGTCTACTAGTTACTAGAACCATAACCATCTGAAAGACAAAAATAAACTTTAAAAAATATTTTATTTAAAAAAATATTCAGTGAGGTAAACAGTTGATTATTTTGATTGATTAGCCATCTTCTTTTTTTTTTTTAACTTCAAATCTGCAGCTTCTCCTTTGTAGTGAGGCTGAGCTTGCACAGCAAGGGTTAACTGCTCATTTATTCCAGGGGAGAGTAAAAGCACTTTTACTTACCTCATCCTCCACTGCCCCAGCAGATGGCTCTCCCCCATACTCTGGCAGTGGACTGTCCCTCAGTGTCATCACATCTAATGTAGGGCTTTGGACGCTGCATTGGTTTTGTTGAGGTCAGAACCTTAGGCACTTGGAGCATGGGGGAAAAGACGCTGTGGTTACCGGTCTAGCAGCATGGAGAATCGGGTAAGAAAATGTCCTTTTCTATGCCCCCCTAAACCTAAACTGGCAGTTAACCCTTGCAGTGCTGGTGCAGCTCCACTATAAGGCTCCAGTCACATTAAGGGAATTTAGAATTGTGGGCAGAATTGGCGTGATTCTGCCCCCGATTCCAAACCGCGGTACAATGCGAGACACGCGTTTGGGCGCCATTCATCCAATTTTGCCATGCAGCAAAACGCACATACAAACACACCTGGCCCAGGGCCAACATTGTATTCTGAGCTTCTTTGGCATGACAAACGCACATACTGTAGCCAATTTAAGTGAATGAGCTGCTCTATGTGCGACACACAGAAAAGCGCGTGAATGACGTTTTTAAAATTGCGAGTGGGAACCCATATTCTCGCTACGCAATATGTGAATGGGGCCCATGGGAGAATTTCCAAGTTTCCCAGAGTTGGGCTTTAAATCACCATAATTTTACACCAGTAAATGTAATTTCCAGACTAGCTGATTAGGATGAAGATCATAAAATTGTGCTTTAGGATCATCTACAATGTAATACCCAGCAGTAAATCATTTGTGTTCCTGGGCTCTAGGTGACGGGTCACCAGCAGCAGTTATGGTATTAACGCCTTCCACATGGCCTTGGTTTGTTGCTGGGCTACTGGATCATCAGAATAATCCAAGAGGTCTGCACTCCACATCCCAATCCCTCGGAGGCCGAGCTTCTTGACGTAGGCTGCCTTCAGTGTTATACTCTCTGGGTCGTCGTACCACACCTGATGGGTTTTCCCCGCCGTGTCCTGGTAAACATGTTATATAATGAGTCTCAGTGATCGTAATGGAAGGAAAAAAGAGCAAAATACTGCAATGGAGCAATCATACCAACCTTGTAATTATAAAAAGGAGCCTTCTGCTCATCATTCCATAACCGCCCTGTCAGAGAACTGTTCACCTGCTTCATAATTGTCCTGTAAACTACTTGGTGACTTACTTCATTGCTGTATGGAGCACCTTGGATTGGACATTTCTCCAAATCACACTTGTTATCCTTAGAGAGATGCAAAATGTTATCTGTTAGGATACAAATCTGACCAAGTTTAAGGCTAGGTTCACACCTATGCAGGTTGCGTTTGAACCGTCTCTGCATTGCGTTTGCGTTGCGTTTTTGCTGCGTTTTTGATGTGTTTTGCAATTTTTTTTAATTTTTCTTGTTGCTAGGCAGATTTAAAAAGCATAAAAAAATGCAGCAAAAATGCACTACATGCTCTTCTGCAGCGTTTCCATTGAAGTCTATAGAACCAAAAACGCAACTTTTTGTGTTAAAAAAAAAAGTTCCTGACCCTTTCCAAAAAAAAGCACCGGGTGAAATAGCACCGGGTCCCATAGGAAATCATGTTAAATGGACTGTACTGCATTTCTTCAAAACGCTGCAGAAAACCCTAGGCATGAACCTAGGGCAGGGGTAGGCAACCTGTGGCTCTCCAGCTGTTGCAGGACTACAAGTTCCATCATGCCTCTGCAAGTCATAGCTGTAACTGTCAGTTTTGTAATGTTGCAATGCCTCATGGGAGATGTAGTTCCACAACAGCTAGAGAGCCGCAGGTTGCCTACCCCTGACCTAGGGTAACAATTGGCAGTTGATGAGATTACATGCACCATTACTTTACAAGTTCTCTGCAACTTCCAGCATTTGCAGATTGGCAGTTGGTTTTGGGAGTGTACTTGTAAGTCAGACTACTGTAGTTTGGAGGACTCTGTGAAGATAGCTTTAAAAAAGTGTCATTCTCCACTAATAAAAATTGGCCAGATTCAGTATCAGCAACTCTGAGCTACCTTAAATGCCCAGTCATACTGGCACGATTTGTGAATTGAAATTGCGCCTGAAATCGCATCTAATGAATGTGAATGTCAGTGTCTTAACACGTTAGATTGCTGCAGCGTGATTTCTAAAGTAGTTCTTGCATTACTTTTTCTGCAGTTTTGTTGCGATTTCATATACATAGAATATAATGGAAAATCGCACAGCAAGTTGCAAGAAATCGTTGAAAATCTTCACAAGTAGCAATAAATTCTTCAGAAATCGCGTTGAAATTGCACACAAATCGCAACGATGTGACCGGTGACTAAATGTACCCATGAAATGGATTTCCCTTGCAGTGCATGGGTTAAATGCTCTTTTGGCTAGGGTATGGAGGGGGGTAGATTAATAAGAATACTTACCTAACTCATCACTCTCCAGGCAGCCAGCACTCTCCTCCGCTTCCAGTTCTCTTGAATGTTGGTAGGTCTTTGCCCCTCCATACAATGCAGGACTGCTAGAACTGCATTGTACGTGATGACATCAGAGAGGACTGGTGGCATGAAAAAGGAAAAGTCTGCAGGAGTGAGGAATAGGGCAAGTATTTGTACTTATTCCATTCACCCGTGTACCCCCCCAGCTAAAAAAAAATCTTTTAACCCATACAGTCCAGCTGTCACTAGATCATGTGTCCCCAGTGGAAGATTTCCCCTTAGCTCCATTCTGGTAACAGCTTCAAATTTTCTTGACTTCAGGTCTACATTAGATGACTGTTTTATTTTTTTTATGACATCCAGTTTTTTTTCTACAAAAAGAACCACAATGCATTTTTAGGGAGAACACAGGTTGAGTTATTAGTGCAAAGTTTTTCTGAAAGTCATTTTTGATGCACCTTCCACATATTGCACGCTCGTTGCTCTATATAATTACATTTCATACTTAGGGCTTTAGATAACTCCTGGTGGCTACGTACTGTATGACCCAGAGACAATAAAACGTTCTAATCACTATGGTTCTAAGTGGACCCCTAATTGTGCTAAGGTGAGAGCCTAAACAGACAGCATGCAAATACAATAGGTGACAATTTAATTCCGGGAATGCCCTTGGTGTAGCACTATGGTGGTGAGTCACACAGTCATTCGCACTTCAGCGTGTTCTGACATGTTGTAACATGCACTGTCCTTGGTCGCAGACCACTTGACTTATGCAGGCCACAGATGGGTCGAACATCGGCCGATTTATCGGCCGAAAAAAAAATCGGCTGTTTTTCGCACCATTAATGGGTTAATTGGTAGAGATGAGCGAAGAAATGAAAAATTCGATTCGACTGATTCGGCGAATTCGTGGACAATATTCGATTCGAGTCGAATAAATTCGCTGTGAATTTAACTTAAAAAAGGGTGTTTCTAGGCTTCAGAGAGACTTAATATTAGTGCAGAACACTGTACCTTTAATTTAAATGCCCTTGGAGTCTGCTGGGGAAGAGAAATAATACTGTCACTCAGTATGACATGCAGATGAGTGCCGTCGATCTTAGAATCACCGCACACTTCACTCATTTGGCCAGTCACGGGGCCAAAACCAGTGTTTGGAGCCACAGTGTGGCGGTGGAGCCAGCAGCAATGGGAGGCCATACAGCAACCTATGACAAAATGGAAACCAGCAGGAGTGTGAGGAGACCTGAAAGTGGCACATGGCAGAGTGGGAGCAATGGGAGGCGGTACAGGGACCCAGGTCACACTGTGGGCCCAGCAGCAGCGTGACCAGGCGGTACGGGGGCCCATGGCCGATTTGGGGCCTGGTGGCACCTATGGAAGGCCTGTAATCTGCCAGCAACCTATGACAAAATGGAAAACCGCAGGAGTGTGAGGAGACCTCAAAGTGGCACATGGCAGAGTGGGAGCAATGGGAGGCGGTACAGGGACCCAGGTCACACTGTGGGACCAGCATCAGCGTGAACAGGCGGTACGGGGGCCCATGGCCGATTTGACCTCGTTCATCCCATAGTCCTGCCGACTCACGAATAGCGTGGCCTCCTCAAAGGGCCTGAGCAAGCGCAGGTGTCACGCATGAGCTGACAATGGCTGACATCTAAGTTACACAGGGAGTACCTTTATCCGCTTTTAACATCAGGAAATCTGTGATGGCCTTTAGCTGTTCGTAAAGGCGGTCTAACATATGTAGGGTTGAATTACACCTTGTTGCAACGTCACAGCATGAGGAGTCGGTACGGGGGCCCATGGCAGATTACGTGCCTGGCAGCAGCAATGGGAGGCCCGTAATCTGCCAGCACCCTATGTCAAAAAATTTAACACACCAGCAGTGTGAGGAGACCTCAAAGTGGCACATGGCAGAGTGGAAGCAATGGGAGGCCGTACAGGGACCCAGGTCACACTGTGGGCCCAGCAGCAGCGTGACCAGGAGGTACGGGGGCCCATGGCCGATATGGGGCCTGGCGGAACCTATGGAAGGCCTGTAATCTGCCAGCAACCTATGTCAAAATGGAAAAGCACAGGAGTGTGAGGAGACCTCAAAGTGGCACATGGCAGAGTGGAAGCAATGGGAGGCCGTACAGGGACCCAGGTCACACTGTGGGCTCAGCAGCAGCGTGACCAGGCGGTACGGGGGCCCATGGCCGATATGGGGCCTGGCGGCACCAATGGAAGGCCTGTAATCTGCCAGCAACCTATGACAAAATGGACAACCGCAGGAGTGTGAGGAGATTTCAAAGTGGCACATGGCAGAGTGGAAGCAATGGGAGGCCGTACAGGGACCCAGGTCACACTGTGGGACCAGCAGCAGCGTGACCAGGCGGTACGGGGGCCCATGGCCGATATGGGGCCTGGCGGCACCTATGGAAGGCCGCTAATCTGCCAGCAACCTATGACAAAATGGAAAACCGCAGGAGTGTGAGGAGACCTCAAAGTGGCACATGGCAGAGTGGAAGCAATGGGAGGCCGTACAGGGACCCAGGTCACACTGTGGGACCAGCAGCAGCGTGACCAGGCGGTACGGGGGCCCATGGCCGATATGGGGCCTGGCGGCACCTATGGAAGGCCGCTAATCTGCCAGCAACCTATGACAAAATGGACAACCGCAGGAGTGTGAGGAGATTTCAAAGTGGCACATGGCAGAGTGAAAGCAATGGGAGGCCGTACAGGGACCCAGGTCACACTGTGGGACCAGCAGCAGCGTGACCAGGCGGTACGGGGGCCCATGGCCGATATGGGGCCTGGCGGCACCTATGGAAGGCCGCTAATCTGCCAGCAACCTATGACAAAATGGAAAACCGCAGGGGTGTGAGGAGACCTCAAAGTGGCACATGGCAGAGTGGAAGCAATGGGAGGCCGTACAGGGACCCAGGTCACACTGTGGGACCAGCAGCAGCGTGACCAGGCGGTACGGGGGCCCATGGCCGATATGGGGCCTGGCGGCACCTATGGAAGGCCGCTAATCTGCCAGCAACCTATGACAAAATGGAAAACCGCAGGAGTGTGAGGAGACCTCAAAGTGGCACATGGCAGAGTGGAAGCAATGGGAGGCCGTACAGGGACCCAGGTCACACTGTGGGACCAGCAGCAGCGTGACCAGGCGGTACGGGGGCCCATGGCCGATATGGGGCCTGGCGGCACCTATGGAAGGCCGCTAATCTGCCAGCAACCTATGACAAAATGGAAAACCGCAGGAGTGTGAGGAGACCTCAAAGTGGCACATGGCAGAGTGGAAGCAATGGGAGGCCGTACAGGGACCCAAGTCACACTGTGGGACCAGGAGCAACGTGACCAGGCGGTACGGGGGCCCATGGCCGATATGGGGCCTGGCGGCACCTATGGAAGGCCGCTAATCTGCCAGCAACCTATGACAAAATGGAAAACCGCAGGAGTGTGAGGAGACCTCAAAGTGGCACATGGCAGAGTGGAAGCAATGGGAGGCCGTACAGGGACCCAGGTCACACTGTGGGACCAGCAGCAGCGTGACCAGGCGGTACGGGGGCCCATGGCCGATATGGGGCCTGGCGGCACCTATGGAAGGCCGCTAATCTGCCAGCAACCTATGACAAAATGGAAAACCGCAGGAGTGTGAGGAGACCTCAAAGTGGCACATGGCAGAGTGGAAGCAATGGGAGGCCGTACAGGGACCCAGGTCACACTGTGGGACCAGCAGCAGCGTGACCAGGCGGTACGGGGGCCCATGGCCGATATGGGGCCTGGCGGCACCTATGGAAGGCCGCTAATCTGCCAGCAACCTATGACAAAATGGAAAACCGCAGGAGTGTGAGGAGACCTCAAAGTGGCACATGGCAGAGTGGAAGCAATGGGAGGCCGTACAGGGACCCAGGTCACACTGTGGGCCCAGCAGCAGCGTGACCAGGCGGTACGGGGGCCCATGGCCGATATGGGGCCTGGCGGCACCTATGGAAGGCCGCTAATCTGCCAGCAACCTATGACAAAATGGAAAACCGCAGGAGTGTGAGGAGACCTCAAAGTGGCACATGGCAGAGTGGAAGCAATGGGAGGCCGTACAGGGACCCAGGTCACACTGTGGGCCCAGCAGCAGCGTGACCAGGCGGTACGGGGGCCCATGGCCGATTTGGGGCCTGGCGGCACCTATGGAAGGCCTGTAATCTGCCAGCAACCTATGACAAAATGGACAACCGCAGGAGTGTGAGGAGATTTCAAAGTGGCACATGGCAGAGTGGAAGCAATGGGAGGCCGTACAGGGACCCAGGTCACACTGTGGGCTCAGCAGCAGCGTGACCAGGCGGTACGGGGGCCCATGGCCGATATGGGGCCTGGCGGCACCAATGGAAGGCCTGTAATCTGCCAGCAACCTATGACAAAATGGACAACCGCAGGAGTGTGAGGAGATTTCAAAGTGGCACATGGCAGAGTGGAAGCAATGGGAGGCCGTACAGGGACCCAGGTCACAATGTGGGCTCAGCAGCAGCGTGACCAGGCGGTACGGGGGCCCATGGCCGATATGGGGCCTGGCGGCACCAATGGAAGGCCTGTAATCTGCCAGCAACCTATGACAAAATGGACAACTGCAGGAGTGTGAGGAGATTTCAAAGTGGCACATGGCAGAGTGGAAGCAATGGGAGGCCGTACAGGGACCCAGGTCACACTGTGGGCTCAGCAGCAGCGTGACCAGGCGGTACGGGGGCCCATGGCCGATATGGGGCCTGGCGGCACCTATGGGAGGCCCGTAATCTGCCAGCACCCTATGACAAAATGGAACCCTGGGCTGGGGCAGGCAGAACCGCCGTATCTTTATCACGTTTTTCCCAGGCCACCGAATGGCGACGATGGATATGCTGACGCAACGCTGTAGTCCCAACATGGGCCCCCTGGCCACGCTTGACTTTCTGGCCACATAGTCGACATTAGGCTACGTTTACTTCCTCGGGCGGCTTGACGAAAACTTGCCACACCGCCGAGTAGGAAACTTTGCACCCGCTACTCCTCACTGGCTGACTGCTACTTCCTCCGTGCACACCGGCACCACTACTGGCTGTGGTGGTAGGCTGCAGTGGAGCTGCTGCTCTACTCCGTGGCCGTTTGCCTCCACTGACACAGCTGCGACCCTGCTGCCTCCTGGCAGCAGCAATGGGAGGCCGTACAGGGACCCAGGTCACACTGTGGGCCCAGCAGCAGCGTGACCAGGCGGTACGGGGGCCCATGGCCGATTTGGGGCCTGGCGGCACCTATGGAAGGCCTGTAATCTGCCAGCAACCTATGACAAAATGGACAACCGCAGGAGTGTGAGGAGATTTCAAAGTGGCACATGGCAGAGTGGAAGCAATGGGAGGCCGTACAGGGACCCAGGTCACACTGTGGGCTCAGCAGCAGCGTGACCAGGCGGTACGGGGGCCCATGGCCGATATGGGGCCTGGCGGCACCAATGGAAGGCCTGTAATCTGCCAGCAACCTATGACAAAATGGACAACCGCAGGAGTGTGAGGAGATTTCAAAGTGGCACATGGCAGAGTGGAAGCAATGGGAGGCCGTACAGGGACCCAGGTCACACTGTGGGCTCAGCAGCAGCGTGACCAGGCGGTACGGGGGCCCATGGCCGATATGGGGCCTGGCGGCACCAATGGAAGGCCTGTAATCTGCCAGCAACCTATGACAAAATGGACAACCGCAGGAGTGTGAGGAGATTTCAAAGTGGCACATGGCAGAGTGGAAGCAATGGGAGGCCGTACAGGGACCCAGGTCACACTGTGGGCTCAGCAGCAGCGTGACCAGGCGGTACGGGGGCCCATGGCCGATATGGGGCCTGGCGGCACCAATGGAAGGCCTGTAATCTGCCAGCAACCTATAACAAAATGGACAACCGCAGGAGTGTGAGGAGATTTCAAAGTGGCACATGGCAGAGTGGAAGCAATGGGAGGCCGTACAGGGACCCAGGTCACACTGTGGGCCCAGCAGCAGCGTGACCAGGCGGTACGGGGGCCCATGGCCGATTTGGGGCCTGGCGGCACCTATGGGAGGCCCGTAATCTGCCAGCACCCTATGACAAAATGGAACCCTGGGCTGGGGCAGGCAGAACCGCCGTATCTTTATCACGTTTTTCCCAGGCCACCGAATGGCGACGCTGGATATGCTGACGCAACGCTGTAGTCCCAACATGGGCCCCCTGGCCACGCTTGACTTTCTGGCCACATAGTCGACATTAGGCTACGTTTACTTCCTCGGGCGGCTTGACGAAAACTTGCCACACCGCCGAGTAGGAAACTTTGCACCCGCTACTCCTCACTGGCTGACTGCTACTTCCTCCGTGCACACCGGCACCACTACTGGCTGTGGTGGTAGGCTGCAGTGGAGCTGCTGCTCTACTCCGTGGCCGTTTGCCTCCACTGACACAGCTGCGAACCTGCTGCCTCCTGGCAGCAGCAATGGGAGGCCGTACAGGGACCCAGGTCACACTGTGGGCCCAGCAGCAGCGTGACCAGGCGGTACGGGGGCCCATGGCCGATTTGGGGCCTGGCGGCACCTATGGAAGGCCTGTAATCTGCCAGCAACTTATGACAAAATGGACAACCGCAGGAGTGTGAGGAGATTTCAAAGTGGCACATGGCAGAGTGGAAGCAATGGGAGGCCGTACAGGGACCCAGGTCACACTGTGGGCTCAGCAGCAGCGTGACCAGGCGGTACGGAGGCCCATGGCCGATATGGGGCCTGGCGGCACCAATGGACGGCCTGTAATCTGCCAGCAACCTATGACAAAATGGACAACCGCAGGAGTGTGAGGAGATTTATAAGTGGCACATGGCAGAGTGGAAGCAATGGGAGGCCGTACAGGGACCCAGGTCACACTGTGGGCTCAGCAGCAGCGTGACCAGGCGGTATGGGGGCCCATGGCCGATATGGGGCCTGGCGGCACCAATGGAAGGCCTGTAATCTGCCAGCAACCTATGACAAAATGGACAACCGCAGGAGTGTGAGGAGATTTCAAAGTGGCACATGGCAGAGTGGAAGCAATGGGAGGCCGTACAGGGACCCAGGTCACACTGTGGGCTCAGCAGCAGCGTGACCAGGCGGTACGGAGGCCCATGGCCGATATGGGGCCTGGCGGCACCAATGGAAGGCCTGTAATCTGACAGCAACCTATGACAAAATGGACAACCGCAGGAGTGTGAGGAGATTTATAAGTGGCACATGGCAGAGTGGAAGCAATGGGAGGCCGTACAGGGACCCAGGTCACACTGTGGGCTCAGCAGCAGCGTGACCAGGCGGTACGGGGGCCCATGGCCGATATGGGGCCTGGCGGCACCAATGGATGGCCTGTAATCTGCCAGCAACCTATGACAAAATGGACAACCGCAGGAGTGTGAGGAGATTTCAAAGTGGCACATGGCAGAGTGGAAGCAATGGGAGGCCGTACAGGGACCCAGGTCACACTGTGGGCTCAGCAGCAGCGTGACCAGGCGGTACGGGGGCCCATGGCCGATATGGGGCCTGGCGGCACCTATGGAAGGCATGTAATCTGCCAGCAACCTATGTCAAAATGGAAAAGCACAGGAGTGTGAGGAGACCTCAAAGTGGCACATGGCAGAGTGGAAGCAATGGGAGGCCGTACAGGGACCCAGGTCACACTGTGGGCTCGGCAGCAGCGTGACCAGGCGGTACGGGGGCCCATGGCCGATTTGGGGCCTGGCGGTACCTATGGGAGGCCCGTAATCTGCCAGCACCCTATGACAAAATGGAACCCTGGGCTGGGGCAGGCAGAACCGCCGTATCTTTATCACGTTTTTCCCAGGCCACCGAATGGCGACGCTGCATATGCTGACGCAACGCTGTAGTCCCAACATGGGCCCCCTGGCCACGCTTGACTTTCTGGCCACATAGTCGACATACGGCTACGTTTACTTCCTCGGGCGGCTTGACGAAAAATTGCCACACCGCAGAGTAGGAAACTTTGCCTCCGCTACTCCTCACTGGCTGACTGCTACTTCCTCCGTGCACAACGGCACCACTACTGGCCGTGGTGGTAGGCTGCAGTGGAGCAGTGTCAGTGGAGGCCGTTTGCCTCCACTGACACTGCTGCGACCCTGCTGCCTCCTGGCAGCAGCAATGGGAGGCCGTACAGGGACCCATGAGAGACTCTGGACTTGGCAGCAGCATGAGGAGGCGGTATATAGGGGCCCATGGCAGATTAGGGGCCTGGCAGCAGCTATGGGAGGCCCGTAATCTGCCAGCACCCTATGTCAAAAAATTGAAAACACAAGCAGTGTGAAGAGACCTGAATGTGGCACATGGCAGAGTGTGGCGATGGAGACAGCAGCAATGGGAGGCCGTACAGGGACCCATGAGAGACTCTGGACTTGGCAGCAGCATGAGGAGGCGGTATATAGGGGCCCATGGCAGATTAGGGGCCTGGCAGCAGCTATGGGAGGCCCGTAATCTGCCAGCACCCTATGTCAAAAAATTCAACACAACAGCAGTGTGAAGAGACCTGAATGTGGCACATGGCAGAGTGTGGCGATGGAGACAGCAGCAATGGGAGGCCCGTAATCTGCCAGCACCCTATGACAAAAAATGGAACACACCAGCAGTGTGTGAGGAGACCTGAAAGTGGCACATGGCAGGGGCATGATTCATGGCGGATTTAGTCAGTTGTGTCAGGAACTGGTGGTTTGAAATCCAGACTAATCCACGCCTGATTCATTTTCACAAACGTGAGTCTCTCCACACTTTGGGTGGACAGTCGTGTCCTCCGCGGAGTTACAATACCTCCTGCCGCACTAAACACGCGCTCCGATGCCACGCTACTGGCCGGGCATGACAGCCTTTCAAGGGCAAATTCAGATAGTTGGGGCCAAAGGTCAAGTTTCGTTGCCCAGTAGTCAAGGGGATTGTCTACCTCGGTTGGCAGGGTGCTGTCCAAGTAGGCCCAAGCCTGTTGTTTGAGCTCCTGCTCCAGGTCCACCTGATGCTGCTGCTGCGGCTGGTTAGTAGTTTCCTCACTGCGCTGGTGAAGAAAGCTACTCATCATCGACTGCAGACTGAGGCAGCCGCTGCTGGTGGAGCTGCCACTGCTCCTGCCACCCCACCCCTCCCCTGCTGCCATGGCAGCGGAACGCGAGCGCACAGGGCCCACAGTGTCTGAGGATGGACGTTGGCGCACAAAGGCAGAGACCAACTGACTACATAGGTGGTTTTTATAGTACGTAATTTTGGCCTCCCTCTCAGCAGGTGTGAAAGAGGCCACCATTTTGGAACGATAGCAAGGGTCCAACAAGGTGGACAGCCAAAAGTCATCCCTCTGTCTGATGGTTATTATTCGGCTGTCGCTACGCAAGCAAACGAGCATGCTATGGGCCATTTGTGCCAAGGAATGCGAGGGACTCCCTGCCTCCATCTCCACAGCATACTGCCACGGTGCGTCTGGGTCCTCTGTCTCCTCCTCCTCCTCTACCAGATGCTCCTGCTCCTCCACTCCTGTCCGCTGAGTGGAAAAACCACCCATTTCACTCAATAATTCCTGAGCACAAATGTCCTCCTCTACCTCCTCCTCTTCTTCCTGTCCTGGCCCCACAGGGGTCATGTGGCGTTGAGATCTGTGCGCCACGTCTACCGCACCCTGACCAGCCATTGTTAACAGCATTTGTTCCAGGACGTGCAACAGAGGAATGACGTCGTTCATCCCATAGTCCTGCCGACTCACGAATAGCGTGGCCTCCTCAAAGGGCCTGAGCAAGCGGCAGGTGTCACGCATGAGCTGCCAATGGCTGACATCTAAGTTACACAGGGGAGTACCTTTATCCGCTTGTAACATCAGGAAATCGGTGATGGCCTTTCGCTGCTCGTAAAGGCGGTCTAACATGTGTAGGGTTGAATTCCACCTTGTTGCAACGTCGCAGATCAGGCGATGCTGTGGAATTCCGTTCTGCCGCTGCAGCTCAATGAGGGTGTTCTTTGCGGTGTAGGAATGGCTGAAATGCATGCACAGTTTACGTGACATTTTAAGGATGTCTTGCAGTGGGATGGTGGATTTTAGGAACCGCTTGACAACCAGATTGAACACGTGAGCCATGCATGGCGCATGGCACAACCTTCCTTGACGCAGAGCAGACACCATGTTCTTTCCGTTGTCGGTCAACATGGTTCCGATTTTCAGTTTGCGCGGAGACAGCCATCTGTCGATTTCTCTGTTCATTACACTCAGAAGTTCCTCCCCTGTGTGACTACGTTCGCCAAGGCATACCAGGTGCAGCACAGCGTGACACCGTTGCGCCCTGCACATGTGATATGCCGGTCGGGTAATGGGACTTGGCACGGGGGTGGCGGCTGAGGACACGGCGGAAAAAGAGGTGGTAGAGGCGGACATGTTTGCTGGACCAAGGACGTGCAAACGTGGAGGCAAAAGCGTCGTGACCTGTCCAAGTTGCTGGTGCGGCTGTGCCGGCACCACGTTCACCCAGTGGGCCGTAAATGACATGTACTGTCCCTGACCGTAGTTACAGCTCCACACGTCGGCGCTGCCGTGCACTTTGGCAGAGACCGACATGCTCAAAGACTGGCCCACCATCTCTTCTACATGTGAATGCAGGGCTGGCACTGCCTTTATGGCGAAGAAATGACGGCTTGGCACTCTCCACCGCGGCGCGGCACAAGCCATCATTTCTCGGAAAGGTGCTGAGTCCACCAGTTGGAAAGGGAGGGACTGCAGCACCAGCAACTTGGACAGGAGGACGTTCAGCTTTTGCACCGTCGGGTGCGTGCTCGCAAACGGTTGTCTCTTGGAAACGGATTCCAAGAAAGACTGTTGACGGAATCCGAGAAGAGGAGTAGCAGGAGAAGGAGCATCTGAACGAGCGGAAGATGCCAACGAGCGACAACTCCCCTCAGCAGAGGTGTTGGAGCCTTGACTGGCTGATAGAGGGTGATTGACGACGTCGGGTGACGGAGCAAGTAACGGAGCGGGTGATGGAGCGGGGGCTGGGGCAGGCAGAACCGCCGTATCTTTATCACGGTTTTCCCAGGCCACCGAATGGTGACGCTGCATATGCTGACGCAACGCTGTAGTCCCAACATGGGCCCCCTGGCCACGCTTGCATTTCTGGCCACATAGTCGACATACGGCTACGTTTACTTCCTCGGGCGGCTTGACGAAAAATTGCCACACCACCGAGTAGGAAACTTTACCCCCGCTACTCCTCACTGGCTGACTGCTACTTCCTCCGTGCGCACCGGCACCACTACTGGCCGTGGTGGTAGGCTGCAGTGGAGCTGGTGCTCTACTCCGTGGACGTTTGGCTCCACTGACACTGATGCGACCCTGCTGCCTCCTGGGCAACCCACCGACTGTTTCGCTCGCTGCCAAGCTGGCACCCTCTTCTCCTGATGATGCGGAAGAAATTGCCTGATGACGACGAGGCTGCCAAGTGCGTTCAACCTCCTCATCATCAAGTACGGTCTCCGCCTCACTACTAGCCCCCTCGGCTGCGTCTGGGTCAGGAGACAGACCTGTCTCTAGACCGGCTACCGAGCCACTCTCCTCGCCAGTACTTGTTCGCCTGGCTGCTGAAAAGGCGGATGTCTCCCCCCGTTCCTGACCGCCCTCTGTTAGCTCTTCCTCACTGTACAGTGGGGCTGAGCCCACAGCATGCGATACTTCGCTTGGTGAGGGAACAGCAAAGGACAGGGGCAGGTAGAGGACATGTGATTTCAGTGGGCTTGCTCCCGGGCCATGCCAACTAACGGTTGTGTCTGACGTACGCACCGACCGTTGGCTGTAGGTGTCAGAGGTGACCTGGGAAGAGGAAGACGACCGAGCCAACCAATCAATGACGGCAGGGTTGTCGGTGGAGACACGACCGCTGGATGACACCGGGAGCACTGGCCTCTGGCTGCGAATAGTGCTGCCTCGACCCCTTCCTCTGCTGCCACGTCTGCTCGCTCCTAAAACATTGCCTCCTCTGCCACTCCTCTGCATGTTGTCTGACATACTCTTTAATTTAACGATTATGTGTCCAGAGTAACAATTCTGTGTCCCTGAGTAACAATTCTGTGTCCCTGAGTAACAATTCTGTGTCTGTCCGAGTAACAATTCTGTGGCCCTAAGTAACAGTTCTGTGGCCCTCAGTAACAATTCTGTGTCCCTGATTAACGTTTATGTGGCCCTAAGTAACGGTTCTGTGGCCCTCAGTAACAATTCTGTGTCCCTGATTAACGTTTATGTGGCCCTAAGTAACGGTTCTGTGGCCCTCAGTAACAATTCTGTGTCCCTCAAGAAACAATTCTGTGTCTGTCCCTGAGTAACAATTCTGTGGCCCTAAGTAACGGTTCTGTGGCCCTCAGTAACAATTCTGTGTCCCTGATTAACGTTTCTGTGGCCCCAAGTAACGGTTCTGTGGCCCTCAGTAAAAATTCTGTGTCCCTGATTAATGTTTCTGTGGCCCCAAGTAACGGTTCTGTGGCCCTCAGTAACAATTCTGTGTCCCTGATTAACCTTTATGTGTCCCTAAGTAACGGTTCTGTGGCCCTCAGTAACAATTCTGTGTCCCTGAGTAACAATTCTGTGTCTGTGCGAGTAACAATTCTGTGGCCCTAAGTAACAGTTCTGTGGCCCTCAGTAACAGTTCTGTGTCCCTGAGTAACAGTTCTGTGTCCCTGAGTAACAGTTCTGTGTCTGTGCGAGTAACAATTCTGTGGCCCTAAGTAACAGTTCTGTGGCCCTCAGTAACAATTCTGTGTCTGTGCGAGTAACAATTCTGTGTCTGTGCGAGTAACAATTCTGTGGCCCTAAGTAACAGTTCTGTGGCCCTCAGTAACAGTTCTGTGTCCCTGAGTAACAATTCTGTGTCTGTGCGAGTAACAATTCTGTGGCCCTAAGTAACAGTTCTGTGGCCCTCAGTAACAATTCTGTGTCCCTGATTAACGTTTCTGTGGCCCCAAGTAACGGTTCTGTGGCCCTCAGTAACAATTCTGTGTCCCTGATTAACGTTTCTGTGGCCCCAAGTAACGGTTCTGTGGCCCTCAGTAACAATTCTGTGTCCCTGATTAACGTTTATGTGGCCCTAAGTAACGGTTCTGTGGCCCTCAGTAACAGTTCTGTGTCCCTGTGTAACAATTCTGTGTCTGTGCGAGTAACAATTCTGTGGCCCTAAGTAACAGTTCTGTGGCCCTCAGTAACAGTTCTGTGTCCCTGAGTAACAATTCTGTGTCTGTGCGAGTAACAATTCTGTGGCCCTAAGTAACAGTTCTGTGGCCCTCAGTAACAGTTCTGTGTCCCTGAGTAACAATTCTGTGTCTGTGCGAGTAACAATTCTGTGGCCCTAAGTAACAGTTCTGTGGCCCTCAGTAACAGTTCTGTGTCCCTGAGTAACAATTCTGTGTCTGTGCGAGTAACAATTCTGTGGCCCTCAGTAACAGTTCTGTGGCCCTCAGTAACAGTTCTGTGTCCCTGAGTAACAATTCTGTGTCTGTGCGAGTAACAATTCTGTGGCCCTCAGTAACAGTTCTGTGGCCCTCAGTAACAGTTCTGTGTCCCTGAGTAACAATTCTGTGTCTGTGCGAGTAACAATTCTGTGGCCCTAAGTAACAGTTCTGTGGCCCTCAGTAACAATTCTGTGTCCCTGAGTAACAATTCTGTGGCCCTAAGTAACGGTTCTGTGTCCCTGTGTAACAATTCTGTGTCTGTGCGAGTAACAATTCTGTGGCCCTCAGTAACAATTCTGTGTCTGTGCGAGTAACAATTCTGTGTCTGTGCGAGTAACAATTCTGTGGCCCTAAGTAACAGTTCTGTGGCCCTCAGTAACAGTTCTGTGTCCCTGAGTAACAATTCTGTGTCTGTGCGAGTAACAATTCTGTGGCCCTAAGTAACAGTTCTGTGGCCCTCAGTAACAATTCTGTGTCCCTGAGTAACAATTCTGTGTCTGTGCGAGTAACAATTCTGTGGCCCTAAGTAACAGTTCTGTGGCCCTCAGTAACAATTCTGTGGCCCTAAGTAACGGTTCTGTGGCCCTCAGTAACAATTCTGTGTCCCTGTGTAACAATTCTGTGTCTGTGCGAGTAACAATTCTGTGGCCCTAAGTAACAGTTCTGTGGCCCTCAGTAACAATTCTGTGTCTGTGCGAGTAACAATTCTGTGTCTGTGCGAGTAACAATTCTGTGGCCCTAAGTAACAGTTCTGTGGCCCTCAGTAACAATTCTGTGTCCCTGAGTAACAATTCTGTGTCTGTGCGAGTAACAATTCTGTGGCCCTAAGTAACAGTTCTGTGGCCCTCAGTAACAATTCTGTGTCTGTGCGAGTAACAATTCTGTGTCTGTGCGAGTAACAATTCTGTGGCCCTAAGTAACAGTTCTGTGGCCCTCAGTAACAATTCTGTGTCTGTGCGAGTAACAATTCTGTGTCTGTGCGAGTAACAATTCTGTGGCCCTAAGTAACAGTTCTGTGGCCCTCAGTAACAATTCTGTGTCTGTGCGAGTAACAATTCTGTGTCTGTGCGAGTAACAATTCTGTGGCCCTAAGTAACAGTTCTGTGGCCCTCAGTAACAATTCTGTGTCTGTCCCTGAGTAACAATTCTGTGGCCCTAACTAAAGTTTCTGTGGCCCTAAGTAACAATTCTCTGGCACTCAGTAACAATTCTGTCTGTCCCTGAGTAACAATTCTGTGGCCCTAATAACGTTTCTGTGGCCCTAAGTAACAATTCTCTGGCACTCAGTAACAATTCTGTCTGTCCCTGAGTAACAATTCTGTGGCCCTAATAACGTTTCTGTGGCCCTAAGTAACAATTCTCTGGCACTCAGTAACAATTCTGTCTGTCCCTGAGTATGAATTCTGTGGCCCTAACTAGCGTTTCTTTGTCCCTAAGTAACGATTCTGTGGCCCTCATTAACAATTCTGTGTCCCTGAGTAATGGTTCTCTGTCCCTAAGTAACGTTTCTCTGTCCCCAAGTATCGTTTCTGTGGCCCTAACTCTGTCCCTGTCCCTAATACAGAGCGGTCTGCCTCTGTTCAATGACTGCAGGCAAATGAAGAATTCCAAAATGGCCGCTATTTATAGCTCGACCATTACACAGTGCTGGCTGGCTGGCTGCTGATTGGCTGATGCGATCACATGTCGTTGAGGAATGCATTATGGGTCAGCGCGCCTTGTCTGCGCGCCTTCCCAGACATCCCCGCTCCGTCGCCGCACATGTCAGCCGCCATTTTCGGAAAAATTTCGATTCGCGCGTCCGAAGTAGGCTATTTTTCGGATTCGGCTCGAATTCCACTTCGGCTACTTCGATTCGCTCATCTCTATTAATTGGTTGGCCGTTTTTCTGGATTTTGTCAGATTTTTTTGATCGGTAAAGTTGGAAAAAAATCGGCTGATTTTGCTGATCGGCCGATTTTTGCGGCAATGATGGGCAAACCGGCCGATCTTTTTACCGATAAAAAATCTGCGCATGGGCCGTGACCTGCAAGAAAAAGAAGAAGAAGAAAAAGAAGAATAAGAAAAAAAAATAAGAGGAAAAAGAAGCAGATGAGAAAGAAGAAGAAGTAAAAGAAGAAGAGGAAGAAGAAGAAGAGAAAGGAGAAGAAGAGAAAGGAGAAGAAGAGAAAGGAGAAGAAGAGAAAGGAGAAGAAGAGAAAGGAGAAGAAGAGAAAGGAGAAGAAGAGAAAGGAGGAGAAGAAGAGAAAGGAGAAGAAGAAGAGAAAGGAGAAGAAGAAGAGAAAGGAGAAGAAGAAGAGAAAGGAGAAGAAGAAGAGAAAGGAGAAGAAGAAGAGAAAGGAGAAGAAGAAGAGAAAGGAGAAGAAGAAGAGAAAGGAGAAGAAGAAGAGAAAGGAGAAGAAGAAGAGAAAGGAGAAGAAGAAGAGAAAGGAGAAGAAGAAGAGAAAGGAGAAGAAGAAGAGAAAGGAGAAGAAGAAGAGAAAGGAGAAGAAGAAGAGAAAGGAGAAGAAGAAGAGAAAGGAGAAGAAGAAGAGAAAGGAGAAGAGAAAGAAGAAGAGAAAGAAGAAGAGGAAGAAGAAGAAAAAGAGAAAGAAGAAGAAGAAGAAGAAGAAGAAGAAGAAGAGAAAGAAGAAGAAGAGAAAGAAGAAGAAGAGAAAGAAGAAGAAGAAGAGAAAGAAGAAGAAGAAGAAGAGAAAGAAGAAGAAGAGAAAGAAGAAGAAGAAGAGGAAGAAGAAGAAGAAGAAGAAGAGAAAGAAGAAGAAGAAGAAGAAGAAGAAGAGAAAGAAGAAGAAGAGAAAGAAGAAGAAGAGAAAGAAGAAGAAGAGAAAGAAGAAGAAGAAGAGAAAGAAGAAGAAGAAGAAGAGAAAGAAGAAGAAGAAGAAGAGAAAGAAGAAGAAGAGAAAGAAGAAGAAGAAGAAGAAGAGGAAGAAGAAGAAGAAGAGAAAGAAGAAGAAGAAGAAGAAGAAGAAGAAGAGGAAGAAGAAGAAGAGAAAGAAGAAGAAGAGAAAGAAGAAGAAGAAGAGAAAGAAGAAGAAGAAGAAGAAGAAGAAGAAGAGGAAGAAGAAGAAGAAGAAGAGGAAGAAGAAGAAGAAGAAGAGGAAGAAGAAGAAGAAGAAGAGGAAGAAGAAGAAGAAGAAGAGGAAGAAGAAGAAGAAGAAGAAGAGAAAGAAGAAGAAGAAGAGGAAGAAGAAGAAGAGAAAGAAGAAGAGGAAGAAGAAGAAAAAGAGAAAGAAGAGGAAGAAGAAGAAGAAGAAGAAGAAGAAGAAGAAGAAGAGGAAGAAGAAGAAGAGAAAGAAGAAGAAGAGAAAGAAGAAGAAGAAGAGAAAGAAGAAGAAGAAGAAGAAGAAGAAGAAGAAGAAGAGGAAGAAGAAGAAGAAGAAGAGGAAGAAGAAGAAGAAGAAGAAGAGAAAGAAGAAGAAGAAGAGGAAGAAGAAGAAGAAGAAGAGGAAGAAGAAGAAGAAGAAGAAGAGAAAGAAGAAGAAGAAGAGGAAGAAGAAGAAGAAGAAGAGGAAGAAGAAGAAGAAGAAGAAGAGAAAGAAGAAGAAGAAGAGGAAGAAGAAGAGAAAGAAGAAGAAGAAGAGAAAGAAGAAGAAGAAGAGAAAGAAGAAGAAGAAGAGAAAGAAGAAGAAGAAGAAGAGAAAGAAGAAGAAGAAGAAGAGAAAGAAGAAGAAGAAGAAGAGAAAGAAGAAGAAGAAGAAGAAGAAGAGAAAGAAGAAGAAGAAGAAGAAGAAGAGGAAGAAGAAGAAGAAGAAGAAGAAGAAGAAGAAGAGAAAGAAGAAGAAGAAGAAGAAGAAGAGAAAGAAGAAGAAGAAGAAGAAGAAGAAGAAGAGGAAGAAGAAGAAGAAGAAGAGGAAGAAGAAGAAGAAGAAGAGGAAGAAGAAGAAGAAGAAGAAGAGAAAGAGGAAGAAGAAGAAGAGGAAGAGGAAGAAGAGGAAGAAGAGGAAGAGGAAGAAGAGGAAGAATAGGAAGAAGAAGAAGCAGAAGAGAAATATGAAGAAGAGAAAGAAGAGGAAGAAGAAGAGAGAGAAGAATTCCAGTCCGCTATTATATTTGACATTAAAAAGTATTGCGGTTGCAACGATGTATCTAATTGTGTCCGAAAAAACCCATCTGTATCCGAAAAGGATACAAATATATACAATGTTGCAACCGCAATACTTTTTAATGTCAAATATAATAGCGGGGCTCTCTGCAGGGACAGAAGTAATTAAATGCCGGCCGTAGACGGGAAGAAAATCTGCCGAATTTTTTTTACTGTTGGTGGTAACGTCAGCCTATTGAACGACCGATTTTTTTGTTAAGAAACTGGACGGTTTTCTCCTCGTCTATGGCCTGCATTAGTCCTTACGGAGCAGAAGAAGAAATAATGCATGTGTGCGTTGAGTTGTTGGTAGAAAATGAGTGTCAGGAATCTGAAGCAGCAGAATAACAAATTTTGCATGAAATCTGGACTTGTGTGAGTGAAACTTTAGCTCTGTTTCAACAGACTTATGGTGAACATTCCATGAAGAAATCAAGTGTTTTTGAATTGGTGGTTTAAGGAGGGGTGGGAACATGTCTACGATGTCACAAGAAGTGGACAGTCAAAAATGCAAAGGACAGATGCAAATATGGACAAAGAGACAGAGTGCGAACAGGAATCTGTTCAGAGGAAAAGACCGAAACTCTAGCCTGAGAAACGGATTTTCCACCATGACAATGCTCCTGCACATGATGTGTTAAGTGTTTGCGAGTTCCTGACCCAGAAATTCATTATGAAACTTTACCAACCACCTTATTCCCCTGACTTAGCACCGTGCGACTTTTGGCTGTTTCTAAACTTAAAAAATGCCTTAAAACAACACAGATTTGATGCCATTTTGGACATCCAACGCACCGTGACAAAGATACTGCGCAGCGTTCTGAAAAATTAATTCCAGGAATGTTTCCGGCACTGGCACAACCATCTTGAAAAGTGCGCCACTTCATAAGGGGACTACTTTGAAAGTGACAACAGTCACTAATGTATAGGTAAGAACACTTTATTTTACAGTCCATTCTTGGAATTAAATTGTCATACCTTGTATATTGTTTAACTATGGCTTTCTCTATAAATACATTAAAATACAAATCTGATCGCACACAAACACATAAAAACGTACCTCTGTTATATTGACACAGACATAATCGTAACCATACCACGGGACACCCATTACAAGCTTCTTAGGGTCAATCCCCATATTAATGAACTGCTGGTAACCTGAAAAAGACACGTAATTTTTAACAAATATGTCTGTAGCTATATACTATAAATCTGGTTCTTCCAAAGGACTGACCAAAAAGAGCTGACCCCCTCCACCCTTACATCCCCTTTGCATCATTCTCCACAGCGTTCCCCTTTACATCCTGTTCCGCAGCGTTTTCCTGTACATCAGAGTCCGCAGTGTTCCCCTTTACATCACAGTTCCCTCTCAAATCATGGTCTGTAGCATTCCCCTTTAGATCAGAGTTCATCTTTACATCCAGGTCCACATAGTTCCCTTTTCATTAGAGTTCCCCTTTACATCGCGGTCCGCAGAGCTCCCTTTTTATCAAAATTCCACTTTACATCACAGTCCACAAAGTTCTCCCTTACATCAGAGTCCACAGAGTTCCCCTTTACATCAGAGATAAAGGAGAGAGAGGGGCGCCAGACTAAGTGCAGTATGAAAAAAATCATTTTATTGCACACAATAGTAAGTAACTCACAGGACTCATGGGACTGTAACATGCTAACCCCATCTCTCCAGCACCAGCTTATGACCTACTGCTACATGCTCCAGCATTCAATCCTATAGCAGAGAGATATTATGTATCCCCATAGCTGAACTTTTTTTTTCTGGATTACCCATGGGACTGTAATATCCATACCCATCTCTCCAGCGCCAATATATTTCCTATTTGTTACCCTTTACATCACAGTCTGCAGGGTTCCCCCTCACAGTGTAAGGGAGAACTCTGCGGACCCTGATGTAAAGGGGAACTTAGATGTAAAGGAGAATGCAGAGGACCATGATGTAAGGGGGAATGCTGCTGACTCTGGTGTAAAGGGGAATTCTGATGTAGGGTGGTCCCTGGTCACCAAAACTCCCCCTTACATCAGAGTCTACAGCATTCCCCTTTACATCAGAGTTCCCCTTTATATCAGGGGGCAAGCTCCTGGTGATGGAGAGCTGACAGGGACATGTATCATCCGGGCCGGTGTCCAGTCCAGAGTGCTGCTCTGTGGACATTGTGGAGAATTTTCATCGCAGCACATGGTGTGTGCTGGTCTACCCTCCTCCATTCTACAGACATCACGCCCCTGAGCCCGCTCGAACCCGGGCACCATTTGGCCCCCACAGTGGTGGAAAGCCAGGGACAGGTTGCAAGTGCGACCTGTGCGACCCTGGTAGTTCCACCACTGGCTTGATTTCCAAAACAGGAGCCTGCAGGCACCCAAGACCACAAAACTTCTAGGATCACCATATTAGTGCCCCACGAAGATCCTTTTGCAAATAATGACTTTTTAAAAAAACGGTATTTCCAAAGGATTAGGCAAGTCTAAAGTTTCATTATCCACATCAATACCCTCACCTTGTAAAACTACCCATTCAATTTAAAATAGAAACGAAAGGCAAAACATTTGTGTATAGATATCAAAAATACATTATAGACACCTTTTCCCCCTTTTTTTTTTTATAAGTGATCAAATACGCTCTGTTTTCAGCTGCATAAGAGCTGGTGGAGGAGAAACAGCACACTAAACTTCCCAATGAATGGCTGTGTGGGGGGAGGGGGTGTCTGATCATTGGAGAGAGTGGGCTGAGTTCCCAGCACAGCTAGAGAGCTGACCATTCTGTGCTCTAATGCCTAGTGTGGTCAATTTTTAACAGGAAAGCAGAGGGAACTGCCAGGAACACCAGGGATTCCACACAAAGGAAGCAGTACAAAGAGAACAGGATATGTTTTCATGTAAAATGTTGGGTTTACATATTTTTTTAAGCTGGCCATACACCTTACAATCTCTTTTGAAAAATCTTCAAATATTTAGCTGACATCAACGAATGCCCCGTACACACGATAAGAAAATCGTCCCAAAAATTTTTGCGGAACCACTGAGCGAACAATTTTCAGCAGGATGTTTTAACTGATAATGATATTGTGAACGAAAAAATCTGGTTGAACAACAGTGAAAAATGTTGTTGTTTCGCAAACGAACGACCGATTTTCTATGCGGTGGTATGACGGTCGTACGAAAAAAATCTATCAAGCGCTATCACACATGAGCGGAAACAGAAGATGACCCGGATGTTTATGTCCAAGGAATCTTCGCCAACACGAATGAAAAATACAAATGTTCAAAGTAGATTGGCCTAATGAGATAATGAAACCAGAATTCTGCAGATTATATTTTATGTATCACTATTTATATATATAGGTCATGTAATACACGATATTATACTCATTGCAGGTAATTGTTGTGTATATCGCTCGTTCTGGCCGGAAGGGCGTGGCTACAAGGTCACACGCACACTGCATCACTTCCACTTGTACGGAAGACATCAACTTTACATATTGCCCGACGAACGATTTTTTTAGATTGGTTAATGTGGGCCACGATTTCGACCAACGAACGAACGCCTCTCGGTCGTTGGATGACCGATCGGTCGATTTTCTAATTGTGTATTCCCACCTTTAGTGTGTGGGATTCCTGATGACGTGGCACACCCCACTCTGTTGACATTAGACATTGAAAATAGGCTCCTCTGGGGCAGGGACTAAAGACAAAGCTTCTATGCACTCTGTGAAGCACTGTGGAATATACTGGCAATAATAGACAAACATGTCAAAACGCAGCTCCATGCTCACCGGTTATGGTTTGGTTGAATGGCGCATTGGCTCCAGCAATACATTCATTCAACATCTGAGGTTGCTCATCGTAGGACATTACAAACACAAAGTCAGACAGCTCCGCTATGGCAGAATAGTTATAGCAACGATCCGCACATTTGGGGGACCACGAAGCATCGAACGTCACCTGTAATTAGAGTAAGAGAGATTGTAAAGTACATCTGAATGAACTCATGCTGCACGTTAAAGCCGAATTCCCACCGAATTTTTATTTTTGGAAAAGAGAGGAAAGGATTGAAGCTCAGCCAGGTTTTTATTTGTGATTCCCACTAAGGAGATTTCTTCTAACTTCCTCTTGGTATAGGGAGTGATGGGTGATCTCAATAGAAGATACACAACAAACATGCAAACACATCCTAGGAACACACCCGTCCTCCAGACTAATTTCCAATTCCACATTATTTTGTACTTATTATTATTATTATTCAGGATTTATATAGTGGCAGGGGCGACACAGTGGCTTAGTGGTTAGCACGTCTGCCATGCAGTAAATGGGTCGTGGGTTCGATTCCCGACCATGGCGCCTCCTGCATGGAGTTTGCATGTTCTCCCTGTGTTTGCGTGGGTTTCCTCCGGGTACTCCGGTTTCCTCCCACAATCCAAAGACATGCTGGTAGGTTAATTGGCTCCTGTTTAAATTGTCCTAGTTTCATCCCTGGCCATGTGGGACCTCCTGCATGGTAGGGGTTGGGGAAAGACCTGGCAACCTACCCTGTAAAAATAATTGCTAAGAGAATTCATGGAAAATGTCACTTACGAGTGACGGTCCATGCAATTGCCAAAGGTCAGATATGACTGGATAGATAGATAGATAGATAGATAGATAGATAGATATGGGATAGATAGATAGATAGATAGATAGATAGATATGGGAGAGATAGATATGGGAGAGATAGATAGATAGATAGATAGATAGATAGATAGATAGATAGATAATAGATAGATATAGCGGCAACAGTTTGCTCAGCTCTTTCCAATTTAGAAAAAAAATGTGAACTTAGCCTTTAGCCTGGATTTGCACTGATGTGGTGCAGAATTTGCAGCATTTTCTGTGTGAATTCCGCATCACAATTGCACTCCGTTCATGGGAAATGCTATGTCCCAAAATCCCAAAATCGATCCACAAAATGCGGTGTGATGTGCAGAATCAGATCGCAATAGTGTGAATACCCATGCAGTCCAATTCTAGTGCAGACCAAAAAAAGGGTCCTGCACTTTTTTGGTGCGGAAGCAGTGCGATTTGATCCATACAAAATGTATGGCTCAAATCGCACCGTACAGAAATCGCATTTGATTTGCCCAGGAATGCAGTGCGGTTCCTGTATGACTCACATCCGATATGCAGCACCGCACAAGTGTAAACCCAGGATAAAAGCAGCTTTAGTTTCTTTTCTATCAAAGGTGAAACGTGATAACCTAATATCTGGCAGACATTATTGACCTTGGTACTGCATTGCACAATAGGATGGCTGGAGGGGACATGGTTTGTGTTTGTAGTAATGGCTGCCAGAACAATCTTTACTGTCTGAGAGTACTAAAGCAGATAGCCTACTCAGCAGCTATGTAGATCCAGAGTCCTGGACGCTGGTGGAAACAAATATATAATGATGTCCTGAATACGGCTGCCAGACTCAGTCACCTTTCCAACCACTCCATCTCCGCCACCCCCCTCTGCCAATCCCTCCACTGGCTTCCGATTGCGCAACGGATCAAATTCAAAATCCTAACACTGACGTACAAAGCTGTCCACCATACTGCCCCGAACTACATCACTGACCTAATATCCAAGTACCGCCCAGCACGCACACTCCGCTCCTCACAAGACCTCCTTCTCTCTAGTTCCCTGGTCTCCTCCTCCCATGCCCGCCTCCAGGACTTCTCCAGGGTGTCACCCATCCTCTGGAACTCCCTGCCCCAACCCATCAGATTATCACCTACTCTCCTCTCCTTTTAGGCGCACCCTGAAAACCCATCTCTTTAGGGAAGCCTACCCCACCCCCTGCTAACTTGCCGACGACCTCCACTCTTCCTACCACCCCATCCCCCACAGCTATCTCCTCCTGTACCACTATCCCCTCCCTCCTAGATTGTAAGCTTGAAAGAGCAGGGCCCTCAATCCCCTCATGTTTTGCATTGTATTGTTATGTCACATGTTCTGTCCCTCTTTGTAATATACAGCGCTGAGCGAACTATTGGCGCTTTATAAATACTGTATAATAATAATGTCCTGAATTACAAGCAGATACCATGAAGGATTTCTACAAGACATTTTTGTAGATCGGGGATTCCAAACTACAGCCTGTGGGGCCACATCCAAGTGGCTACAAGATGTTGTCCATCCCACAGCTGGGGGAAGAGAGGCATCCTCAGACGCGGTGCTTCTGATCCAAAGCTATAAGGCACAGCACCACCTGCCTGGAGTTTGCATGTTCTCCCTGTGCCTGCGTGGCTTTCCTCCGGGTTCTCCGGTTTCCTTCCACACTCCAAAGACATGCTGTTAGGTGGTTAATTGGCTCCTGTCTAAATTGGCCCTAGTATGTGTATTTATGCATGTAAGCTATGGACCTTAGATTGTATGCCCCTCGAGGGTTAGGGACTGATGTGAATGTACAATATATATGTAAAGTGCTCCCTGAACTGATGGCGCTATATAAGTACCTATACTAAATAAATAAGGAAAGTCATTAATTTAAATTTTATTCATAGTTACAGAGTTAGTCTGGCTGAAAAAAGACAAAAGTCCATCCAGTTCAACCATAAAAAAAAAGTTATAATCCTATACCCACAGTTTGCTCCTGCAGGGAAAAAAATTCCTTCCTGATCCCCCGAGAGGCAATCAGATATTCCCTGGATCAACTTTACCTATAAATGTTAGTATCCAGTTATATTCTGTGTATCTAAGAAAGAATCCAGGACTTTTTTGAAGCAATCCACTGAGCTGACCAGAACCAACTCTTGAGGGAATCTATTCCACATTTTCACAGCTCTCACTGTGAAGAAACCTTTCCGTGTTGGAGATTAAATTTATTTTCCTCCAGATGTAAAGAGTGCCCCCTTGTCCTCTGTGATGACCTCAGGGTGGGTATTCATTCATGATTTTTTTCGCCCTTAATATTTGTAAATTATACAATGTGGCCCTTGTACTGAAAAGCTTGGAGACCCCTGTTGCAGAGGACGGCTTCTAGAAAGTAAGCTCAACTTTTCTACTAAAAACTGTACACCGCTGATCAATCCAAAAGTATATTTTAAAGGGTTAGTTCACCTTACCAAAAAAACTGCCTATGCAGACAAGGGGCATCTTTAGATAAAAATAAACTGCAGCTTTGATTAAAGTTGCATAATGACCTTGCTATAGGTGTCGGCCATTTATATGATTGCTTCAGAAAAGTCCTGGATTCTTTCTTGGATACACAGAATATAACTGGATACTAACATTTATAGGTAAAGTTGATCCAGGGAATATCCGATTGCCTCTCGGGGGATCAGGAAGGAATTATTTCCCCTGCAGGAGCAAATTGGATCATGCTTTGCTGGGTTTTTTGCCTTCCTCTGGAGCAACTGTGTGTATAGGATTATAACTTTTTTTTTTCTATGGTTGAACTGGATGGACTTTTGTTTTTTTCTCAGCCAGACTAACTATGTACAGTGGGGCAAAAAAGTATTCAGTCAGTGGCTGACTCACCAATTGTGCAAGTTCTCCCACTTAAAAAGATGAGAGAGGCCTGTAATTGGCATCATAGGTAGACCTCAACTATGAGAGACAAAATGAGAAAAAAAATCCAGACAATCACATTGGCTGATTTGGAAAGAATTTATTTGCAAATTATGGTGGAAAATAAGTATTTGGTCAATATCAAAAGTTCATCTCAATACTTTGTTATATATCCTTTGTTGGCAATGACAGAGGTCAGACGTTTCCTGTAAGTCTTCACAAGGTTGGCACACACTGTTGCTGGTATGTTGGCCCATTCCTCCATGCAGATCTCCTCTAGAGCAGTGATGTTTTGGGGCTGTCGCTGGGCAACACGGACTTTCAACTCCCTCCAAAGGTTTTCTATGGGGTTGAGATCTGGAGACTGGCTAGGCCACTCCAGGACCTTGAAATGCTTCTTACGAAGCCACTCCTTCGTTGCCCGGGCGGTATGTTTGGGATCATTGTCATGTTGGAAGACCCAGCCACATTTCATCTTCAATGCCCTTGCTGATGGAAGGAGGTTTGCACTCAAAATCTCACGATACATGGCCCCATTCATTCTGTCCTGTACATGGATCAGTCGTCCTGGTCCCTTTGCGGAGAAACAGCCCCAAAGCATGATGTTGCCACCCCCATGCTTCACAGTAGGTATGGTGTTCTTTGGATGCAACTCAGCATTCTCTCTCCTCCAAAAACGATGAGTTGTGTTTCTACCAAACAGTTCTATTTTGGTTTCATCTGACCATATGACATTCTCCCAATCCTCTTCTGGATCATCCAAATGCTCTCTAGCAAACTTCAGATGGGCCCGGACATGTACTGGCTTAAGCAGGGGGACTCGTCTGGCACTGCAGGATCTAAGTCCCTGGCGGTGTAGTGTGTTACTGATGGTAGCCTTTGTTACGTTGGTCCCAGCTCTCTGCAGGTCATTCACTAGGTCCCCCCGTGTGGTCCTGGGATTTTTGCTCGTTCTTGTGATCATTTTGACTCCACGGGGTGAGATCTTGCGTGGAGCCCCAGATCGAGGGAGATTATCAGTGGTCTTGTATATCTTCCATTTTCTAATTATTGCTCCCACAGTTGATTTGTTCACACCAAGCTGCTTGCCTATTGCAGATTCAGTCTTCCCAGCCTGGTGCAGGTCTACAATTTTGTTTCTGGTGTCCTTCAACAGCTCTTTGGTCTTCACCATAGTGGAGTTTGGAGTGTGACTGTTTGAGGTTGTGGACAGGTGTCTTTTATACTGATAATAAGTTCAAACAGGTTGCATTGATACAGGTAATGAGTGCAGGACAGAGGAGCCTCTTAAAGAAGAAGGTACAGGTCTGTGAGAGCCAGAAATCTTGCTTGTTTGTAGGTGACCAAATACTTATTTTCCACCATAATTTGCAAATAAATTCTTTCCAAATCAGCCAATGTGATTGTCTGGATTTTTTTTCTCATTTTGTCTCTCATAGTTGAGGTCTACCTATGATGCCATTACAGGCCTCTCTCATCTTTTTAAGTGGGAGAACTTGCACAATTGGTGGCTGACTAAATACTTTTTTGCCCCACTGTAACTATATACCTCCTGAAGCCTGACTGGAATACTCCCAGGGTGTTGCTAAGAGAGGCCTAGTCGTTACGGCCCACCCTCCCAGGAGTAAACCCTCAAACACTGAGCTCAGAGCTACTGAATCAAGGAGAGAAAAAGCATGTGAGGGGGTCTGATTCTGAGAAAGAGCTCACTCCTGTGATGGTGGAAGTGAACAGGAACAGCTAGGCCTCACTTAGCAACATCCTGGGAGTATTCCAGTCAGGCTTCAGGAGGAATGTAAATGGCCGACGCCTGTTGACCTAATGACAGTCAGGGTGAATCCTAAAAAGACGAGATCATTAATGACAGCCTCCATTATGCATCAAATTACATCTGACATCGGTATCTATACTGATCTGACTCTGGAAGGAAAAAGGCTCTTGGGAGATGTAGTTTTGGGGGCATGTCTACATTAATAGAAACTGAGGTCCCAGCAGCTGACCCTGCAAGACATTTACAAGCATAAACGTCACAGGGAGTAATAAAAGCTTTTTCCTGCTACAGGAATTAAGGTAAAAGAAATAAAAATTAATGATCTAGGAGGTAGAAAGACAGGTTTGGGGGTACATTTGGGCCAAGCCTATAAAAATCCTTAAAACTTGGTGACTGGTTGTAAGTAAAAGCAGCTTGATCACCTGAGATCCAGGGATTTCTTTGTGAAAGGCCTCTGTGGTTTCCTTCACCAGATCCGTTAGGGCGTAATACTCAGGTGTATGTGGACGTATTGTCTGCTCGATGTCCAAGTTGATCCCATCCATGTACTGAGTCTTGGTCAGGTTCACCTTCTCTGCAATCCAGGCAGCTCTCTTCTTTGGATCTATGATTTTCTTCACTGATACATTGCCTACAATGTTGGGCAAATAGAGAGAAATGATGCAAAGAAGACTTAGGATCTTCCTTGGGAAGGTTACAGCATTAACAGGACAAGTTCAGGTTTTTTTTTTAACTAAAACGTATATTGTTCTCCAGACCAGAGGTGGATTTACCACAAGGCAAACAAGGCATTTGCCTAGGGCGGCATTTTTCAAGGGGGGGCAGCACTGCCCCTCGGAAAAAGGGACGGAAAAAAGGACACACGCGGCATGGGACCTGGTGGGTTCCAAGAGAGGCTGCGGGTTTCATGATGGTGTATGCACAGCCCGACTCTCGTTATAAGGGATGTCCGGAGCTGTGAAGATGAGTGTCTTTCTCTCTCTCACTGTGCGCGATGGTGGTTGGTGTATGGGGGGGGGGGGGGCAGTGGTAGTGGAAGGCTTTCTCGAGCGGGGGGGGCTCATTTTTGTGTTGCCTAGGGCAGCACAAAACCTACATACACCACTGCTCCAGATCCTGGGAACATATAGTGGTTTGTATGTATTTCCTTTAGGCCCCTATAGTCAGGGCTAAAAGGTGGAACTTTAGACATTGATCTTCAGGCTCTCCTTATCTGCTTTGCAAAAAATTCCTGCTCTATACAGAGATCAATAGCTCAAGCAGAAATGTACAGACACAATGACTCCTCCCCCTCCCTGTCTGCTCTCTTCAGTTGGTTCCCCTGGAGATTTCAGTGAGAAAGATATTGTAGGAAGGAAAACCCCCCTGCTGCATTCTCTCTTTTAAACACGCATATTGCTTTGTCAATCTTCAGTCATGGGAAAGTTGTATTATATTTTTACTTGAAAAAGTAAAAATGGTAAAAATGTCAACATCTTAAAAATAAAAATTGATACAAACCATTAAAGTTTCGATTCAAGTGAATAGATTAGATTACATGCATTGGTCTAAGGCCCCATGTACACGGGACACTTCTGAACGATGGAAACTGACTGCTGGAAAATGTAGGTTAAAAAACGTCTGTTTAGCCGTGTTTGCATAACGCGTTTATGCGCATTTGCGTTTAGAAGCGTTTTTTAAAGATAAGCACAGGAGAACCTCCCAAATGCCCAGAATGCACTGAAAAGTGGTAAATTATTAACTATTTCAGACTGTTTCAGAGAAATACAGAGAGTAGAAGCAGAGACAGCAGTATGTGTTGAGATTAGTTAGGTGTGAGTTGCTCATTAACATTTCTTTTGTTTCCAAGGGTGGGAAAGGTGTCTGGTGGAGTGAGTCATTAAGGTCACCTGGCAGGGGGTCTTCATGAGGAATTTGAGGCGTGAATTGGTCATTAACATATCTTTTGTTTCCAAGGGTGGGAGAGGCCTGAGGTGTGAATTGGTCATTACAATGTGTGACAGCTTGGTAGGAACATCCTGTGTTCAGTGTTTTGTTCATTTGGGTACCTTGAAAACGCTTTGCATGCATTTTTCATGATGAAAAAAAGCTCTGGACAGCATTGGGAACTGGAAGAGTTAAAAAGAAATTTTCAAACGCTTATAAACGCGATTTGCGTTTAACCGCGTTTACAAGTGTTTTGCATTTGAAACGCTGATAAAATCGACTGCTGAACGCAAGTTTGGTGCGTTCAAAAAAATGATTGTAAACTCAAATGCCTGTAAACGACTATAAACGAATATGTGTACATGGACACGTAGGAAAACATTAGGGAGAGTTCAGGGGCTGCTGAAAAAAATCGCTGAACAGCTCCCAAACGCGAGTTTATCAGCTGCAGTGTACATGAGCCCAAACAGTTTACACATTAGAGAACGTTCAGCCCATATCAAGTTTGTGCTGCCATAGAAAATAAAGGAAAAGGAGCTATTTTGATGCCACTTGATAATTTTGAAGATTAATTTCTCCACAGTCCATATAACTATAAAGGTGAATAAAGTTTTGCTTTAAAGTGCTTTTAATGCTTGCAGAGAATATATAAAAATGTTATTGTCCATACTCTGGGGCAGGTACATTTTAGGTACATGTTCCAACAAAGAAAACATGTTACCGCAAATTACCTGGTAGACTGGGAACCTGAGCTGTGGACCAAATGCCTTTGAAATATAGAAATAATAATCTAATACAATTGACCTGGCTACTCAGTAACATCCATTGCATCAATTCTTCATTGTCTTATTGGCTACATGGCAGAATACAAAAGTACAATGCTAACGCGTTTTGGCGGAAGCCTTATTCATACTATAAAGCAGGGGTCTCCAAACTTTCTAAACAAAGGGCCAGTTTATTGTCCTTCAGACTTTACGGTGGCCAGACTGTGGCAATTGGAAGTAGAAGAGGTCCTGAGGTCAGTGAGAAAAAACAATGCCCCGTCATTGGTGTCATTGGGAGAAATTGTGTCACTAAGCCCCATTGTTAGAGTCACTGGGAGGAATTGTGTCCCATCATCAGTGTCATGGGGTCTCATTGTTGGTGTCATTGGGAGGAATTGTGTCCGATCATGAGTGTAACTGGGAGGAATTGTGTCCCATCATCTGTGTTATTGGGCCTATTTGTTGATGTCATTGGGAGGGATTGTGTCCCATCATAGGTGTCATTGGGCCTCATTGTTGATGAAATTGGCAGAAACTGTGTCCCATGATTGGTGTCATTTGGCCCCATTGTTAGAGTCACTGGGAGGAATTGTGTCCCATCACCAGTGTCATTAGGGCCTCAATATTGGTGTCATTGGGAAGAATTGTGTCCCATCATTGGTGTCATCGGGCCTCATTGTTAGTGTCACTGGAGGAATTGTGTCACATCATCGGTATCATTGGGCCTCATTGTTGATGTCATTGGGAGAAATTGTGTTCCATCATTGGTGTCATTGGGCCCCATTGTTAAGAGTCATTGAGAGGAATTATGTCCCATCATGAGTGTCACCGGGAGGAGTTGCCTCTAAGGCATTGTTGTAGAGCAGGGGTCTCCAAACTTTCTGAACAAAGGGCCGGTTTACTGTCCTTATGACTTTGAAGGGGCCAGACTGTGGCCAGTGTGAGTAGAAAATGCCCCGGAGTCAATGGGAATAAACAATGCTTCATTATTGGTATTAGTGGAAGGAATGGTGATCCATTGTTGGTAGTAGGGGAAAAAATAGTGCCCCATCATTGGGATCAGGGAAAAGGATAGTGTCCCTTTGTTGGTATCAGGGAAAGGAATAGTGCCCCATCATTGGTGTCAGTGGGAAGAATAGTTCCATACCATTGGTGTCATTGGGAGGAATTGTGTCCCATCATTGGTGTCATTGGGAGAAATTGTGTCCCATCATTGGTGTCATTGGGAGGCATTGCGCCCCTTCATTGGTGTCAGTGGGAGGAACCATGCCCCATAGTTTATGCGAGTGTAGGAAACATTGCTCCAAGGACCAGGTAAAAGCAAGCAAAGGCTCACGTCTGGCCCCTGGGCTACAGTTTGGAGACCACTGGTATAAAGAACTGATGAAATGGACGTTACTGAGTAGCCGGCTTCAATGGTTTAGGGGATTATTGCTACATTCCAAAGGCATTTTATATATATGTTCTGGGCTAAGGACACAGACCAGCCATGAACGATGGCACTCCGATGATCATCTTTCAGACTATGGCCTGCCAGGTTTAGGAATTCTCAGGCTGTCAAAAAAGATGCCTGAAAGATGTTCACAATGTATTTGTCCAGCAATGTTTTAAACCCTTTCCAATGCATTAGTGAACCAGGTTAACCATTAGCCGCCCGGCCAATGGCCGTTTGGCGGCTTCAGATGTGTCTCTCCATTCCGGGTGCACGCCATTTGGCGTGCTCCCGCACATGCGCCGTTTGCGCTAATGCAGAGCGGCACAGCAGTGCGATCTGTCACCGGCCGTGCACCTCGGACACGGCCGATGACAGATCCGAGTACCGGCTCCCGTTGCTGGTACCATGTGACCTGCTGTGACCAATCACAACAGGTCACATGACAGTTGTATACATGGATGGCTTCATTCATGATGCCATCCATTGTATACTAGTGCCTAGCTGTGAATGGTCACAGCTAATCACATGCACATGTCATGTGATTAGCTGTGACCAAATCACAGCTTAGCACAAAAAAAAAAAAAAGAAAAGCTGAATGAATCGATTTCATTCAGGTAAATGCTTGCTTATAGCAAAGTAATTCTTTGCTATAAGCAAATTGTGTAAAAAAAAAAAAAAAAAATACTGATCACTTCCCCAAAGTAGTACAATGTTACTATGGTAACATTGTACTACTTTGGTCATAGTAAAATATGAAAAAAAATCTTAAAAAAAATAAAAAAAATGTAATAAAAAATTAAATATAATAAAAAAATTAAAAAAAAAAAATATATACAGTATATATATATTTTTTTTTTTCATACTGTCACCAGTCAGTGTCCCTGTTCACCGCCATGCCAGTTATATGATGACGCTGTACTGCACTGGTGACAGTATGTAAAAAATAAAATAGTGAAAATAATTTTTTTAATTTTTTAATTTTCCGAAAAATTATGACAAAAAAATACAACTTCAAAAAACTCGCCATGCCTCTTATGAAGTACGTCGGACTGTCTACTCTGCAAAAAGGGGTCATTTGGGGATATCTGTACTATTCTGACATTCACTTCCCCAAAGTATTACAATGTTACTATGGTAACATTGTACTACTTTGGTCATAGTGAAATATGAAAAAAAAATCTTAAAAAAAAGAAAAAAAATTTAATAAAAAATAATAATAAAAAAAATATATATATATATTTTTTTTTTTTCATACTGTCACCAGTCAGTGTCCCTGATCACCACCATGCCAGTTATATGATGATGCTGTACTGCACTGGTGACAGTATGTAAAAAAAAAATAGTGAAACTAATTTTTTTATTTTTTTCATTTTCCGAAAAATTATGAGAAAAAAATACAACTTCAAAAAACTCGCCATTCCTCTTATGAAGTACGTCGGACTGTCTACTCTGCAAAAAGGGGTCATTTGGGGGATATCTGTACTATTCTGACATTCTTGGACCTCAAGAAATTAGATTGGCTGTCAGTACTTCAGGATTGATCAATATTCAGATCTATACCATAGTTTGTGAGCTCTATAACTTTCCTACAAACTAAAAAATACATCCTAATTTAGGTTATTTTCACCAAAGACATGTAGCAGAATACATCTCGGCCTAAATTTATGAAGAACAATTATTTATTTGTAAACTTTTATAACAGAAACAAAGAAAAATGTGTTTTTTTTTCAAAATTTTTGGTCTTTTTTTTGTTAATTTAGCAAAAAATAAAAACCCCAGCGGTGATTAAATACCACCAAAAGAAAGCTCTAGTTGTGTGAAGAAAATGATAAAATTTTAGTTTGGGTATAGTGTTGTATGACCGCGCAATTGTCATTCAAAGTGTGAGAGCGCTGAAACCTGAAAAATGGCCTGGGCAGGAAGGTGTAAAATTGCACGGTATTGAAACGGTTAAGTATCCTGTGACACTCTTTTGTTAACACCATTTGAGCCCATGTATCACCAAGCCACTTCACATGCCATTCTCACCCTTTAGCACAAATCTTGCTCCTTTGGAGTGTGCAAAGCACATCAGTCCGTGGTCATAAGATCCAAATAAAGCCACCGTGGTCACCGCAGACCAGTCATAGTGTTTCCAGTTTTTGCCGCGAACATGGAAGGTATAGACCTATAAAGAGGAACAGAATAATATTGTCAGTTTTGTAAAATTCTGCTACTCCGGAATAACCAACAATACCACAATGACGTGCACCCTCTGCCCAATGGGGCTGGACCAGCCATTGTCTTCTAGTGACACCAGAGTGCAGCAGGAGTCATGTATCCCTGCACATCAAAGTTCTGGAAATGTTATAGCTATGAACAGTATAGAGCAGCCTTTCTCAACCTGTTTAGCATAGCTTAGTGCTTAGCTCCTCCGCCTGGCAGCACTGGGTTCCTCAGTTTAAATCCCAACCATGACACTACCCGCATGGAGTTTGCATGTTCTCCCTGTGCCTGGGCAGGTTTCCTCCCACATTCCAAAGACATGCTGGTATGTTAATTGGCTCCTGTCTAAATTGGCCCTAGTATGTGTATATATGAATGTAAGTTAGGGACCTTATATTGTACGCCCCTTGAGGTCAGGGACTGATGTAACTCTACAATATACACTATATTTAAAGTGCTGTGTAAAGTGTCCGTGTTATATAAAGACTTCTAATAAATACAATTAAATAAATCACAGAGGAACCCTTGAACAGACTTTCTGGGCTCAGGGACCCTCTGCTAATAATGACTATATCTACAGCTCACAGCACATTAGTGTAATGATCGCCCTGTTCAGCTCCTGACATTGGTGGGCAGTGGGAAAAATACTCCTTAAATCCCCAGATTAACAACCAATCAGATGTCAGCTCTCCTCTCCTAACTCTGCATCCCCCAAAGCAACAACCAGTCAGATGCCAGCTCTCCTCTCCTAACTCTGCATCCCCAGAGCAACAACCAATCAGATGTCAGCTCTCCTCTCCTAACTCTGCATCCCCCAGAGCAACAACAAATCAGATGCCAGCAGGTATCTCCTTACTCTGCAACATTCAGAACAATAACTATTCAAATGGCAGAACTTCTCTCCTAACTCTGCCCCCAAAGCAAAAACCAATCCATTAGAACCATCTTCTAATGCTGCACCCTGCAGAACAACAACCACTCAGATGCCAGCACTCATCTCCTAACTCTGGATCCCCCATAGTAACAACTAATAAATGGGAGTGCTCATCTCCTAACTCCATATCTCCCAGTGAAACAACCACTCAGATGCCAGCACACATCTCCTAACTCTGCATCCCCCATAGCAACAACCAACCAAATGCCATCTCTCATCTCCTAACTCCATATTCCCCATTGCAACAACCAACTAAATGCCATCTCTCATCTCCTACCATATCCCCCCAGCAACAAGCAATCAAATGCCATCTCTCATCTCCTACCATATCCCCGCAGCAACAACCAACCAAATGCCATCTCTCATCTCCTACCATATCCCCGCAGCAACAACCAACCAAATGCCATCTCTCATCTCCTAACTCTGCATCCCCCATAGCAACAACCAACCAAATGCCATCTCTCATCTCCTAACTCTGCATCCCCCGTAGCAACAACCAACCAAATGCCAGCTCTCATCTCTGAACTCTACATCCCACAGACCATTCAGATGCCAGCACTCATCTCCTAACTGCATCCAGCAGAGCAGCAACCATTGAGATGCCAGCACTCATCTCCTTACTCTACAACACCCAGAGCAACAACTATTCAGATGCCAAAACGCCTGTTCTAAAGAGGGGAAAATTGAAAGAAAAATCCTGTACAAGGAACGATCGTTCAATTTTCGTATAGTGTTTACCAGGGGTGGACTTACAACTCATGGGGCCCCCGGACAATAGGGGTTCATGGGGCCCCTGTGTCCTCGCCAACACTCAAGGCACACCCAAAAAAGCCTATGAAAGGTACCAGGGGCATCTCATGGGGCTCCCTATTGACCCCGGGCCCCAAATGGTCAGTCCGCCCCTGGTGTTTACACAACTTTCGACATCTGATTCAGACTTTCTAAACGAAAGTTTCTGAAGGGACAAGCTCCAAAATTGTTCTCGTACGTGAGCAGGACCAGCCATTTTTCATTAAAGTGTTCTGTTTTCATACGAGAAAAATCAGATATGAAACACTGCGCATTATCAGAAATAAAAAAGCCATTTGAGAATTTTTTTACAATTAGTACCATCCTCGGATTTGACTTGCTGTGAAACATCGAGGAAAACTGGACGATCGTTCATCCGATTTTCCTATAGCGTGTACTGGGCTTAACTCTGAATCTACCAGAGCAACGACCAAACAGAGGCCAGCTCTCATCTCCTAACTTGGCATCCCCCAGGCCAACAACTAATTAGATGCTTGCACTCATCACCTAAAGGATAAGTTCACCTTTTGTAACATGTTACACCCATAATCAGGGTGTAACATGTAAGGATGTGACCCCCCCCCCCATGTGACAGCTAGCAGAGATCTTCTCTTCCCCACTAGCTGTCACAATTTTTTTTAAAACGCAGCCATGTGGGGCTTCGCCCACCCAGCTTCGTCATTCATTCACAGCATTCCGTGAATGGGAAAACTACAAGTCCCAGCAACCTGTCAGCTTGCAGATTTCAATGTACTACCACAGCGCTCCACAGTTCACTGAACCTTCCTGCCAGTAGTATCTGCTTGCTTGTACGGGATCTATGGGATGTATTGGATGCAGGGTGGATTTGATTTAAATCAAACTGATTTAAATCACTAGTCAGTAAGGCTTGATTTAAATCCTAGTTTTCTGCATAGACTAATTCTTGCTGGTATAACTTTAATATGCAAGTAGATGAAGATTTTTAGAATAACAACTTTTCATATTAGTTTTTTTATCCCCAGTTTAATAGGTTAATCATTCATATTTGAACAACTTTTCTGTTGTACTTAGGAAGGAGAAAAATAATCATTACCTTAATAATAACAATTTAAATAGATTTATTCATCTGAAACAATAACATTCCAGCATATGTGATTTGCTTAAACATCCATGTTTGTTAACTAATTTGGCTAAACAAAATCTATATATTTTAAGAAACTTAGACTGTCAGCCCCTTCCTCCTCACACTTAGTCTCACTTTCTTCTTGTGCAGATCTATTCCACTCCAAACAATCAGAAAAATATTGTTTCTATTCTATTCACTGAACTTCTTGAAACTTAGCACTGAAGGGGTTGATTCTGTATTCATAGGTTTGTAGAAGTTAGGATGAAGGTCTTTTTCTTAACTCTGTTCATGTTATAACATTTTTGCTGTGAAGAAGAGGCATGTGATCTCCGCTGAGCCAAATTCAGTTTTGAGAACTGCAAAAGTAAAGCAAGCATCTGTGATAATATCTTGTAGGCAGAGAAACTGCCCAATAATCTTACACAAACCTCTGGAAGAGCATGACATTGTGAATGGATTCATGGAATTTATTTACCAAAAAAATTAAACATATACAGCCTTATTCTACATAATTAAAAAACTAATCTTTATTTCATAATGGAATAACCTTTGGATGGTAATATATTTTCCTCAAAAAGCATTTTATTTAAAAAAATCTGATTTAAATAAAAAAAATCCGATTTAAATAAAACAAATCTGATTTTTTTTGATTTTTTAAAAAAAAACATTGATTTTTATCCACCCTGATTGGATGTACGTGATCTATGGGATGTACGTGATCTATGGGATGTACGTGATCTATGGGATGTACGTGATCTATGGGATGTACGTGATCTATGGGATGTATTGGATGTACGCGATGTAGGGGATGTATGCGATCTAAGAGATGTATGGGATGTACGTGATCTATGGGATGTATGGGATGTACGGGATCTACGCGATCTAAGGGATGTAGGGGATGTATTGGATGTACGGGATCGATGGGATATATGGGATGTATTGGATGTACGGGATCGATGGGATATATGGGATGTATTGGATGTACGGGATCGATGGGATATATGGGATGTATTGGATGTACGGGATGTACAGGATCTATAGGATATATGGGATGTACGGGATCTATGGGATGTACGGGATCTATGGGATGTACGGGCAAGCAGATATATTGAGAGGTCAGAAGGAGACCTGTATGGCACCAGTGATCTACTGATCGCTGGTGCAATGCTTTACAGGCTCCACAAACAAAAAATAATAAATTCACATTTTTTTTACCTGCAAAACAATGTGCATTTATTATTTTTTGTTAAAAGGTGAACATATCCTTTAACTGCATCCAGCAGAGCAACAACCAATCAGATGTCTGCATTCATCTCCAAACTGTGCACCCTGCAGACCAAGAACCAATCAGATGCCTGCACTCATCTCCAAACTGTGCACCCTGCAGACCGACGACCAATCAGATGCCTGCACTCATCTCCAAACTCTACAACCTGCAGACCAACAACCAATCAGATGTCAGCACTCATCTTCTAGCCTGCAGTGCAGGGATGACAGCTGCTGTCAGTGTAGCTCCTCCCCCCATAACGCTGAGTCCAGCGATCAGTGCGATGTCCGTGATAGGAGGAGGAAGTTACAATGTAACAATATGAGAATGGCGGGGGGAGGGGTGTCGGGCTGCCAATACCTCGAAGTCCCGGGAGTGTTGGATGGGCTGACAGAGAGCCGGATCGGAACAGGGACAGGCAGCCAGGCACACAGCAGCCCCGATGATGAGGATGAGAAGCGGCACCCCGCACACAGCGTACAGCCCCATCCTTCCCGTACACTGACCCGGCCCCGCCCAGCCTGGGAGAGGCACCTGGGGGGCGGAGACTAACCGGCTGGGGGCGTGGTCCGGTGCTGGGTGATTGACAGGTCAGAAAGGAAGATACGATCATTGTAGGACACAATCAGCTGACGGATCTACAATGATCCTTGAGTTCTGGTTGGACAATTGTTCTTTTCATATCACATATCTGTGCACAGTCCGTACACTATTACTGGGCGTGTTCTCCTGCCCCTGTGAGAGCCTCATGTCTATGGAAGGTGACCTGTCATTAGGGCTGGGGGGGTACCACCACTCCTTTTGTAGGGAGGGGATCGGATGTGGGCAGGGAAGTAATTGGTGGGGGGGAGGGCAATTACTGGAACTGATCCCCTGTAGGGCTCTCTCTGCAGCAGCTGAAAGCTGGTTTCTTCTCCTTCCACTTGCTTTCAGCTGCTGCAAAGAGAGCCGTACAGGGGATCGGTTCCAGTAATTGCCCCCCCCCTGCCGATCACCCTCCCTGTGCATCATACGTTTCCCCCTGCTGCCCATGCTCCCATGTGTGCCCCCCTACCCCCGCAGTGCTGGCGCCTTCCCTCCTCTCCTTCCCTTCAGCAGCTGTAAGCACTCAGTAGGATCCTTCAGGATTGAGAGTCAGGGGGGAGGGTACAGTAAATATATCACATTTGTCAGCCCATTCATTTCTTAAATGAACACAATGAGTGATTGGTACCGATCATTCACCATGCTCATTCATAACTGAAGCATAGCAAACTGTGTTATTTTGGGGAGGCCCTGTCAGGTTGGCTGTATGGGACCCCATGGTTTCTAACAGCAACTCTGCCTAGCTAGCAGGGGTCAAATTGTGGTCAGGGCTGAGAGGCTCTGCAGACTGGCTCTCTGGAATTTCCCCCTGCTATAGGACTTTTGAGAAAGATCTAGAAGCGGTGGGCAGATCCAAGGAGTGTCTAGTCTGTACTCTTAGAGGATCCTGGCCAATTCCCAACAGGAGGCTTGGCAAGGGGCCAGGACAGCCTTTAAGAGTAACTGCACCTCAGCAGCAGGAGAGTGGAGAGAGAGTTCGGGTGGAAGATGGAGAGGAAGGTTGGATGATGAATAGGAGCCTGGGAAGGGCCCAGATGGGAGAAGGGTTCACCTCCAGGTAGGAAGCATGAAAGCTTGGGACTTCGCTGGCCCCTTGAGAGAGGACCACCTGTATGGCAGGGAAGAGGCAGCCCAGCTAGAAGGCCTGGTAGCAGCCACCAACCCACCAGCAACACAGGAAAAAGACTGAGTAAGTAGACCTGCACCCCCTGGGCCAGATAGAGGAAGGAACACTCTGGGAGGAAACCAGATTAGCAACTACCTAGGACCGTCTTCTTTTAAAGTGACAGGTAATGGATCCCCTGCTCAGGGATTCACCCAGAACAGCTGGATTAGGAAAATCTGGGGTCTGGGATAGTACAACAGGAGATGCTGGCTAGCTCTCCAACAGGAGGGATTTTGTGTAAAGAATTGTACATAGTTCAGAAAGATTGTCCATAGTTTACAGTTCCATTGGGCATCCCATACACCCTTTTCCTATCCAAGTTTCAATTCCCTAATAAAATCACAAAACCAAAGCTCAAGGACTGCTTACTGACTCCTGGACGCTAGTCTATGTGAAAATGCATGTTGTCTGGCTGTGCAGGACTATAGGGGGACCCAAAACTTCAGCGACTCCTAAGGGGGTAGTGCTACATATACAATGCCCAAGTGTTGGTGGTCAGTGGAAGTAAAAATTGACCTAGCATCTGTGGTCAGTGGGAGGAGAAATAATGGCTCGGTGTCATTGGAAGGAATAGGGCCACGTTATTGGTATCAGTGGAAGGAAGAGTGTCCCATTGTAGGTATCATTGGGAGCAATAATGACCCAGCATTGCTGGCAGTGGAAGGAATAGTGCCCCATGAAAGATGTCAATGGGAGAAATAGTTCTCAGTGGTTGGTTTCAGTGGAAGGAATAGTGTTCCATAATTGATGTCAGTGATAGGAATAGTGCCTCATCATTCGTGTCAGTGAGAACAATAGCATCCTATCATTTGTGCCTGTAGAAGGAATAATGTTCCATAATTGATGTCAGTGGAAGGCATAGTGCCCTATCATTGATGTCAGTGGAAGGCATAGTGCCCTATCATTGATGTCAGTGGAAGGCATAGTGCCCTATCATTGATGTCAGTGGAAGGCATAGTGCCCTATCATTGATGTCAGTGGAAGGCATAGTGCACTATCATTGATGTCAGTGGAAGGCATAGTGCCCTATCATTGATGTCAGTGGAAGGCATAGTGCCCTATCATTGATGTCAGTGGAAGGCATAGTGCCGTATCATTGATGTCAGTGGGAGGACAAGTGCCACGTCGTTGGTGTTAGTGGAAGGAAAAGTGATCTATGGTTTTTGTCAGTGGGAATAGTGCCCCGTCATTGGTATCAGTGGTAGGACTAGTGCCCCATCATTGGTGTCACTGAGAGAAAGTTTCCCATGATTCATGTCAGTGGGAGTAATAGTGCCCCATCATTGGTATCAGTGGGAAGAATAGTGTCCTAACAATGGTGTCCATAGTAGGAATAGTGTCCTGTCTTTGTTTTCAGTGGAAGGAATAGTACCCTACCGTGTGTCAGTGATAAGAATAGTGTCCCATCATTGGTATCAGTGGGAAGAATAGTATCCTAACAATAGTGTCTATAGTAGGAATAGTGTCCTGTCTTTGTTTTCAGTGGGAGGAATAGTACCCTACCATGTGTCAGTGATAAGAATAGTGTCCCAGGGGTTTCAGTGGGAAAAATAGGATCCGATGATTGTTGTCAGTGGGAGAAAATGGTGTCAAGGCAGTATATTATCATTTGTGTCTCTAGGAAGAACAGTATCCCATCAATGATGTCAGTGGGAGGAACCATGCTATACTGTTAGTTCTAGTTTGAGAAATAGGCACATTGTTGGTGTCTGTAGGAAGAAAAGCACCCCTTCGATGGTGTCAGCAAGAAGAATTATGTCCCTTTGCTGTTGTCTGTGCGAGAAATAGTGCCCAATAGTTGGTGTCAGTGGAGGAAACCGTGCCTAATCAGTGATGTCAGTGGTAGGAATAGTGCCCCTAGGGCCAGTTAAAGGCAAGAAATGGCCACTTCGGCCTGTGGGAAAGAGTTGGAAACCACTGATAAATTACCTCCCCATGCTACCAAAAACGCAAAACAAGTCTTTGCTGCTTCTACATTAATACATACCATACACTTCTTGCAGATCTTATCAATAGAATTAATGGACAGAAAATTAGTTATGTGAGGGAAAATGCTTGTTTGTTCCCACAATCACAATGTTATGTTTAAGACTTGTGTCACACTACTGCGACCCCATTGTCATGCGATTTCCAATGTGACTTTCGTGCTACATTAAAGTCCATGAGACTCTACGACGCATTGAAATTGCATCACAGTAGTGCAGGAATTTGTTTTGAAGTCGCTGTAACTTGATTTTATGTGTTGCAAGTCGCATGACAAGTTGCAGCAATGTGAACCAGGGCTCTTTCTGGTAAGCAGTAAAATTATTTACACAGAATATAACTGGATACTAATATTTATAGGTAAAGTTGATCCAGGGGATATCCGATTGCCTCCCCAGGGATCAGGAAGGAATTTTTTTCCCTGCAGGAGCAATATGGATCGTGCTTTGCTGGGCTTTTTTGCCTTCCTCTGGAGCAACTGTGGGAATAGGATTATAACTTTTTTTTTTTTTATGGTTGAACTGGATGGATTTTTGTCATTTTTCAGCCAGACTAACTTTGTAACTATGTAATATAAACCTCTGCAAATATAGCTTGTTTCTCTTTTAAGTGACTTTAGTTGTTATTTAGGTTTGCATGACCTCAAAAGATATTTTATAAGAATAACAGACATGTTTTGTGGATGCAAATATTTATTGAAAATTTCAGGGGTTACAATGGAGAACTATACACTTTGTTTGAATGTGCGATTGGGTTGATTGGGGCTCATATTTGAGCTCATATTTGAGTTTCTAAGTACAGTCTAGGTCTGCCAATGACCGTAGCCCTGGAATTAATTGGCACACTTCAGGTTTCCACAGGAGCAAGATGTGTGAGCTTGTAGGGTCTCAGTGAAGTCTTCAGCCACGTCATCCAAGTTCTCGTCTTCTTCCAGTTCTGCAAAATAATCAGAGAATCAATCGGTCATACAAAAATAAATTGTGGGCAGCACAGTGGCTAAATGGTTAGCACTTTCGCCTGGCAGTACTAGGGTCGTTGGTTCCAATCCCAGCCACAGCACCACCTGCCTGGAGTTTGCATGTTCACCCTGTGCCTGCGTGGGTTTCCTCCAGGTACTCCAGTTTCCTCCCACTTTCCAAAGACATGCTGGTAGGTTAATTGGCTCCTGTCTAAATTGACCCTAGTATGTGTATGTATGAATGTGAGTTAGGGACCTTAGATTGTACACCACTTGAGGGTTAGGGACTGATGTGAATGTACAATATATATGTAAAGCGCTGCGTAAATTGACAGCGCTATATAAGTACCTGAAATAAATAATAATAAATAAATGCTTGCATTTGCAGCAGTTCAATAATTAGATAAAGTAGTACACTTTCACTAGGACTGTCAGTGTCCAAATTCACATTTAAATGTAATACTGAAATCACAATGGACATGGCCATCTTGAAGAATGATATGCAGTGCCCAGACCAAGCATAGTGTCCAGAAATTTCAGCTCCATACAGCTTTTTACCCTAGAGTTATATATCGAAACAGAAGGGGCATAACTTGATTTTCCGCTGCCAATTGCATGAATTTAAACAAATTTTCTCAACTTTTTTACACCAGAGGGACCCCTAAAAAAATTATTAGGTTTCTGGGAACTCTTACTGCAGCCAATTCATCTGGATCAATGGAAGAAATGCCCCTTATATTGATGGTCATTGGAAATAATGCCCTTTTAGTGGTGGCCAGAATGCTACTCCTAAACCAGCCACGGATGGATTGAATCTCGTCCGGTTCACCAGATTTGATCTATCTATTGGCAGGCTGGTTGTACAAAAGATGATCCATCGATCGACTTCAGTACAACCAGTCTGTCGGATTTTTTTCATGCGCTCACTGCCGATGGCTATAGCCACCAGCAATGATCATTATGCTCCGTCGGCAGGGAAGCGCTGATTCCCCCATCAACACTGATTGTGATGATTGGGGAATCAAGCAATTTTCTTTCCTTCCTAAATTGTGTAATGC